>NC_132980.1:3478296-3796062 GCF_047496725.1 Anoplolepis gracilipes | reverse complement strand
AGACAGAGAGCGATAACCATCCTTACCTACACCGTAGGGCGCCTCCCCCAGGGCGACTTACATCCTTCCTACGTAGTGCGCCTCCTTCAGAGCCGGACTACCTTTATCTAGATCGCACGCCTCTCTCAGGGCGAACGACTCTAACTTCCGAGGAGCGCCTCTCTCAGGGCATTCCGCCTCCTAGCGTGCAGCGCGCCTCGCTCAGGGCGATCTGCCTCCTCTCAGTCCACGAACCGCGCCTCTGTCAGGGCGTCTCTCACAATTCCTCCGATCGCTCTTCTTGATCTAAAATATAGAATAAATATTAAATTAAAGTAAACTCATTAAGGCTCACCCTGTCCCCGCAACCCGTCAGATAAGGTCAAGTCAACTCGTTTACCAATTTACTTTAACGCGTATGTTTTTTTTTTTCCTTTTCATCACTCGCGTTACTATTACTAACCCCAGTCTATACCCCTCCGCGTATTCAACTATGGCGTCGATTATGATTTCGCTTACCTTCTTAGCTGCGTCATGGGTCGGTCACGTCGAGCAGGGCGTGCTCACCAATTGAAGCGCCTCATCCGGTCACTATACCAAGGCGGCTCCTACCTGACGGTCCGAACAGCTGCGTCGCCACCAGGTAGTCAGAGCCCAGCATCCGTCGGGTATTTCACTTACCCTCCACCGGGAACCCATACATCGGAGTCATCAACCCCTGACCAGCTACACGACGCCGTCACTCCACCGGCATCCAGTAGCGGGGTCGTCGCTTCCTCACATAGGCCCTTACCGCCTATCGAATACCGTCCGTGGCCCGTGCCCCCGCCGTTGATAGACTTCGGGATTACGCAACCGAGGATCATTTCCTCCCAGGCTTTCTTCGGGCGAGTATGCATCCTGTCGTCCGCTGAAGCACCTATCAATTCGCCTCCTGATAACCGTCCGTGATTTAATTGTCTAATCGTCTTGAAAAATATAATATAACTGTACATATATGTTTATTATAAAATAATGATAAATACATAAAAATCAGTATACGTAAACAATCTGCATTCATTGTCTACTCACTTCACATCCTCCCTATTATCTATTACGTCCCGACCTCTAGTTTCCGGTGCACCGCTACGCTGATCGTGACAGGTTTACCGCTCGGCCACCGCGATCCGCGTACACCAACCATCGTAACCGCACCTCGCTCGCGAACGCAGAGGACGTAACAACTGGTGACAGCGGCGGGACGTAACACGATCCTGATAATAGAGGCTTGATTTAAAAACTCTTTTATGATATTATCTAAATTGTAAATAATATTTTCTTTATTTTCTTCTATAAATTGGATTAGAGTTTCTAATATGACTTCAGGGTCAACGAAAGGATTTTGTTGAAATTCAGAATCAGTTGTCTGAGGTCTCATTTATTTTATTTTATTTGACAAGAAAATTAAGAAAGTTGAAAATAAAAAGGTTAAATTTATGACATATGTATTTGAAAATGATTAAAACGGTAAGCAAACGCGTTGAATCTCGTTATTGTATATTTGATATAGTCTGGTGGTCAGAATGCAATTCACTCGGCACTAACGAGAGGCTGAGGAAGTTCTAGGAACTCCATGACACCATGACCATTATCGCGTATGCAATGAACGTGACGCACAATGACACTCGAGTTAATCAAAGAGAAAATAAAATTGTAAAATTATATCTGCAATAGCTTTAAATTTATTCAATTTAAAGTTGGAATGATTGGAAAATTTCAGTTTTGGAATTATAAATGGATTGTGATTAATTTGACAAATTTTCAATTATATTAAAATTGAGATAGGGATTAAGGTGGTTTGTGATAGTAATGGTGAGGGATTAAGTACTTACTGTTGTTGTATAGTAGAATTCACCGTCGGAGCAATTCCAAATATATACTGGTTTTGAAAGGTTAATTTACGACTTTTATAATGTAAGAGCAAATTTCTCAGTAATTAATGACTGCTTTAATATAAAGAACAAAGTTAAATTGAGAAATTTAAATGATTTGGATTTATATTAAATGTAGATATCTCTTTCTTTAGGAGAAAGTCAACTGTTGCACTATGATTTTATTTCTCATAAATATCGTTGATGCATCTATTCACGTAATAAGAAAGAATCATTAAAATTTTTATTGCTCTTATGTAGATATATATATATGTTACTAAAAGTATTGTTCTTTGCAGGTTCAGCACTGTGTGGTGAGGTGACATATAAAGAAATTACAACTGGAATATGGTGGGTGGAGGCCAGCGATATAATTTATTGTTGTCAAAAATCACTGTCTCCGATGGAAAATGGGAAGAAGAGATTAAGCAAAGGATGCTCCTTTAATTTTATTATCAAGTTAAGTATAACGAGTAGTTAACTCTCTTACATTGGTAGATTGATTATTTATCTCATCTAAATTTGCAAATTTCTTGGTATAGTATTTTAACTTTATAATTCTTAAGAGTGGTGTCACGTCCAGCGCCTCCGCTTGACACCAGTCGCCGTCCGTTGACTCCATACGTCACCTGTTAAGTAGACATAGTAAGCGTTAAGCACCTATAAAATTCTTTTACTTTCCTTTTCTTTTTATATATACATATATATATATATAGTTATTATCAAAAATAGATTAAGCCGATAAATACCTTTTATTATGTTTCCGGCTAAAACATCCTTTTCCTTTTTTTTTTCTTTTTCTTCCTTTTTTTTTCCTGTTTTATCCCCATCACTGGTTCTCCCCTATCACCTACCTAAAAATGAAGGAAAATAATTAATTAATTGTCCAATGAAAATTCTCACCTATTTTCCGGCCACCCGGTATATCACCTTCTGGTCCGCCTCCTCAGCACCTGAAAAAGAGAAGAGAAACGACCCACCAAGTCGGTCGAACATCTTAATTTTATTATAATTACCCATTTAGTTTTGTCACTCTAGTTGCAGTATCTGAAAAATAAAAAGGAAACATAATATTAAGTATGCGTCAATAGAATAACGTAAATTAAGTAATAGCGATAATATAAACCAATGTTCACTCCACCTCGTCGTCATCACTCTTACTAAACACAAACATACACGTACACATCACCATAGACACACGCATCGAGAATTAACCACCACCCGGTATAACAAAAATATAAAGTAAATCTATATAACAAGCTAAAATCACTCAAGGAAAGAGATCGTAACTGCGAATGAGCGGAAATACAACTCCCGATACATGTTCACCTTAATAAATTGACACCCGGTATATAAACTAACATTGTCATATTATCCAAACATTAGTATAAAATAGTGTTTAACAACCGACCGATTCATTTGGTTAAATTCCATAAGCTTCATATAATAAACTCCGATCGGTACTTTCGGGACACCCTGTATATGAACTTTCATTAATTATTAAAACTGAGCAAGCCAAGTAACTCGTATGTGCAATTGCAACTTCCTATGCACAGTCTAAATCACTTTTCTCAATATATCAAAAGTTGTCGCAACATCGAAAAGCACCCAATTTTTAACGATTTAAACATCACATAAAAAACCCGCCCAGTGACCTTAATTAATTATTTCCTGGCGCCTTGACTCATAAGGAACCAAAAAAGGTAGCAACTTATAGGGCTACAGCCCCGCCATAAAAAGTTAAGCGCACATTGTTATAGACCCATTTTGCTTCAGGAACACCTCATATTTTCAACTTTAATAATTTATTTATTTTAATCCGCACCTCCAATATATAATTATGCCTTCACTATTAAATGCAGTTTTATATCCCAAAGCCGAATTAATACCACAATAACGTACATGTCTAACGATTCTGTCACCCAAATATAATAACTTGTCAATTTTACTCATATTCCACCGCAGCGCAGTGATTTCATTAAATCCAAATTTTAACAATAATAAAAGATTCGATCAAACCCATCTTCTGCATAATAATTCCTTACCATGAATCCAATTTGGTTTGCCAATAAAAATCCGGTCAGCTATCATTTATAATTATTTCATATATCAACCATGGAGATAACTTGGTGCATGCACATATACATATATATATATATATATGCGACTCGCTGCAGATATCATAATCCACAGATGTTTTAAAGGCAAATTATAATGACCTGACAAGAACTCCTCGAGGCTCAGACAATATTTAAGTAATCAATTAAAACCAATAATAATTAAAATGAACCACTCATAATACATATATATATATATATATATTATAGTGAAAACAATATAAATATCCCATAAAGAGTTTAAAACGAATAAAGCTCTGGAAGATAACTAAAGTTAAATAGTCACACTCAATATATACAATTACTTAATTAACTCTTACTTATACAAGGTGTCTGAAATAACTTGAACGTGATAATATTCTCAAAACTTCGTTATCATTTTATTGAGGATGAATGATAATTACAATATACATATGCATAATAAACAAAATGACCATACCTATATATACGGTGGTACGATAATACACACATCATACACTACATAAACCAAGTATAAACGCATAATGAACACCCAGAAATAATTACATAGATACACGCTCCTTAACAAACACACCATAAAATTATATAACAATAGTCACTTAATATACCCGGTGATACAAAAATACGCGCGTTATAAACTTATCATCTACACAATGTTTAATCAGTATCTGACTATTATAGACATATTATCCACCCAGTAACACGCAAATACACACACTCTATAAATAATTTATATACATAGTGACCCATTAGTACGCACAAATAAAGCACTCTCAATAAACCTATTATAAACTTATTACAGGCATATTCATATATTAACATACACATAATCAATGTATCATATACATGGTAACGCAATAGTTTCGGATCTTATAACTAATTCATACATATTCCAAGCGTATCACTTAAATTACACACTCAACCTCTCACAATATAAACTTGTCTTAAATTTATGCATTTATACACACTTACACACTCCTCATCCATCCATTGTAAATATATCACGGCATATTACATGTGCATTTATACCATTATTACATATATATAAATATATAAACCTTTACTACTAGTTATAATGATATACATACATACATATAGTTATATAATAGCGAGTTTAACGTCTGTAGACTAATTTAGATCTTGTAATCCACGAATAACATTATGCGACATCATAGATAATTGTTAATTAATAAGTTAATTAGCGTAATGCTCTCATATCTCTACAATTATTTAAGTACAACGCTATAATACAATGCGGCGATAAGTAATTAATCAGATAAGTTATCGTAACGCTAGTAATAATTGCGATATATCTAGAAATAACGATATAGATATTACATTATAATGCTAGTCCCGAAGGTTCTAGAACATTCAGGAACCGCCGGATCACGTGAAAATTTCGGACAAACACCGTGATAGCTTACTATTGCCCGGCGCGTGATACCCGTGACAAACAAGCATGACCAGGATCGGACCACGTTGCGCGCGCTATAATTCAGAAGGTGGGAGCCCTCAGCGACCACGGGTATATAAACGGGAGCACCGTGTGCTCAAAAATCAGAGTATTCAGTTCTCGCCTAGACAGTTCAGATCATTAGACAGTTCAGATCATATTTAGTATTCGGCTTTCGCCCGACAGTAAAATCTGTTGTACGGTTCGTTCCGACCATTCAGTTTTCGCATAATCAGTATTCGATCAGCAGTCAATACTCGATTCATACAGTACCCAGTAAATTCATTGTACGTACAGACAGTCATTTATACGATTTAATAATCGGTTATCCTTATAACATTCAATCATACATACGCTCTCGCAAGTTTTCGCGCAGTGTAATTAATATTATATCTTCGAATCAGTGGTTTCTAGTTCATTACGGTATTATTCACACAAAATCATTAATTCAGAGAGATTTCGAGACTAGCATATCGCGAATACTATTAATTAGCCTTCAGTTCTTACGTTTACTGTCGTATAAATCTATTCTTGATTATTTGTATCCACTGTTACTATTATATTTCCTTTCTCCTTATCGATTTCCACGGCGCTCACAATACATATCGAATTCTATCTATCACTTTTAAAGATATTTTATCTAAATTTTTGTTTGCAGTGAATTACTTCTATCAACAATATAAGCGTATTATCTTTTCCTCTCCATGCAATTGTTAATGCCGCCTATCTATAATATCGTTTACGCGTCCGAAACCAGTCTGTGCGTGAAATCATAGTCGAAGGAAAGTTCTATTAACTAATGTTGTAATACTAATATTGTAGATCCACATTCTTGTGTACACCCGCGTTACAGTGTGCTTCCCAGTGGTTCCTGTAACACATAACAATTTAGTGAAGTGAGTACGTTGTCGTAATTATTAAGATATATTCGTGTAATCATTAATCATATTGTTTACGTGTAATTACTCGAAATATACATACTTGTGTCAGTTCGCGGCCCCTGTCCATTCCGGGCGTCGGTCATCTTTTCGGTGTCAATTCTTCTCGCCGTTAACCTCTCGCGTCTATACCTGTAAATATAAAGACAAGCTTTCTATTCTAATTTTAATATTGAAATTATCGGGCAAATTAGTGCTACTCATCTGACGAGGTCATCCTTCCTTCAAGCCTACTTCGGGCTCTCTCTTTCATCCTGCGGCGACGCGCGCCTCCTCCAGGGCGTTCTTGTATTCCCTATAGCTTCTTCCTATATATTTTTTTTTTTTTCTCTTTTCTTTCTTTCTTTTTTTTTTTTTTCTTTTCTTTTCCCTTATCCGCTCACCAGTGGCAAGGTCCGCGACGTCCGCCTTGACATACCCAGAGCCTCAGATATCTGTAACTTATAATCGAAGAGATTAATATTTTATTCGGACGTCTTCATAGGGAGTGTCGTTAGACAGAGAGCGATAACCATCCTTACCTACACCGTAGGGCGCCTCCCCCAGGGCGACTTACATCCTTCCTACGTAGTGCGCCTCCTTCAGAGCCGGACTACCTTTATCTAGATCGCACGCCTCTCTCAGGGCGAACGACTCTAACTTCCGAGGAGCGCCTCTCTCAGGGCATTCCGCCTCCTAGCGTGCAGCGCGCCTCGCTCAGGGCGATCTGCCTCCTCTCAGTCCACGAACCGCGCCTCTGTCAGGGCGTCTCTCACAATTCCTCCGATCGCTCTTCTTGATCTAAAATATAGAATAAATATTAAATTAAAGTAAACTCATTAAGGCTCACCCTGTCCCCGCAACCCGTCAGATAAGGTCAAGTCAACTCGTTACCAATTTACTTTAACGCGTATGTTTTTTTTTTTCCTTTTCATCACTCGCGTTACTATTACTAACCCCAGTCTATACCCCTCCGCGTATTCAACTATGGCGTCGATTATGATTTCGCTTACCTTCTTAGCTGCGTCATGGGTCGGTCACGTCGAGCAGGGCGTGCTCACCAATTGAAGCGCCTCATCCGGTCACTATACCAAGGCGGCTCCTACCTGACGGTCCGAACAGCTGCGTCGCCACCAGGTAGTCAGAGCCCAGCATCCGTCGGGTATTTCACTTACCCTCCACCGGGAACCCATACATCGGAGTCATCAACCCCCGACCAGCTACACGACGCCGTCACTCCACCGGCATCCAGTAGCGGGGTCGTCGCTTCCTCACATAGGCCCTTACCGCCTATCGAATACCGTCCGTGGCCCGTGCCCCCGCCGTTGATAGACTTCGGGATTACGCAACCGAGGATCATTTCCTCCCAGGCTTTCTTCGGGCGAGTATGCATCCTGTCGTCCGCTGAAGCACCTATCAATTCGCCTCCTGATAACCGTCCGTGATTTAATTGTCTAATCGTCTTGAAAAATATAATATAACTGTACATATATGTTTATTATAAAATAATGATAAATACATAAAAATCAGTATACGTAAACAATCTGCATTCATTGTCTACTCACTTCACATCCTCCCTATTATCTATTACGTCCCGACCTCTAGTTTCCGGTGCACCGCTATGCTGATCGTGACAGGTTTACCGCTCGGCCACCGCGATCCGCGTACACCAACCATCGTAACCGCACCTCGCTCGCGAACGCAGAGGACGTAACAGTGGTATCAGAGTGTGAGTCAATTTGTAATTTTAAGAGTCAATAGTCTGAGCTGTAAGTTATTCAAAAGAGTGAGATATATATTGTCACGTCCAGCGCCTCCGCTTGACACCAGTCGCCGTCCGTTGACTCCATACGTCACCTGTTAAGTAGACATAGTAAGCGTTAAGCACCTATAAAATTCTTTTACTTTCCTTTTCTTTTTATATATACATATATATATATATAGTTATTATCAAAAATAGATTAAGCCGATAAATACCTTTTATTATGTTTCCGGCTAAAACATCCTTTTCCTTTTTTTTTTCTTTTTCTTCCTTTTTTTTTCCTGTTTTATCCCCATCACTGGTTCTCCCCTATCACCTACCTAAAAATGAAGGAAAATAATTAATTAATTGTCCAATGAAAATTCTCACCTATTTTCCGGCCACCCGGTATATCACCTTCTGGTCCGCCTCCTCAGCACCTGAAAAAGAGAAGAGAAACGACCCACCAAGTCGGTCGAACATCTTAATTTTATTATAATTACCCATTTAGTTTTGTCACTCTAGTTGCAGTATCTGAAAAATAAAAAGGAAACATAATATTAAGTATGCGTCAATAGAATAACGTAAATTAAGTAATAGCGATAATATAAACCAATGTTCACTCCACCTCGTCGTCATCACTCTTACTAAACACAAACATACACGTACACATCACCATAGACACACGCATCGAGAATTAACCACCACCCGGTATAACAAAAATATAAAGTAAATCTATATAACAAGCTAAAATCACTCAAGGAAAGAGATCGTAACTGCGAATGAGCGGAAATACAACTCCCGATACATGTTCACCTTAATAAATTGACACCCGGTATATAAACTAACATTGTCATATTATCCAAACATTAGTATAAAATAGTGTTTAACAACCGACCGATTCATTTGGTTAAATTCCATAAGCTTCATATAATAAACTCCGATCGGTACTTTCGGGACACCCTGTATATGAACTTTCATTAATTATTAAAACTGAGCAAGCCAAGTAACTCGTATGTGCAATTGCAACTTCCTATGCACAGTCTAAATCACTTTTCTCAATATATCAAAAGTTGTCGCAACATCGAAAAGCACCCAATTTTTAACGATTTAAACATCACATAAAAAACCCGCCCAGTGACCTTAATTAATTATTTCCTGGCGCCTTGACTCATAAGGAACCAAAAAAGGTAGCAACTTATAGGGCTACAGCCCCGCCATAAAAAGTTAAGCGCACATTGTTATAGACCCATTTTGCTTCAGGAACACCTCATATTTTCAACTTTAATAATTTATTTATTTTAATCCGCACCTCCAATATATAATTATGCCTTCACTATTAAATGCAGTTTTATATCCCAAAGCCGAATTAATACCACAATAACGTACATGTCTAACGATTCTGTCACCCAAATATAATAACTTGTCAATTTTACTCATATTCCACCGCAGCGCAGTGATTTCATTAAATCCAAATTTTAACAATAATAAAAGATTCGATCAAACCCATCTTCTGCATAATAATTCCTTACCATGAATCCAATTTGGTTTGCCAATAAAAATCCGGTCAGCTATCATTTATAATTATTTCATATATCAACCATGGAGATAACTTGGTGCATGCACATATACATATATATATATATATATGCGACTCGCTGCAGATATCATAATCCACAGATGTTTTAAAGGCAAATTATAATGACCTGACAAGAACTCCTCGAGGCTCAGACAATATTTAAGTAATCAATTAAAACCAATAATAATTAAAATGAACCACTCATAATACATATATATATATATATATATTATAGTGAAAACAATATAAATATCCCATAAAGAGTTTAAAACGAATAAAGCTCTGGAAGATAACTAAAGTTAAATAGTCACACTCAATATATACAATTACTTAATTAACTCTTACTTATACAAGGTGTCTGAAATAACTTGAACGTGATAATATTCTCAAAACTTCGTTATCATTTTATTGAGGATGAATGATAATTACAATATACATATGCATAATAAACAAAATGACCATACCTATATATACGGTGGTACGATAATACACACATCATACACTACATAAACCAAGTATAAACGCATAATGAACACCCAGAAATAATTACATAGATACACGCTCCTTAACAAACACACCATAAAATTATATAACAATAGTCACTTAATATACCCGGTGATACAAAAATACGCGCGTTATAAACTTATCATCTACACAATGTTTAATCAGTATCTGACTATTATAGACGTATTATCCACCCAGTAACACGCAAATACACACACTCTATAAATAATTTATATACATAGTGACCCATTAGTACGCACAAATAAAGCACTCTCAATAAACCTATTATAAACTTATTACAGGCATATTCATATATTAACATACACATAATCAATGTATCATATACATGGTAACGCAATAGTTTCGGATCTTATAACTAATTCATACATATTCCAAGCGTATCACTTAAATTACACACTCAACCTCTCACAATATAAACTTGTCTTAAATTTATGCATTTATACACACTTACACACTCCTCATCCATCCATTGTAAATATATCACGGCATATTACATGTGCATTTATACCATTATTACATATATATATATATATAAACCTTTACTACTAGTTATAATGATATACATACATACATATAGTTATATAATAGCGAGTTTAACGTCTGTAGACTAATTTAGATCTTGTAATCCACGAATAACATTATGCGACATCATAGATAATTGTTAATTAATAAGTTAATTAGCGTAATGCTCTCATATCTCTACAATTATTTAAGTACAACGCTATAATACAATGCGGCGATAAGTAATTAATCAGATAAGTTATCGTAACGCTAGTAATAATTGCGATATATCTAGAAATAACGATATAGATATTACATTATAATGCTAGTCCCGAAGGTTCTAGAACATTCAGGAACCGCCGGATCACGTGAAAATTTCGGACAAACACCGTGATAGCTTACTATTGCCCGGCGCGTGATACCCGTGACAAACAAGCATGACCAGGATCGGACCACGTTGCGCGCGCTATAATTCAGAAGGTGGGAGCCCTCAGCGACCACGGGTATATAAACGGGAGCACCGTGTGCTCAAAAATCAGAGTATTCAGTTCTCGCCTAGACAGTTCAGATCATTAGACAGTTCAGATCATATTTAGTATTCGGCTTTCGCCCGACAGTAAAATCTGTTGTACGGTTCGTTCCGACCATTCAGTTTTCGCATAATCAGTATTCGATCAGCAGTCAATACTCGATTCATACAGTACCCAGTAAATTCATTGTACGTACAGACAGTCATTTATACGATTTAATAATCGGTTATCCTTATAACATTCAATCATACATACGCTCTCGCAAGTTTTCGCGCAGTGTAATTAATATTATATCTTCGAATCAGTGGTTTCTAGTTCATTACGGTATTATTCACACAAAATCATTAATTCAGAGAGACTTCGAGACTAGCATATCGCGAATACTATTAATTAGCCTTCAGTTCTTACGTTTACTGTCGTATAAATCTATTCTTGATTATTTGTATCCACTGTTACTATTATATTTCCTTTCTCTTTATCGATTTCCACGGCGCTCACAATACATATCGAATTCTATCTATCACTTTTAAAGATATTTTATCTAAATTTTCGTTTGCAGTGAATTACTTCTATCAACAATATAAGCGTATTATCTTTTCCTCTCCATGCAATTGTTAATGCCGCCTATCTATAATATCGTTTACGCGTCCGAAACCAGTCTGTGCGTGAAATCATAGTCGAAGGAAAGTTCTATTAACTAATGTTGTAATACTAATATTGTAGATCCACATTCTTGTGTACACCCGCGTTACAGTGTGCTTCCCAGTGGTTCCTGTAACACATAACAATTTAGTGAAGTGAGTACGTTGTCGTAATTATTAAGATATATTCGTGTAATCATTAATCATATTGTTTACGTGTAATTACTCGAAATATACATACTTGTGTCAGTTCGCGGCCCCTGTCCATTCCGGGCGTCGGTCATCTTTTCGGTGTCAATTCTTCTCGCCGTTAACCTCTCGCGTCTATACCTGTAAATATAAAGACAAGCTTTCTATTCTAATTTTAATATTGAAATTATCGGGCAAATTAGTGCTACTTATCTGACGAGGTCATCCTTCCTTCAAGCCTACTTCGGGCTCTCTCTTTCATCCTGCGGCGACGCGCGCCTCCTCCAGGGCGTTCTTGTATTCCCTATAGCTTCTTCCTATATATTTTTTTTTTTTCTCTTTTCTTTCTTTCTTTTTTTTTTTCTTTTCTTTTCCCTTATCCGCTCACCAGTGGCAAGGTCCGCGACGTCCGCCTTGACATACCCAGAGCCTCAGATATCTGTAACTTATAATCGAAGAGATTAATATTTTATTCGGACGTCTTCATAGGGAGTGTCGTTAGACAGAGAGCGATAACCATCCTTACCTACACCGTAGGGCGCCTCCCCCAGGGCGACTTACATCCTTCCTACGTAGTGCGCCTCCTTCAGAGCCGGACTACCTTTATCTAGATCGCACGCCTCTCTCAGGGCGAACGACTCTAACCTCCGAGGAGCGCCTCTCTCAGGGCATTCCGCCTCCTAGCGTGCAGCGCGCCTCGCTCAGGGCGATCTGCCTCCTCTCAGTCCACGAACCGCGCCTCTGTCAGGGCGTCTCTCACAATTCCTCCGATCGCTCTTCTTGATCTAAAATATAGAATAAATATTAAATTAAAGTAAACTCATTAAGGCTCACCCTGTCCCCGCAACCCGTCAGATAAGGTCAAGTCAACTCGTTTACCAATTTACTTTAACGCGTATGTTTTTTTTTTCCTTTTCATCACTCGCGTTACTATTACTAACCCCAGTCTATACCCCTCCGCGTATTCAACTATGGCGTCGATTATGATTTCGCTTACCTTCTTAGCTGCGTCATGGGTCGGTCACGTCGAGCAGGGCGTGCTCACCAATTGAAGCGCCTCATCCGGTCACTATACCAAGGCGGCTCCTACCTGACGGTCCGAACAGCTGCGTCGCCACCAGGTAGTCAGAGCCCAGCATCCGTCGGGTATTTCACTTACCCTCCACCGGGAACCCATACATCGGAGTCATCAACCCCTGACCAGCTACACGACGCCGTCACTCCACCGGCATCCAGTAGCGGGGTCGTCGCTTCCTCACATAGGCCCTTACCGCCTATCGAATACCGTCCGTGGCCCGTGCCCCCGCCGTTGATAGACTTCGGGATTACGCAACCGAGGATCATTTCCTCCCAGGCTTTCTTCGGGCGAGTATGCATCCTGTCGTCCGCTGAAGCACCTATCAATTCGCCTCCTGATAACCGTCCGTGATTTAATTGTCTAATCGTCTTGAAAAATATAATATAACTGTACATATATGTTTATTATAAAATAATGATAAATACATAAAAATCAGTATACGTAAACAATCTGCATTCATTGTCTACTCACTTCACATCCTCCCTATTATCTATTACGTCCCGACCTCTAGTTTCCGGTGCACCGCTACGCTGATCGTGACAGGTTTACCGCTCGGCCACCGCGATCCGCGTACACCAACCATCGTAACCGCACCTCGCTCGCGAACGCAGAGGACGTAACAACTGGTGACAGCGGCGGGACGTAACAATAATAAAGAAAGGTTGCATTAAATCCGATATTCAAATCAACAACAAGGAGACTATCCAATTAACGGGTATCACCGAAAATGTTGTCACCACTCTGGGATCCGCCATAGCATACGTTTCGGAAACCCCAGTAGTTTTCCACGTGGTAGCCGACGAATTCCCTATAATCACACAGGGCATATTAGGTTCGTCGTTCTTCACTGAACATAACGCGTGCATTAATTACGGTAATAAGTTAATCACGTGGCGCGACTGCGCGTTTCCATTCAAGGACAAGGAGTCCATTGTCATACCCTCACGTATGAAGCTGGGAATCACGGTCCGCATAGCTAATCCGGAAATTAAAACGGGTTATCTCGCCCCGATACGCGCCCGCGACGCGGTCTTCGCCGGAGATGCACTTGTCACGTGTATCAACGACAAGGCATATATCGGCATCACGAATACATTAGACGAAGAAGTAGAAATTATAATACCTACCGTTACGCTAACAGAAGTAACAAAAATATCACAGGACCCCCCTTCCAGGGAGCCTCTGAGGCAACCCTCTAGCCCATCGGGCAATAGTCCCGTCAAAATTCAAGCGAGCAAAAGCCTTCGCACCCAAGAAGCACGCACTGCACCTGCAACGAGTCAAGATAATTTTACTACATGCAAAAATAAACAACCAAACAAACTACACAATAACACAAAGACCAAGATACACGTTGAAAACAACAAACAATCAAACTCATCATTTAACAAACAAAATACGCTACAAAACCAAAATACATTTCCCCCCTCTCTTCCTCTTCTTAATACACCAACACAAAACGTCGATCCCGACTATCATCTCTACGGGCAGGAGCACTGCCTTCCCCTTGTCGCACCAAGGTGCGGCGTCGACCTAGGTCGACATCCCAATACCTCTCCCGATTATCCCCCATCCCTTTCTACAAAAAATGCAACACTTCAAGCTACAATCGTTTCTACGCACACGTCCCTTGATTCTAATACTATTATCACAAATCATTCTCACATTACTTACACAGAAAGGGGATCCTTATCTCCGCCGGCGAACGACGATGCCGCTCTCGCGTCGGTGCGAACCCCTTCCTCTGGTCTCGGCCCAGGCGGTCAATCTTCTATAATTGCTCTTCCTTACTTTCCTCTAAACCCCGCAAAAGCGGATGACTCATGTTACGTCCCGCCGCTGTCACCAGTTGTTACGTCCTCTGCGTTCGCGAGCGAGGTGCGGTTACGATGGTTGGTGTACGCGGATCGCGGTGGCCGAGCGGTAAACCTGTCACGATCAGCGTAGCGGTGCACCGGAAACTAGAGGTCGGGACGTAATAGATAATAGGGAGGATGTGAAGTGAGTAGACAATGAATGCAGATTGTTTACGTATACTGATTTTTATGTATTTATCATTATTTTATAATAAACATATATGTACAGTTATATTATATTTTTCAAGACGATTAGACAATTAAATCACGGACGGTTATCAGGAGGCGAATTGATAGGTGCTTCAGCGGACGACAGGATGCATACTCGCCCGAAGAAAGCCTGGGAGGAAATGATCCTCGGTTGCGTAATCCCGAAGTCTATCAACGGCGGGGGCACGGGCCACGGACGGTATTCGATAGGCGGTAAGGGCCTATGTGAGGAAGCGACGACCCCGCTACTGGATGCCGGTGGAGTGACGGCGTCGTGTAGCTGGTCAGGGGTTGATGACTCCGATGTATGGGTTCCCGGTGGAGGGTAAGTGAAATACCCGACGGATGCTGGGCTCTGACTACCTGGTGGCGACGCAGCTGTTCGGACCGTCAGGTAGGAGCCGCCTTGGTATAGTGACCGGATGAGGCGCTTCAATTGGTGAGCACGCCCTGCTCGACGTGACCGACCCATGACGCAGCTAAGAAGGTAAGCGAAATCATAATCGACGCCATAGTTGAATACGCGGAGGGGTATAGACTGGGGTTAGTAATAGTAACGCGAGTGATGAAAAGGAAAAAAAAAAAAAAACATACGCGTTAAAGTAAATTGGTAAACGAGTTGACTTGACCTTATCTGACGGGTTGCGGGGACAGGGTGAGCCTTAATGAGTTTACTTTAATTTAATATTTATTCTATATTTTAGATCAAGAAGAGCGATCGGAGGAATTGTGAGAGACGCCCTGACAGAGGCGCGGTTCGTGGACTGAGAGGAGGCAGATCGCCCTGACAGAGGCGCGCTGCACGCTAGGAGGCGGAATGCCCTGAAAGAGGCGCTCCTCGGAGAAGAGAGTCGTTCGCCCTGAGAGAGGCGTGCGACCTAGAGAGGGGTAGTCCGGCTCTGAAGGAGGCGCACTACGAAGGATGAAGGCAGAGCCGCCCTGAATGAGGCGCACTGCTAGAAGGGACGTAGAATCGCCCTGAAAGAGGCACACTACGTAGGAAGGATGTAGGTCGCCCTGGAGGAGGCGCCCTACGGTGTAGGTAAGAATGGTTATCGCTCTCTGTCTAATGACATTCCCTATGAAGACGTCCGAATAAAATATTAATCTCTTCGATTATAAGTTACAGATATCTGAGGCTCTGGGTATGTCAAGGCGGACGTCGCGGACCTTGCCACTGGTGAGCGGATAAGGGAAAATAAAAAAAAAAAAAAAAAGAAAGAAAGAAAAGAGAAAAAAAAAAAATATATAGGAAGAAGCTATAGGGAATACAAGAACGCCCTGGAGGAGGCGCGCGTCGCCGCAGGATGAAAGAGAGAGCCCGAAGTAGGCTTGAAGGAAGGATGACCTCGTCAGATAAGTAGCACTAATTTGCCCGATAATTTCAATATTAAAATTAGAATAGAAAGCTTGTCTTTATATTTACAGGTATAGACGCGAGAGGTTAACGGCGAGAAGAATTGACACCGAAAAGATGACCGACGCCCGGAATGGACAGGGGCCGCGAACTGACACAAGTATGTATATTTCGAGTAATTACACGTAAACAATATGATTAATGATTACACGAATATATCTTAATAATTACGACAACGTACTCACTTCACTAAATTGTTATGTGTTACAGGAACCACTGGGAAGCACACTGTAACGCGGGTGTACACAAGAATGTGGATCTACAATATTAGTATTACAACATTAGTTAATAGAACTTTCCTTCGACTATGATTTCACGCACAGACTGGTTTCGGACGCGTAAACGATATTATAGATAGGCGGCATTAACAATTGCATGGAGAGGAAAAGATAATACGCTTATATTGTTGATAGAAGTAATTCACTGCAAACGAAAATTTAGATAAAATATCTTTAAAAGTGATAGATAGAATTCGATATGTATTGTGAGCGCCGTGGAAATCGATAAAGAGAAAGGAAATATAATAGTAACAGTGGATACAAATAATCAAGAATAGATTTATACGACAGTAAACGTAAGAACTGAAGGCTAATTAATAGTATTCGCGATATGCTAGTCTCGAAGTCTCTCTGAATTAATGATTTTGTGTGAATAATACCGTAATGAACTAGAAACCACTGATTCGAAGATATAATATTAATTACACTGCGCGAAAACTTGCGAGAGCGTATGTATGATTGAATGTTATAAGGATAACCGATTATTAAATCGTATAAATGACTGTCTGTACGTACAATGAATTTACTGGGTACTGTATGAATCGAGTATTGACTGCTGATCGAATACTGATTATGCGAAAACTGAATGGTCGGAACGAACCGTACAACAGATTTTACTGTCGGGCGAAAGCCGAATACTAAATATGATCTGAACTGTCTAATGATCTGAACTGTCTAGGCGAGAACTGAATACTCTGATCTTTGAGCACACGGTGCTCCCGTTTATATACCCGTGGTCGCTGAGGGCTCCCACCTTCTGAATTATAGCGCGCGCAACGTGGTCCGATCCTGGTCATGCTTGTTTGTCACGGGTATCACGCGCCGGGCAATAGTAAGCTATCACGGTGTTTGTCCGAAATTTTCACGTGATCCGGCGGTTCCTGAATGTTCTAGAACCTTCGGGACTAGCATTATAATGTAATATCTATATCGTTATTTCTAGATATATCGCAATTATTACTAGCGTTACGATAACTTATCTGATTAATTACTTATCGCCGCATTGTATTATAGCGTTGTACTTAAATAATTGTAGAGATATGAGAGCATTACGCTAATTAACTTATTAATTAACAATTATCTATGATGTCGCATAATGTTATTCGTGGATTACAAGATCTAAATTAGTCTACAGACGTTAAACTCGCTATTATATAACTATATGTATGTATGTATATCATTATAACTAGTAGTAAAGGTTTATATATTTATATATATGTAATAATGGTATAAATGCACATGTAATATGCCGTGATATATTTACAATGGATGGATGAGGAGTGTGTAAGTGTGTATAAATGCATAAATTTAAGACAAGTTTATATTGTGAGAGGTTGAGTGTGTAATTTAAGTGATACGCTTGGAATATGTATGAATTAGTTATAAGATCCGAAACTATTGCGTTACCATGTATATGATACATTGATTATGTGTATGTTAATATATGAATATGCCTGTAATAAGTTTATAATAGGTTTATTGAGAGTGCTTTATTTGTGCGTACTAATGGGTCACTATGTATATAAATTATTTATAGAGTGTGTGTATTTGCGTGTTACTGGGTGGATAATATGTCTATAATAGTCAGATACTGATCAAACATTGTGTAGATGATAAGTTTATAACGCGCGTATTTTTGTATCACCGGGTATATTAAGTGACTATTGTTATATAATTTTATGGTGTGTTTGTTAAGGAGCGTGTATCTATGTAATTATTTCTGGGTGTTCATTATGCGTTTATACTTGGTTTATGTAGTGTATGATGTGTGTATTATCGTACCACCGTATATATAGGTATGGTCATTTTGTTTATTATGCATATGTATATTGTAATTATCATTCATCCTCAATAAAATGATAACGAAGTTTTGAGAATATTATCACGTTCAAGTTATTTCAGACACCTTGTATAAGTAAGAGTTAATTAAGTAATTGTATATATTGAGTGTGACTATTTAACTTTAGTTATCTTCCAGAGCTTTATTCGTTTTAAACTCTTTATGGGATATTTATATTGTTTTCACTATAATATATACATATATATATATGTATTATGAGTGGTTCATTTTAATTATTATTGGTTTTAATTGATTACTTAAATATTGTCTGAGCCTCGAGGAGTTCTTGTCAGGTCATTATAATTTGCCTTTAAAACATCTGTGGATTATGATATCTGCAGCGAGTCGCATATATATATATATATATGTATATGTGCATGCACCAAGTTATCTCCATGGTTGATATATGAAATAATTATAAATGATAGCTGACCGGATTTTTATTGGCAAACCAAATTGGATTCATGGTAAGGAATTATTATGCAGAAGATGGGTTTGATCGAATCTTTTATTATTGTTAAAATTTGGATTTAATGAAATCACTGCGCTGCGGTGGAATATGAGTAAAATTGACAAGTTATTATATTTGGGTGACAGAATCGTTAGACATGTACGTTATTGTGGTATTAATTCGGCTTTGGGATATAAAACTGCATTTAATAGTGAAGGCATAATTATATATTGGAGGTGCGGATTAAAATAAATAAATTATTAAAGTTGAAAATATGAGGTGTTCCTGAAGCAAAATGGGTCTATAACAATGTGCGCTTAACTTTTTATGGCGGGGCTGTAGCCCTATAAGTTGCTACCTTTTTTGGTTCCTTATGAGTCAAGGCGCCAGGAAATAATTAATTAAGGTCACTGGGCGGGTTTTTTATGTGATGTTTAAATCGTTAAAAATTGGGTGCTTTTCGATGTTGCGACAACTTTTGATATATTGAGAAAAGTGATTTAGACTGTGCATAGGAAGTTGCAATTGCACATACGAGTTACTTGGCTTGCTCAGTTTTAATAATTAATGAAAGTTCATATACAGGGTGTCCCGAAAGTACCGATCGGAGTTTATTATATGAAGCTTATGGAATTTAACCAAATGAATCGGTCGGTTGTTAAACACTATTTTATACTAATGTTTGGATAATATGACAATGTTAGTTTATATACCGGGTGTCAATTTATTAAGGTGAACATGTATCGGGAGTTGTATTTCCGCTCATTCGCAGTTACGATCTCTTTCCTTGAGTGATTTTAGCTTGTTATATAGATTTACTTTATATTTTTGTTATACCGGGTGGTGGTTAATTCTCGATGCGTGTGTCTATGGTGATGTGTACGTGTATGTTTGTGTTTAGTAAGAGTGATGACGACGAGGTGGAGTGAACATTGGTTTATATTATCGCTATTACTTAATTTACGTTATTCTATTGACGCATACTTAATATTATGTTTCCTTTTTATTTTTCAGATACTGCAACTAGAGTGACAAAACTAAATGGGTAATTATAATAAAATTAAGATGTTCGACCGACTTGGTGGGTCGTTTCTCTTCTCTTTTTCAGGTGCTGAGGAGGCGGACCAGAAGGTGATATACCGGGTGGCCGGAAAATAGGTGAGAATTTTCATTGGACAATTAATTAATTATTTTCCTTCATTTTTAGGTAGGTGATAGGGGAGAACCAGTGATGGGGATAAAACAGGAAAAAAGAAGAAAAAGAAAAAAAAAAGGAAAAGGATGTTTTAGCCGGAAACATAATAAAAGGTATTTATCGGCTTAATCTATTTTTGATAATAACTATATATATATATATATATATAAAAGAAAAGGAAAGTAAAAGAATTTTATAGGTGCTTAACGCTTACTATGTCTACTTAACAGGTGACGTATGGAGTCAACGGACGGCGACTGGTGTCAAGCGGAGGCGCTGGACGTGACACTCACCCCCTTTGTGCGTAGCTACAAATAAGCAACCTGAAACAAATAATAATATACATCATTTCACTCTCATCGATCAGCGTGCATCTAATCTTGCGAAATACAACGACATACACAAAATGCAAATAGTTAATATGGTAAACGAGAAGATACATTGGAAAAACTTAAGGAACTCACCCGAGATACTCACCCAGCGCGAACACAATCATAAGGAAGACTCTACACCGGACAGAATTACTCAAATAATACGACTCTTGCGCCTCGATCATCTTAACGACCTAGAAAAAGAGAATATTTTTGAACTAATAAAACGACACAATGACAGATTCTACGTACCAGGAGAATATCTGGACCAAACTTCAACAATCACCCATAAAATAATCACTTCGGACGAGATACCTATACACACGAAGCAGTATAGATTTCCGCCAATACATCGAGAAGAAATAAATAAACAGGTCAACGAGCTCCTTCAGAAAAATATAGTGACACCATCCACTTCACCGTACAGTTCCCCCGTCTGGATCGTTCCGAAGAAACCGGACTCAACTGGAAACAAGAGATGGCGAATGGTCATCGATTACAGAAGGCTCAACGAAAAAACGCTAGGAGACGCCTACCCTCTGCCAAATATCAGCGATATCCTCGACCAGTTGGGCAGTGCAAAATATTTCTCCGTCCTCGACCTCGCCAGTGGGTTCCATCAAATCCCAATGGATCCCAAGGATGCGCACAAAACAGCTTTCTCTACACCACATGGCCATTACCAATTCTCCAGGATGCCATTCGGACTCAGAAACGCACCGGCCACTTTCCAACGATTAATGGACCAAATATTGACCGGACTGCAAGGTATAGAACTTTTGGTGTACATGGACGACATAGTGATATACGCAAGCTCGTTACGGGAACATGACATTAAAATGGATAAATTAATGAAACGTTTAAAAACCGCCAATCTCACTTTACAACCAGATAAATGTGAGTTTTTGCGACATGAAGTCGTCTATCTCGGGCACGTAATTACAGATACTGGCGTACGCCCTGACCCCCAGAAAGTCTCAGCTGTTAAAGACTTTCCAGTTCCAAGGAGTCTGAAAAACGTACGACAATTTCTAGGCTTATCAGGCTACTACCGCCGCTTCATCCCCGATTTTTCAGGAATAGCTAAACCAATGTCGGACCTCCTGAAGAAAAACAGTACCTTCTCATGGAACGAAAATACACAACACGCTTTTGAGACTCTTCGAAGACGACTCTGCGAAGAACCGGTACT
Source organism: Anoplolepis gracilipes (assembly GCF_047496725.1). Taxonomy (NCBI): domain Eukaryota; kingdom Metazoa; phylum Arthropoda; class Insecta; order Hymenoptera; family Formicidae; genus Anoplolepis; species Anoplolepis gracilipes. The sequence goes on along the minus strand of NC_132980.1, from coordinate 3,774,113 downwards.
GCAATTCCCGGATTTCACGCGAGAATTCCTGCTCACTACGGACGCATCTGACTACGCTATCGCTGGAGTCCTAAGCCAAGGAACAATCGGCCATGACTTGCCAATCGCGTATACGTCCAGAGTACTCAATTCAGCCGAAAGGAACTACTCGACAACAGAGAAAGAGCTGCTAGCCATAATTTATTGCGTCGGACACTTCAGACCTTACCTCTACGGGCGCAAGTTTACGCTCGTGACGGATCACCAACCGCTCGCCTGGTTAAACCGAGTGAAGGACCCGACCTCTCGCCTTATGCGATGGCGCCTGAAACTCGAAGAATACGAATATACAGTCGCATACAAGACAGGTGTCACGAACAAAAATGCCGATGCCCTGTCCAGAAATCCTATAACCGCTACTGTTTCCATTCTCCCGATCGAAAAAAAACGCATACGTCTCCCTCAGAAAGTACGAGACCTAATTACAAGCACTGACGATGACAGTTCTGATGATGAAAGGCGTCGGAAAGTACCTACCAGAAGGTCTACGGTCGAGAGTGAAATAATCACCTCACGGCCGTATGTTGTAGCTTCCGACTCTTCTGAGGAAATATTCGACAGTAAACCTCTATCATCCGGTCCACCTCCCCCCACATCTTCCCATCCTTCACCTTCCCCACGTTTCACGAATAACCAACAATCACCACCGTTAATTACGAAAGGACTCTTGGACCTCCTTGACGAACAGACGAACAATGAACGCGTCGATAACGTAGCGCAATTTCAGTCACGAGGAAAAACAATATCACACTTACCTTCTATACCCCCAGAACCTCCACCCGACCCCGTGACAGAACCGCCGGACGAAACCACTGTTGACGACAACAGCGATAAGGAATTCGATACCTTGGAAATTCTTCCCGAAGAAGAAACTCTGCAAATGAGACCAGAATTAATAACCACCCATAGCACAAGATGCCGTATAAAAAAACGCAACATACCATTACTGAATTGCAACGATAACACAATCATACTGGTCACCGTTGATAAACACCCCTTCGATAAAGGAGCTATGGAATTACAGCAAGATGGATACCTACCTCCGCTAGACGACTTAATGCTCGGAAGAGCGCGAGTCTATCCATCCATAGACGCGGGACGACACATTATAGTACTACCTGCAAAAGAGAAAAGAACAACATTATTGGACGAAGAAATCTTAAAGGAATGTTTCAGATCAACCCTCGACGTGATGACGGAATTACAACTACATACTGTTAGCATACGAGAGACACCCAGCCTCGACACGATACCATGGGATCGAGTCTTACAGACACTGCAAGCGATACTCTCCGAAAGGCCCGTCACCATCAGCATATGTCATGGACCAACCGTCACCCCTCCGGTAGAGGACCGTACAGCGATAATCCGCGAAAATCACGAATCTGCCGTCGGTGGACACAAGGGCGTCACGAAGACGTACCAGCGAATTAAACAAAGGTTTACATGGAACAAAATGAAAGGCGATATATTAAACTACATCAGGAATTGTCGAACGTGTCAATCTATGAAACTAGTCAGAAGGAAGACTCGACAACCAATGATATTGACCGACACACCTGGACGCGCCTTCGACAAAGTGGCTCTCGACATAGTAGGACCACTCAGAACCACTCCTAGCGGCAACTCATACGTTCTAACGATGCAAGATCTCCTCACAAAATACTCAGTATACGCACCACTACCAGACGCTAGAGGCGAAACCACGGCGAACGCCTTTATCCACTATTTTATCTGTCGTTTTGGATGCCCCCGAAGCATACTCACCGACCAAGGGACGAACTTTACCGGTGTACTCATGAAAAGCGTAACCAAAAGGTTCCGTATCCAACACTTCCGAACGACTGCTCACCATCCACAATCTAATGGGTCACTCGAAAGGTCGCACCTCGTTCTAATGGAATACCTGAAGTGCTTCGTCAATAAGGAAGAAGCATGGGACGACCTCATTGAGCGTGCCAGTTTTTCGTATAATACCTCAGTACACGAAGGTACCGGGTACACACCTCACGAATTGATCTTCGGACGTGTCGCCAGAGTTCCATCGGGACACAACCCCGAAGAAGATCCTGAAACATATCACTCCTACTTAACAAACCTGTTCGAAAAAATCTGTGATATACAGGAAGTCGCTAGAGCTAATCTCATTAGGGCTAAAGAGCGCTCCAAAAATTACTACGACAAACGCGTAAACTCGACGACTTTCAACGCAAACGATAACGTCTTTCTATTAAACGAGAGTAAAACAGATAAATTCGGAAAAGAATATCACGGCCCGTACCGCATTATCGAAATCCTCGACCACGAAAACGTGCGAATTCAAATTAATAAATCAACGCGAATAGTGCACGTCAATAGACTACGGAAAGCCCACTACGGCGAACCAGGATGACTACCTTTCTTCTGTTTCAGATTGGATTACTCAGTTATCTTCTCCATTTTCTGGTTCAGACCGGAACGTACTGTTCTACATTTTTCTCTTAAGCAGAATCAACATAGAGTTCACAATGGCCTCACTGATCGTCTTCCTAGCGTATCTGGCAACCCAGGACTGCAACGCCCTCGTAGGCTACGACTGCAACACGCCGTGCGACAACGGGACCACAATCTCGCTGCTCGATAACAACGCCTGTCGATTACACGGGAAGCTTCCAATCACCCGAGATGTGAGCGTGGAGATCCTCGCGAAGCCCAGACTCACCACAGCGGACGTACTAAGCTGCCGCATAGAGATAGACTACGTGATCAGCCACACGGACCACACCACGAGGGAATCTACAACACCTACCAGCAATAAACGACATTACTTATCTGTATCTGCTCCTGTATGCATGCACATACACGCACAAGGGAAACTGCAATTCGGGAACCAGACCCTTGACGGCCTTTCCGCCAACCGCGTGAATAGCCGCACTATTCCGCCGACCGAAACCGTCAGCGCCCACAACCTGCCATCAGACGACCTGAAAACAAAACGCGTCATAAACGTGTACTTGCACATAACGTTCAAACGGACCATTGTCAAGATCGACACGATGGAAACCAAGATATTCTTACCTAGTGGTGCTAGTTGCACATACATCGACCTTGAATGCACCGACGAAGAGGGCTTTCATAATTTCTGGTCCCCCTTTGTTCACGGAGGATGCACTCAACTACGGCATACCGTCTTGTATAGAGGAATTGCCAAAAGACTACAAATTACGGGACGTCCCACGGCATACGCCTTAACGGTAGAAAACACCAACCTGCTCGCGTTTGCTCGAGCGCGTCACGACGTCTGCAACGCCACTGTGATACAGACCGAAAACCCCCGACTAGTAATACGGGAAATCAACGACTCTTACGTAAAGAATCAACCATCCGTAAATAAGGTGCACCGATCTCACCACTCGTACTTTTCGTACAAGAGTAACACAAAGACAGACCTGAGCGTAGAAAATACCTACGAAGACCTTGTCATGAGGAAATGCCTCACGGAAGTAACAAAATTACACGCCTTGACCGCCATGGCTCACCAAGACCCTCCATCATTTGCGTACGCCGTCACAAAAACACCAGGATACTCAGCGCGCGTACGAGGGGAAGCTGTACAAGTATTTCGATGTACTCCTGTACCTGCACGGATCAGGGCCACGGAAAGCTGTTTCCAGGAGCTCCCAGTAATAATAGACGGGAAGCCCATGTACCTAAAGCCAAGAACACGCGTTATATCTGGCGAAGGCACAGAAATTGAATGCGATCCGCTTGCTACGGCAATGTACAAAATGAGAAACAAATGGTACGTATTCACTCCAGAGTTGAAAGTGTCTGCTATCGATCCTCAAGGCCTCCAATCAAGAACGCTACCATGGGGTCAACATATCGACGAGTTAAACGAGATTCACGAGCACTCGGACGTACAGAATCCAAGCACAGACGACTCTCCAGGACGACCAGACCACTCGAGCCCTGTATACATCGTGGAGGTCTCGGTAACAACAACAGTTATTGGTGGAATTATAATACTCACCTTATTTATCATCTTGAAAAGCCTAGCAAGAAAGTTAAGCTATCGAAACTCGAGCCTGAAAAATAAAAACATATTAACAAATGATGATATGTTAATGACTGATGATAGTGCCAACTCTCAAAAACCAACCAAACAGGAAACACCTGCCAAGACACTCAGCAATTCTCCATTATCGCGCCCAATGATAGATCACCGAATCCAGAAGGACATCTCTCATGAATCCACGGATACGATGACGATTCACCACTCTTCCAAGGAGAGGACTCCCGCCATATCTTCAGAGATCGCCAACCTGCGAGAAGCCTACTTGCACTTGGAACGAAAGATCAACCGTCTATCAACCGCACCGTAAGCCGAGTTCAACGAGCTCACCGTCGCATCATTTCACGCTGCTCCACTTTTAAGGAGGGGGGTGTCACGTCCAGCGCCTCCGCTTGACACCAGTCGCCGTCCGTTGACTCCATACGTCACCTGTTAAGTAGACATAGTAAGCGTTAAGCACCTATAAAATTCTTTTACTTTCCTTTTCTTTTTATATATACATATATATATATATAGTTATTATCAAAAATAGATTAAGCCGATAAATACCTTTTATTATGTTTCCGGCTAAAACATCCTTTTCCTTTTTTTTTTCTTTTTCTTCCTTTTTTTTTCCTGTTTTATCCCCATCACTGGTTCTCCCCTATCACCTACCTAAAAATGAAGGAAAATAATTAATTAATTGTCCAATGAAAATTCTCACCTATTTTCCGGCCACCCGGTATATCACCTTCTGGTCCGCCTCCTCAGCACCTGAAAAAGAGAAGAGAAACGACCCACCAAGTCGGTCGAACATCTTAATTTTATTATAATTACCCATTTAGTTTTGTCACTCTAGTTGCAGTATCTGAAAAATAAAAAGGAAACATAATATTAAGTATGCGTCAATAGAATAACGTAAATTAAGTAATAGCGATAATATAAACCAATGTTCACTCCACCTCGTCGTCATCACTCTTACTAAACACAAACATACACGTACACATCACCATAGACACACGCATCGAGAATTAACCACCACCCGGTATAACAAAAATATAAAGTAAATCTATATAACAAGCTAAAATCACTCAAGGAAAGAGATCGTAACTGCGAATGAGCGGAAATACAACTCCCGATACATGTTCACCTTAATAAATTGACACCCGGTATATAAACTAACATTGTCATATTATCCAAACATTAGTATAAAATAGTGTTTAACAACCGACCGATTCATTTGGTTAAATTCCATAAGCTTCATATAATAAACTCCGATCGGTACTTTCGGGACACCCTGTATATGAACTTTCATTAATTATTAAAACTGAGCAAGCCAAGTAACTCGTATGTGCAATTGCAACTTCCTATGCACAGTCTAAATCACTTTTCTCAATATATCAAAAGTTGTCGCAACATCGAAAAGCACCCAATTTTTAACGATTTAAACATCACATAAAAAACCCGCCCAGTGACCTTAATTAATTATTTCCTGGCGCCTTGACTCATAAGGAACCAAAAAAGGTAGCAACTTATAGGGCTACAGCCCCGCCATAAAAAGTTAAGCGCACATTGTTATAGACCCATTTTGCTTCAGGAACACCTCATATTTTCAACTTTAATAATTTATTTATTTTAATCCGCACCTCCAATATATAATTATGCCTTCACTATTAAATGCAGTTTTATATTCCCAAAGCCGAATTAATACCACAATAACGTACATGTCTAACGATTCTGTCACCCAAATATAATAACTTGTCAATTTTACTCATATTCCACCGCAGCGCAGTGATTTCATTAAATCCAAATTTTAACAATAATAAAAGATTCGATCAAACCCATCTTCTGCATAATAATTCCTTACCATGAATCCAATTTGGTTTGCCAATAAAAATCCGGTCAGCTATCATTTATAATTATTTCATATATCAACCATGGAGATAACTTGGTGCATGCACATATACATATATATATATATATATATGCGACTCGCTGCAGATATCATAATCCACAGATGTTTTAAAGGCAAATTATAATGACCTGACAAGAACTCCTCGAGGCTCAGACAATATTTAAGTAATCAATTAAAACCAATAATAATTAAAATGAACCACTCATAATACATATATATATATATATATATTATAGTGAAAACAATATAAATATCCCATAAAGAGTTTAAAACGAATAAAGCTCTGGAAGATAACTAAAGTTAAATAGTCACACTCAATATATACAATTACTTAATTAACTCTTACTTATACAAGGTGTCTGAAATAACTTGAACGTGATAATATTCTCAAAACTTCGTTATCATTTTATTGAGGATGAATGATAATTACAATATACATATGCATAATAAACAAAATGACCATACCTATATATACGGTGGTACGATAATACACACATCATACACTACATAAACCAAGTATAAACGCATAATGAACACCCAGAAATAATTACATAGATACACGCTCCTTAACAAACACACCATAAAATTATATAACAATAGTCACTTAATATACCCGGTGATACAAAAATACGCGCGTTATAAACTTATCATCTACACAATGTTTAATCAGTATCTGACTATTATAGACGTATTATCCACCCAGTAACACGCAAATACACACACTCTATAAATAATTTATATACATAGTGACCCATTAGTACGCACAAATAAAGCACTCTCAATAAACCTATTATAAACTTATTACAGGCATATTCATATATTAACATACACATAATCAATGTATCATATACATGGTAACGCAATAGTTTCGGATCTTATAACTAATTCATACATATTCCAAGCGTATCACTTAAATTACACACTCAACCTCTCACAATATAAACTTGTCTTAAATTTATGCATTTATACACACTTACACACTCCTCATCCATCCATTGTAAATATATCACGGCATATTACATGTGCATTTATACCATTATTACATATATATATATATATAAACCTTTACTACTAGTTATAATGATATACATACATACATATAGTTATATAATAGCGAGTTTAACGTCTGTAGACTAATTTAGATCTTGTAATCCACGAATAACATTATGCGACATCATAGATAATTGTTAATTAATAAGTTAATTAGCGTAATGCTCTCATATCTCTACAATTATTTAAGTACAACGCTATAATACAATGCGGCGATAAGTAATTAATCAGATAAGTTATCGTAACGCTAGTAATAATTGCGATATATCTAGAAATAACGATATAGATATTACATTATAATGCTAGTCCCGAAGGTTCTAGAACATTCAGGAACCGCCGGATCACGTGAAAATTTCGGACAAACACCGTGATAGCTTACTATTGCCCGGCGCGTGATACCCGTGACAAACAAGCATGACCAGGATCGGACCACGTTGCGCGCGCTATAATTCAGAAGGTGGGAGCCCTCAGCGACCACGGGTATATAAACGGGAGCACCGTGTGCTCAAAAATCAGAGTATTCAGTTCTCACCTAGACAGTTCAGATCATTAGACAGTTCAGATCATATTTAGTATTCGGCTTTCGCCCGACAGTAAAATCTGTTGTACGGTTCGTTCCGACCATTCAGTTTTCGCATAATCAGTATTCGATCAGCAGTCAATACTCGATTCATACAGTACCCAGTAAATTCATTGTACGTACAGACAGTCATTTATACGATTTAATAATCGGTTATCCTTATAACACTCAATCATACATACGCTCTCGCAAGTTTTCGCGCAGTGTAATTAATATTATATCTTCGAATCAGTGGTTTCTAGTTCATTACGGTATTATTCACACAAAATCATTAATTCAGAGAGACTTCGAGACTAGCATATCGCGAATACTATTAATTAGCCTTCAGTTCTTACGTTTACTGTCGTATAAATCTATTCTTGATTATTTGTATCCACTGTTACTATTATATTTCCTTTCTCTTTATCGATTTCCACGGCGCTCACAATACATATCGAATTCTATCTATCACTTTTAAAGATATTTTATCTAAATTTTCGTTTGCAGTGAATTACTTCTATCAACAATATAAGCGTATTATCTTTTCCTCTCCATGCAATTGTTAATGCCGCCTATCTATAATATCGTTTACGCGTCCGAAACCAGTCTGTGCGTGAAATCATAGTCGAAGGAAAGTTCTATTAACTAATGTTGTAATACTAATATTGTAGATCCACATTCTTGTGTACACCCGCGTTACAGTGTGCTTCCCAGTGGTTCCTGTAACACATAACAATTTAGTGAAGTGAGTACGTTGTCGTAATTATTAAGATATATTCGTGTAATCATTAATCATATTGTTTACGTGTAATTACTCGAAATATACATACTTGTGTCAGTTCGCGGCCCCTGTCCATTCCGGGCGTCGGTCATCTTTTCGGTGTCAATTCTTCTCGCCGTTAACCTCTCGCGTCTATACCTGTAAATATAAAGACAAGCTTTCTATTCTAATTTTAATATTGAAATTATCGGGCAAATTAGTGCTACTTATCTGACGAGGTCATCCTTCCTTCAAGCCTACTTCGGGCTCTCTCTTTCATCCTGCGGCGACGCGCGCCTCCTCCAGGGCGTTCTTGTATTCCCTATAGCTTCTTCCTATATATTTTTTTTTTTTTCTCTTTTCTTTCTTTCTTTTTTTTTTCTTTTCTTTTCCCTTATCCGCTCACCAGTGGCAAGGTCCGCGACGTCCGCCTTGACATACCCAGAGCCTCAGATATCTGTAACTTATAATCGAAGAGATTAATATTTTATTCGGACGTCTTCATAGGGAATGTCATTAGACAGAGAGCGATAACCATTCTTACCTACACCGTAGGGCGCCTCCTCCAGGGCGACCTACATCCTTCCTACGTAGTGTGCCTCTTTCAGGGCGATTCTACGTCCCTTCTAGCAGTGCGCCTCATTCAGGGCGGCTCTGCCTTCATCCTTCGTAGTGCGCCTCCTTCAGAGCCGGACTACCCCTCTCTAGGTCGCACGCCTCTCTCAGGGCGAACGACTCTCTTCTCCGAGGAGCGCCTCTTTCAGGGCATTCCGCCTCCTAGCGTGCAGCGCGCCTCTGTCAGGGCGATCTGCCTCCTCTCAGTCCACGAACCGCGCCTCTGTCAGGGCGTCTCTCACAATTCCTCCGATCGCTCTTCTTGATCTAAAATATAGAATAAATATTAAATTAAAGTAAACTCATTAAGGCTCACCCTGTCCCCGCAACCCGTCAGATAAGGTCAAGTCAACTCGTTTACCAATTTACTTTAACGCGTATGTTTTTTTTTTCCTTTTCATCACTCGCGTTACTATTACTAACCCCAGTCTATACCCCTCCGCGTATTCAACTATGGCGTCGATTATGATTTCGCTTACCTTCTTAGCTGCGTCATGGGTCGGTCACGTCGAGCAGGGCGTGCTCACCAATTGAAGCGCCTCATCCGGTCACTATACCAAGGCGGCTCCTACCTGACGGTCCGAACAGCTGCGTCGCCACCAGGTAGTCAGAGCCCAGCATCCGTCGGGTATTTCACTTACCCTCCACCGGGAACCCATACATCGGAGTCATCAACCCCTGACCAGCTACACGACGCCGTCACTCCACCGGCATCCAGTAGCGGGGTCGTCGCTTCCTCACATAGGCCCTTACCGCCTATCGAATACCGTCCGTGGCCCGTGCCCCCGCCGTTGATAGACTTCGGGATTACGCAACCGAGGATCATTTCCTCCCAGGCTTTCTTCGGGCGAGTATGCATCCTGTCGTCCGCTGAAGCACCTATCAATTCGCCTCCTGATAACCGTCCGTGATTTAATTGTCTAATCGTCTTGAAAAATATAATATAACTGTACATATATGTTTATTATAAAATAATGATAAATACATAAAAATCAGTATACGTAAACAATCTGCATTCATTGTCTACTCACTTCACATCCTCCCTATTATCTATTACGTCCCGACCTCTAGTTTCCGGTGCACCGCTACGCTGATCGTGACAGGTTTACCGCTCGGCCACCGCGATCCGCGTACACCAACCATCGTAACCGCACCTCGCTCGCGAACGCAGAGGACGTAACAACTGGTGACAGCGGCGGGACGTAACAATATATATATATATCTTGTATGTATGTCTAGTTAACTGTATAAAAGATTTTTATTTCGGAGCTTAAGGGTGGAACAGTTTATTGCATTAGTCATAAGAGCATATGTCTAGATTGCAATTAAAATTGTTTTGCAAAATTAAAGTGGTTAGAGTGATATGATGTCATATAAGTGTCAAACACGATGTGTTATAAATAGTAGTTCAATTCAGAATTCTTTTCCTTTTTATTATGTTTTGTTAGAATATGAGTGCGTTTTCTTTTTATTAAAATAGTAATATCCTTCTTGATTGATCATATGCGTATGAGTGTATGTATTTAAAATAGTGATTTACCTTTATTAATGTTTCTAGTTTCGCTGATTTTCCTGGGCCTTTTCCTCGTACTCTGGACGTCGTGGATCTCCCTCAGGGATGTCAGTGGTAGAGGTTGAGGCAGGATGCAGCTCGATTTCAACCAAAGGTCCGGGCCAGCCAATAAATTCAAAGGTTCTTCGCGAGATGGGAGCTTCTACTGAGTCAGATGCAGGAAGCTGATCGAAAAGTTCTACGACAATTCTTTGATTGTCCGGTACGTCAATTGGATTGTCTTTTCCTACTTGGCTGAGACCATTATCACTGTTCGAAATTTGTCTCTGTCGGCGTAAAGCGGCACGTAGTTGTCTATGTCGTTTACCGGCGCGACGAGAACCAGGCATTTACTATAAATTATAACCAAAATTTTATTCTAATTTAAAAAGTTATTCAATTCAGGTTGACAATCTGGATCAAGCGACATTCAAGCAGCTCATCGACTAAGTCTCAGCTCTGCTCGAACTAACACGAGGGGCACGTCACTCTGCTCTATCCCAGGCACGGGACTCGCTAACGCTCAAGATCCAGACGTACGTTAAATATTTAATCGATATTAAATTAATTATAGTAAACACTGGTTGAAGGTGAAGGAACACTGTATTAAAATAATTAGCTTGTAAGTATTCTGAAATAAGCGACTATGTATTTTAAAAGCTTGAAGATTTTACAAAGGTTGCAAGTAATGATTACAAATGTTGTTCACAATTCAAATGAAAAAGGTACAACCGCACTGTACCAGAAATTGGAGATTAGTTAACAATAAAGTAATAATTCTAAATTATAATGTAGAGTGAGTCTAAGCTCTAAATTATAATATAAGACGAGTCGCGAAGACGAGAAAGTAAAGTATTATTAAAGATCTACTTTGACGACACAAAGTAGCTGACGAAAATTAAGTTAAAATTGATTTTAGGACGCAGTGAATGTATAAAGACACAGAGACTTTTCACGACTTCGGACTAACGTTTCGGAGAGATGTTGAAGTGACTTATGAAGTTAGGAAGGCGACTTTTTAGGTTGAATGTTGGCGACTGTTTTAGATGACTGGTGGTGAAAGACTGTTCACTTTGGATGATAGGGAGCGACTGTTTAGTATGAGAGGTTGTTGGCGACTGTTTTAGATGACTGGTGGTGAAAGACTGATTCCGTCCGCAAACTCGACTGACGTTCTGCGTTCCGTCCCCACTTTTGGGTCACCTCCCTCTAGGCGTCCGGTGGATCCAAGACTTCCCGGGTTGGCTTAATCATCCGGTGGAGATGGATTCTTGCTCTTGGTGAGGGAACTCTCCGCCTTCGAAGACGTCAGAAGCGGTGAGCTCTTCTTAATCTTAAGTTGATATTCAGCGGCGAATATCAAAAGGCACGTTGTTATAATATTTAGTTTCGTCGAGTCGCTGCGTCGAGAGATAGGCATAATATTCGATTTCACTGGTCTCTGCGTTGACATAATATTTAGTCAAGCTGAGTCTCTGCGTCAATAGATAAGAATAATATTCGGTTTCATCGGGTCTCTGCGTCAAGAGATAAGAATAATATTCGATTTCACTAAGTCTTTCTCGCCGTCGCCTATTGCGTCATCATGCGAATGAAAGGCTCTTTGTATTATAATAATTTCGCACTCTTATATTATAATTCTTCTTACAGCAAGAGAAACTTATTAATTTAACTATAGCAAGAGTTAATGTTCATTATCGAAATTATTATGTCTCATACTAATATTTCTTTTTTTTTCACTTATTAATTTATGCTTTTACATTTAAATTTCCTTTAATTTTCTCTCTTGTTGTATCACATATTTCATCTTAACTTATCCGCTTTTATAATAGTATCTATATGGAAGATGCATTTTAATACTGTTATTTCAATTTATAATTCCTTTCTATCGTGATTCTTTATGGTTTCACTTTAGCGTAGGAGACTAACTCTCCTTTACATATATATATATGAATATATATATATATAGACATATATGTATAATACGTGTCATGCGTTATTGTTTTTAGAATATTACTTTTTCATCAATTACACTAAAAGAAAGTCTTCCATTTAGATTTACATGTTGATATACAAATGCAGCTTAATAATATTATTAAATAAATTAATTTATTTGGCGTATATATATGGTTCTCAATGCCAGTATGCATATGCCTTCCAAAATGTACTTTATTGAATAATATTTCTTTTTCTTTATTTTTTTCTTTTCATTATACTTATGAAATGTAGGATTTATAAAGCGATTGTTAGTATGATTTAACTCTAATATAATTGGTTTGCAAGTGTTTCTGTTACAATCGCGTAATTGAATTTCAACGATTCTGATATTACAGTAATATTTTATTTCCATATATTTTAGCAAAGAGAATTTTAACTTTTATTTGGAAAATTAATATAGTAGTTTAATGATTACAAATATTTTTTCTTATTTTTTTTCTGATAAGGTCAGTATTATTTTGTTATTACTTCTAAGTAAGCAATGTCCAATTTAATAGCTATATAATACTATGCTTGATTAAATATTTTATTAAGTTCAAGTTGAGATATATATGTATATCTCATACCTTGTGTTCATATCTCCAGCAGTACGTTTATATTTTGAAAATTTAGTTTGAAATTTTTGGCGGGACGTCACATCCCACCCCTTATTTAAGAACGAATTCCCGATGTTATCGAAGGGATTTGTTCGATATCATTCAATCGTTCTCGAAGGTCAGTGTAAACAATGGGAATAGGGGTGGTTGTATTTACCGCTGTTGCATTTACGATAGTTGACTCGTTTTTGGGTGCTGTAGGTGTTATTGGTGGAGGACTCGTTGGCTCCTGGAGAGATTGATCTTCTTCTGGTTTTATTCCTCGTTGATTTACGGGTCCTCGTGCTAGGTGAAGTAAGAGATGTGTGAGCGAACTCCATACGGCGCCTAGTAAGTGTAGACTGCATCCGTATACGGTGTGAAGGGCGTATCCATGGATTGCTGTATCAATAGTTAATTTAATGAGTCGTATAATTAGGAATACTCCTAGAATTCCGGCCGTTGCCGATCCGAAGGTTACAAATCCGCCCCAAATTCTCGAGACAGTGTTCGAAGCTATTTTTTGGAGTGCTTTCTCGTCTAGCAGACTGTATATAGAGACTTCTCCTGGTACGACAGCTTGTCCTGTCATCCCACGGGCTATGAAATTTAGAAGTGCTGGTTTCTCTGCAGGAAACATAATATGATCTCGTAACTTTTCTATATCTTTTTCCGTATATATCCCACTAATGGCTAATGGACCTGGGGTGAGGTATTTCCAACTCAAAGAGGTCATCGGGCGTAATCGTTGTGGGGGTAATTGTATGACTTGGTGGGTCAGGGGTGAGCTGGATCCATGTATCATCTATGCGATAGAGCGTTGGTAGTTCAAAGCTACATTCCTTCTGGGTTCCGAATTTGGTGAGTATTCTTGATTTTGGTGTTAGAAATAGTGAAGCGTTCCTTACCGTTACAGGAAGCTCGGCATAACATTCTTTTGTTCTCCGAATTATAGCGTCAACGGGAATACATTTTATTACATGAATGGCTTCTCCTGCAGTGACAGCCATGTATCCTGGTCCTTTCATTAACCGATAGGCGAATTCATCAGGCTGTAAAGTGGCGAATGATAAGGTGTTAGTTATGACGTCTTTTTCCAGCTCGCACTTCTGTTGAATGACATTGTGGTAAAGAGATGTCATTTGATGTCGTATATGTTTTTCTACATATACAAACTTTGAGTTCATATATGCGAAAATATCAAGATTATCAATTGAAATTGTTCCTCGTTCGGCGAAGACGTCTCCCTTTTTAGTTTCTAGTATAAAGAGTTTGGGATGCTCTGTACGAAGAAGCGTGTACCCGCACAATGGCTGTTCTCGCGTTCTTGTCAGGGCGAAAGTTATATCTTGCGTTGTCAGGCTGTATACGATAGGTGATTTTTCTTCACTGGTATCGTCCGTAGTTTTGATAGCAGGTCCTTCATATAGAACGTCGTATTGGTGAAAATTACACGAAGAGGTAGGCATCGGTTTCCAATAGGTATATCCATCCTCTGAATCGATGCAAAATCCTTCACTGAGCGTACAAATTGTTCCTGATTTTAGCATTATTTTCCCAGTATTTAGTTTCACGGGGACATAGGCTGATTTCAAAGATATTCTGGCGACAGCTTGCACGACAACGTCGTCCCATGTTCCATAGTGGTCGGAATATTGGGTGCCTTTGCATTTTCCATCGTTGCCTACGCTTCCGGCCATGGTAATGCTGTAGGAGGCGGTTTGGTTGATTCTGATGCCATCGATTAAAACTCTTGTTCCTAGCGAAAAAGTACCATCACGAAACATTCGTTTGCACTGTGAGTGTCCGGTTTCATGTATATAGTCAGCACGTCCGTTATGCATGATTGAAACGTGCGAGTGCATGCCGCAGATATATATAGTTCTTGAAATTTCGACCTTACACTGTATTATAAACGCATGATTATATTCAGATAATTGAAGGAGTTGGATATAAGTATCCGTAGAGTTTGATGTTTTATGCGGAAGATTGCATTCTCCCACATCCAACAACGAAACTGATGTAATATTTAAATGTCGTCCTCCGCAATCAAAGCTGAGAAGGGCGAGGGAGGATTGCGCAGTGAATAATAATAATACTAAATGATACATCATTTCTGTAAGTAAGCAGATACAACTTATTATTTGTATATGTATATTTGCACGAATATAATATATTTTTATTTTATTTTATGGTATTTCCATTTCATTTGTTGGTTCATGCATTAATAATATTTTTACTTCTGTATTATCGCAATCATATAATAACTCTTCTACATTATTTGAATCTAACTCTCTCTCTCTGAGAACACAACATATTGCTAAATAGTGCATAAAGCAAGTAGAACATTCTTTCACAGAAGTATAGGTAATTATGTCATTTCCGCAAATATGACAATATTCTTCTTGAAAAATACCACTATATATGCCATGGAATTGTATAAGTCCATATGCTTGAAAATTTTGTTGAATTAATCTGAAGCAGGTGACGCAATATCTATTATCTTCTATTTTAATATACTGGACGTTATAACAATGATAAGAGAAAATTCCAGGGCAATGCGTCAGAATGTAAGGTGGCTTATATCTATAAGGCTTAGGTCTACACATTTTATGAATTACTATTTCTAAGTAGAAATATATATATATATACTTATTTTATATGTATTTAAAAGTTATTACTATTATTATTAAACTTGGACCAGGCTCAGGTCGTCAATGTCTTCAAGGAATGGATTCTTTTGCTGAAAAGATAATACTTGTATATATATATATTTCTTTACTAGAAGCACTTATATATATAACTCTATTCCCTATTGTTTTATGTGTAAGATTTTTCTTTTCGTATTTTCATATTTTATATGTTAAGTGTTTATTGTGTTTTCTTCTTTTTCTCTCCCCTATATTAGTATTTACTACCTTATGATTATATCTATATGTTTTGCTTTCAGTCGTCGATGACTGCTAATATTATAGGATCGTCATAATAGTTAATTGTGTGGTGTAGTTGCTCCATTTCGTTAGTAAATTCGAAATACCGATTGATACAGGGATTACAATGAGCTATGGGTTGGATAGTTCCCATATGATTTTCGCATGCATAACATTTATTTCTGTAGAATTTTGTGCCATCTACGCACTGATGTCTCTTAGTTTCCTGGTAATATTGCTTTACTGCTTCAGGTATTAGTTTAGTATAACAAGCGACGCATAAAGTGACATGTACATCATTTATCTTCTGATAGGAATAAGTTTTGAAACAATGTACGGTATATAATCTTTGAAGAGCTTCTACGGAAGGGTGTGAGGAGGATGGTTCTGAGGAATTTGGCTGACTGTGCGATGAATGATGCATTTCGTTGTTTGAGTTTGATTAATAATATCTAGCTCCGTTTACATGTAATATGAGAGGGTTAGGAAGAGTATTGATTTGTCTTTCGTCGCAATACAATAAGAATTCTAAGAACCTTAATAAACATTGATCGCATTGATATACAGGTTTGACTATGGTGATATCTGCATTACACCGCGCGCAAATTATTTGACGGAATTGTTCGCCGGAAATCAAGTGGTGTGATACTATCCACTCATATTGATTTTGATATTGTGGTTGATAAATGTGATAACACTGAGTACAGTAAGCGAATCCTGACGCAATGTGTCTATACGCAAAAGATTTATAGCACCGCGCAATTGAAAGTATTTGACATGGATCGAAACTAGGTTGTAATGTTGTGTTGAATTGTAGCCCAGTAGTATGGTTTCTTGAGCTCATTCTATAAAGAGAAAAAGAGTAGTGCAAAACAAAAGTCGATAGCTATTTAATAGCTTATTCAAAGTATCCACTTATACGAATTAATGTATTATCTTCTGTATCAATTTGTTCTTCTTCTAGACGAGTCGAGTACGACAAGTATGCATCGTTACACAAAGAGCATTGTCTCAATGTTCTTAGCGTAACTAGGGGTATTTTACATATTTTACATATTATTGGTTCGTAGCTTTTCGTGATTACAAGATAATGACAATAAAAGAATTTATGGAACCATCTATAGTATTCGGACAGCAGGGAGGAGTAACAGTTTGCGCAGATTAAGTATCCGCGTCTGGTGTGGGTATATCCGGTGGCTTTAACGCACCATGTAATGTGTAATCGTTGTTGTACCCGTGAAAAGGCGGGTGAGGTTTTGTACAAAGGATCTATTGTTGGTCGTTGGCGGGGCCAACACATCTGAAACCAAAAAGTCTTTCTTAGCATTTCATCCTGGTTCAATATGAGCTATCTTCAATTTATCTGCGTGAACAACTTTCGACGAGTTTTTAAATAAAATTTTGATGTTATTGTTGGGCAAAGTTTCAAGTACTTCAAAGGGTCCAATATATTGATCAGAGAATTTTCCTTTAGCTGGTTCTTTCAATAAGAATACGTGATCTCCCTGTTTAAATTCTTGTACGTGAATGCGTTTATCGTAGTAATGCTTGCTTCTGTTTTTGGATTGAATTAAATTTTGCCGCGCTTCTTCTTGTGTGTCGCGCAATCGATTGAATAAATCTGTTAAATATTCGGTATATGTAGGATCTATATTTTCTTCCACTATAGTGTTAGATGAAGGTAATCGTGCTATTCTTCCAAAAATTAATTCAAAAGGAGAAAATTTAGTGCTTTCATGTATACTTGTATTATATGAAAACATGGCTAAAGCGATATGATCATCCCAATTAGAGTCTTTATTAATTTGTGTTTTCAGATATTCTGTTAGGACGTGGTGAGATCTTTCTATTGATCCGTTAGATTGAGGATGATACGCGGTAGTATGATATTGTTTGATTCTAAACTTTTTCGCTAGATTTCTCATTAAGGCTGTTAAGAAGTTAGATCCTTGATCGGTTAAAATGGCTTGTGGGGCACCGTATATACATATGAAATTCTTAGTAAAGGCATCGGCGATTGTTAATGACGTGGCTTCTTTTAATGGTACCGCGACTGAATATTTTGTTAGTAAATCTTGCATGGTGAGAATGTAAACGTTTCCGTTATCAGATACGGGTAATGGACCTACAATGTCCATCGATACTTTGTCGAAAGCTGATCCGGGAGTGTCGGTGATTACCATAGGTTGTTTAGTTTTTCTTCTAGTTAATTTTTTTAATTGACAGGTTCGACAATTCCGGATAAAAATTTGAATATCCTTTTTCATTGTACTCCAGTAATAGAAGGTTCGTAATCGATTATAAGTCTTAGTTATTCCTTTATGTCCACCTATTGCTGAATCGTGGTATTCGCGGATAAGAGCTGATTTGTCTTCTGTATTTGGTGTTTGAATAAGATCCTTGCATATAGTTACGCGAATATTAATGTCGTTTAAATGTTTAATTAATTGTTTTTCTACATAAGCCCAAGGGATATTATCAAAAAAGTTAGTATTCTTGATTGAGATAGACTCTAATTGTAATTCATTTAAAACGTCTACTAATGATTTAATACAATTTTTAATGTTGTCTGGCTCTATTAACGTGCGATGATTGAGTTTTAATGGTAGGGATATCAAGGTCTTAGAGCGCAATGTATTTATTTTTGCTCTCTCATAAGTTACATCTTTATATGTAGGTGGTAGATTGTCTTCTTGTAGCTCTCTTGCGCCGTTATCAAGAGGTTCTCCGTTCAGAGTTATAAAAATTACGTAATTATCATTATGTTTTAACAATCTGTCACGGCTTATTAAAACTTTAGCTTTAGAGTCAGTGGGTACTTCTACGTATGGCAAAACATCAGTTAGCATTAACTCTGTGTCGCTTTCATCGCTGCTTGTTTCTAAATCTTCATTACTAATAATGCTTTCATTACTATTGTAATCTTCAATAATCATTGAATCAGTAATTGGTTCATTTGTAGGCATATTGGGATGCGTTATTACAGGTGGGGGAGTATGGGGGTTAATTTCCACGGAGGTTTGGCCAAGGGGTTGTGGCATTGAAAATAAAGATTCGTCAGAGTCGGAGTCAGGATCGGGTGGAAGAGAGGGGCTTTTTCTAAAGGGCAGGACTTGGACAGTTGGGTTTCTTGACAATGCATCAGCATTATTATTTAACGTTCCCTTTTTGTATCGTATATCGTAATCATATTCGGCTAATTTGATTCGCCATTTTAAAAGTCTTGAAGTTGGATCTTTGATAGAATATAACCATACTAGAGGTTTATGATCTGTTACGATGGTGAATTTAGTGCCATATAAATAGGGTCTAAAATGATTCGTACAATATACCATAGCTAAACATTCTTTCTCAATGGTCGAATAATTTTGTTCTGCTTTATTAAGTACTCTAGATGTATAGGCGATTGGAAGATCTTTTCCGATTGGTCCTTGACTTAGTACTCCGCCGATTGCATATCCGGATGCATCGGTAGTTAAATTAAAGGGTTTGCTAAAATCGGGATATTGTAATATTGGTTTGTTACATAGTTGTTCTTTAAGATTATTAAACGCATATTCTTGATCCTTTTGCCATTTGAAACAATTATTTTTCTTAAGTAAATCAGTTAGAGGTTTAGCAATTTTTGAAAAACTTGGAATAAATCGTCGATAATAACCAACTAATCCTAGAAATTGTTTTATGTTTTTAGGATTTTTGGGAGGAGGAAAATCATGGACAGCGGTAACTTTGGTAGGGTCTGGTCGTACGCCGTCGGATCCGATAATATGACCGAGGTAAGCTACTTCTCGTCGCAAAAATTCACATTTGTCGGGTTGTAATTTTAAATTAGCTTCACGTAATCTTTTCATTAATTTATTAAATTTCACTTCGTGTTCTTTTAATGATCGAGCGTATATAACTATATCATCCATGTAGACGAAAAGCTCGTTGCCTTGTAATCCAGATAGTACATTGTCCATTAATCTTTGAAATGTTGCAGGGGCATTTTTTAATCCAAAGGGCATTCTCTTGAATTGATAATGTCCGTAAGGAGTGGAGAATGCGGTTTTGTGGGCGTCATTCGGATCCATTGGTATTTGATGGAATCCTGAAGCGAGGTCAAGAACTGAGAAATATTTAGCGCTTCCCAATTGATCAAGTATATCAGTTATGTTGGGAAGGGGATAAGCGTCTCCAATTGTTTTCTCGTTAAGAGCGCGATAATCGATGACCATTCGCCATCTTTTATTTCCAGAAGAATCGGGTTTCTTAGGGACGATCCATACTGGCGAATTATAAGGTGAGAGAGAATATTCTATCATATCGTCTCTTAGTAATTTAGTTACTTGTTTGTCAATTTCTTCTTTATGCATAGGAGGAAAGCGATATTGCTTGGTGTGGATCGGGGAATCATCCGTAGTATAGATAGAATGATGGGTTACATGAGTGGTTCCCAATTTATCATTAGGCAAATGGAATCTATCTAGATTATTATAAACCAGTGTTTGGAGATTATTCCTTTCTTCCATATTTAAATGTTCCAACCTTAGGAGTTTTAGAGTAAGTTCCGCGCTCTCTGGCGGTGTTTCAAAAATGATCTCGTCTAACTGAGACGGATTATGAGTTGAAGAATGGCTCGTGCTTATCCGATGATGCCCTCGGGAATCAACGACATTGCAGAAGCCTTTATGAGACGTAGAAAAATCATCTTCTTCTTCCTCGGAAGGAGAGGAGGGTTGATAAGAAGAGTCAGGATCAGAGACACAACGAACTGTGGCCTTGGATAACCCTCGGGTTCCGTCGGCACCACAAGAAGAATATAGATTCTCTTGGGTATCAATGGTGTCAAATTCCTGCAGAGTGAATGAAGGTATTTCTATGTTATACTCTTCATCATTAGTATTAAAAAGAGGCAAGTAAGCTTTGCCATGAATATTAGAAACTATCGCGTCTCCAAGGTATATTCCTTTGATGGAAGTTATTGATGGAAGATATCCCGTTTTTATTTCAGGATTCGTGATTTTAACGAAGAAAGGAGTGACTGTTCTTGGTTTAATGTTAACATATTCCACTTCGTCGAATGGAATCGAAGTATTTTCAAATAGTAAGTGTTTTGTTTTAAAATCAACATTTGCATTTCTATCTTTCAAAAACGGATTACCAAGAATACCGTGTTGCGAGAAAAGTATATCGTCGGAAACAATGTGAAATTCAGTTGGTTTCCCTAATACTGATATATAGATTGCACCTAAAGTATTAATAGGTTCGGATGCTATTCCTTGCA
The DNA here is from genome assembly GCF_047496725.1 of Anoplolepis gracilipes. NCBI lineage: Eukaryota > Metazoa > Arthropoda > Insecta > Hymenoptera > Formicidae > Anoplolepis > Anoplolepis gracilipes. The sequence goes on along the minus strand of NC_132980.1, from coordinate 3,752,821 downwards.
ATGATTGAATATTTCTTTTATCCGGAAGAATATTAGAATTGACGTATTGTTTCTTAATTAAATTTAAATCGGAACCGGAATCTATCATAAAGGTGCATGTGTCTTTTAAATCAGGAGAAGATAAAGTAACAGTAGGAGCACAAGTGCTTGCTATGAGCCGATGTTTATTTATTTTTGTGTTTCTAGATTTTGGTTTTCGGCATCTACGAATCGCACGACTCGAGAGGGGTTTGGGCGTTCCTGTTGAGCAGCGTCCCGGCGAACGCCTCCTTGTACCGGAGCGCTCTGACCGTTTCCCTGATTGTTAGAAGATTGATTAGAGGGATTCATATCTCCAGTGAATGATTTTCTATAAGCTAATTTCCGGCATTCTGTAATCAAATGTCCAGGAGTTTTGCAGTAACGACATATTTTTTCAGTGGGAAAATTTGGACCAGGTTGTCCAGGAACTAATGGTTTAATAAAAGGAGCGACGTTATTATGCGTGTCGTGTACTCTGGGGGCGAAAATGGGAGAAGCTGTTGGATTACGCGAGGGGTTTTGAAGAATACGAGGATTGTAGGTAAGGTCTGCACGAGGGGCAGGAACAGGTCGTGTGGGAAAAGCAATTTTCCTACGATGATTTTCGGTTTCCAAGGTTTTGCTTAATTGAATAGCTCCAACAATCGCGTCTTCCAGACTGTAATATCCCTCTAGCTTTACACGAATCAATAAATCAGGCGGAAGGCCGTTAATAAAGCTTTCTAGTGCTCTCGTCTCAATGTTATAGCGAAGTTGTTCACTCATATTACCATGAATGGTGGTTTCACCGTCTATAATCGCGGATCTTAATTCTTTAACTCTTTCAATATAGTCAAAAATATTTTCATTTGGTTTCATATAAACGTTGGCAAGTTCCCCGCGATATTGATCGACCGATTTATTTGGACCAAAAACCTTCTTTAATCGATTAGTCAGATCGGTTAAATTATGATATTCTATTCCTTCTATTGCCGCGTAAGCATATCCTTGTAATTTGTTTATTATTAATGGTAACAGATATTCTTCTTGCCATGAAGGGATTAATTTTAACGCTCGTTCGCACGTTTTACAGAATTGGAACACGGACATTTTAAGACCGTCATATTTAGGAATGGAATCAATTATGTCTTTAATACGAATGGGTGAAGCAAGTTGGATATGATCCACATTCAAAGGGGTATTTCTAGAGGCAAGTGGAGGAGGAGGATTGGTATCTTCAGCTGGAGGTTTGGAAGTCGAAGAGAGGTTTATATTGCCAGGTAAGGGATTAATAGGCTCTTGGGGTGGCAAATTTCTTATATAATCTTGTACGTGTAAATTAGATGCACCTTGTTGTCGCATTTCAGATACCTTTTGTTCTAAATTATTTAATTGATTTGGTAAAGTTTTTAATGAAGATACTTCTTGTCGTAATAAGCTTAATATCGAACTGAGGCTATTTATATCAACAGCAGCGTTTTGCTCTGCTTCAAATCTTTCCCTAGAAATTTCAAATTCTTTTTGTTGTATAATCAGAGCGGCTTGTTGTTCCCGAACAAGTCTCTCTTTATTTTGTAATTGTTGCATCATGATTTCTAATTCAGCTTGTTGTTTTTGTAAAGGAGTAGTGACAGTAGTATCACTCTCGCTATGCTCGGAAGTGGTTTTGGAAGATTGTGACCGCGTACTAATATTTTTGCTCATTATGAAAGATTGTTATAAATGATAAAAAAAATTTTATTCAAAAAACGATTGATCCTTTTTGGCTATCCCACCGCTGCCACCAATTTATGTCACGTGCAGTGACCCACTGTTATCGTCTACCTCGGTGTCAATAACAGGGTTGCTCTCTATTTAGTTTTTGGGTAATCTGTCTAAGTCGGCTATACCCAGGGCTTCGCCGAGAGCAGGATCAATGTGTACTAGGAACTAATAATTCAGAGGATTTTTTTACTGATCTGGGATGATGATAATAGAGGCTTGATTTAAAAACTCTTTTATGATATTATCTAAATTGTAAATAATATTTTCTTTATTTTCTTCTATAAATTGGATTAGAGTTTCTAATATGACTTCAGGGTCAACGAAAGGATTTTGTTGAAATTCAGAATCAGTTGTCTGAGGTCTCATTTATTTTATTTTATTTGACAAGAAAATTAAGAAAGTTGAAAATAAAAAGGTTAAATTTATGACATATGTATTTGAAAATGATTAAAACGGTAAGCAAACGCGTTGAATCTCGTTATTGTATATTTGATATAGTCTGGTGGTCAGAATGCAATTCACTCGGCACTAACGAGAGGCTGAGGAAGTTCTAGGAACTCCATGACACCATGACCATTATCGCGTATGCAATGAACGTGACGCACAATGACACTCGAGTTAATCAAAGAGAAAATAAAATTGTAAAATTATATCTGCAATAGCTTTAAATTTATTCAATTTAAAGTTGGAATGATTGGAAAATTTCAGTTTTGGAATTATAAATGGATTGTGATTAATTTGACAAATTTTCAATTATATTAAAATTGAGATAGGGATTAAGGTGGTTTGTGATAGTAATGGTGAGGGATTAAGTACTTACTGTTGTTGTATAGTAGAATTCACCGTCGGAGCAATTCCAAATATATACTGGTTTTGAAAGGTTAATTTACGACTTTTATAATGTAAGAGCAAATTTCTCAGTAATTAATGACTGCTTTAATATAAAGAACAAAGTTAAATTGAGAAATTTAAATGATTTGGATTTATATTAAATGTAGATATCTCTTTCTTTAGGAGAAAGTCAACTGTTGCACTATGATTTTATTTCTCATAAATATCGTTGATGCATCTATTCACGTAATAAGAAAGAATCATTAAAATTTTTATTGCTCTTATGTAGATAATTATATATGTTAATAAAAGTATTGTTCTTTGCAGGTTCAGCACTGTGTGGTGAGGTGTCATATAAAGAAATGTACAACTGGAATATGGTGTGGTGGAGGCCAGCGATATAATTTATTGTTGTCAAGATCACTGTCTCCGATGGAAAATAGGAAGAAGAGATTAAACAAGGGATGCTCCGTTATTTTTATTATTAAATTAAGTGTAACGAGTAGTTAATATACTTACGTTGATCGATTATTTTATTTTTTATTCTAAACTTGCAAATTTCTTGGTATAGTATTTTAACTTTATAATTCTTGAGAGTGGTATCAGAATGTGAGTCAATTTGTAATTTTATGAGAGTCAATAGTCTGACTGTAAGTTATTCAAAAGAGTGAGATATATATATATATCTAGTATGTATGTTTACTTAACTGTATTAAAAGATTTTTATTTCGGAGCTTGAAGGTGGAACAGTTTATTGCATTAGTCGTAGAAGCATATGTCTAAATTGTAATTATAATTGTTTTACGAAGTTGAAATTGTTAGAGTAGTAAGATGTCATATAAATGTCAAACACGATGTGTTGAAAATAGTAGTTCAATTCGGAATTCTTTTCCTTTTTTATTATATTTTGTTGGAATGTGAGTGCGTTTTCTTTTTATTAAAAATAGTACTATTCTCTTGTTTGATCATATGCGTATGTATTCAAAATAGTAATTTACCTTTATTAGTGTCTCTAGTTTTGCTGATTTTCCTGGGCCTTTTCCTCGTACTCTGGACGTCGTGGATCTCCCTCAGGGATGTCGGTGATAGAGGTTGAGGCAGGATGCAGCTTGATTTCAACCAAAGGTTCGGGCCAGCCAATAAATTCGAAGGTTCTTCGCGAGATGGGAGCTTCAACTGAGTCAGATGCAGGAAGCTGATCGAAAAGTTCTACGACAATTCTTTGATTGTCCGGTACGTTAATTGGATATTCTTTTTCTACTTGGCTGAGACCGTTATCACTGTTTGAAATTTGTCTCTGTCGGCGTAAAGCGGCACGTAGTTGTCTATGTCGTTTACCGGCACGACGAGAACCAGGCATTTACTATAAATTATAACCAAAATTTTATTCTAATTTAGAAAGTTATTCAATTCAGGTTGACAATCTGGATCAAGCGACATTCAAGCAGCTCATCGACTAAGTCTCAGCTCTGCTCGAACTAACACGAGGGGCACGTCACTCTGCTCTATCCCAGGCACGGGACTCGCTAACGCTCAAGATCCAGACGTACGTTAAATATTTAATCGATATTAAATTAATTATAGTAAACACTGGTTGAAGGTGAAGGAACACTGTATTAAAATAATTAGCTTGTAAGTATTCTGAAATAAGCGACTATGTATTTTAAAAGCTTGAAGATTTTACAAAGGTTGCAAGTAATGATTACAAATGTTGTTCACAATTCAAATGAAAAAGGTACAACCGCACTGTACCAGAAATTGGAGATTAGTTAACAATAAAGTAATAATTCTAAATTATAATGTAGAGTGAGTCGAAGCTCTAAATTATAATATAAGACGAGTCGCGAAGACGAGAAAGTAAAGTATTATTAAAGATCTACCTTGACGACACAAAGTAGCTGACGAAAATTAAGTTAAAATTGATTTTAGGACGCAGTGAGTGTATAAAGACACAGAGACTTTTCACGACTTCGGACTAACGTTTCGGAGAGATGTTGAAGTGACTTATTAAGATGAAGTTAGGAAGGCGACTATTCACTTCGGATGATGGGGAGCGACTATTCAGGTTGATGGTGGGAAGACGACTGTTTAGTATGAGGGGTTGTTAGCGACTGTTCACTTTGGATGATAGGGAGCGACTATTCAGGTTGATGGTGGGAAGACGACTGTTTAGTATGAGAGGTTGTTGGCGACTGACTCCGTCCGCAAGCTCGACTGACGTTCTGCGCTCCGTCCCCACTTTCGGGTCACCTCTCTCTAGGCGTCCGGTGGATCCAAGACTTCCCGGGTTGGCTTAATCGTCCGGTGGAGATGGATTCTTGCTCTTGGTGAGGGAACTCTCCGCCTTCGAAGACGTCAGAAGCGGTGAGCTCTTCTTAATCTTAAGTTGATATTCAGCGGTGAATATCAAAAGGCACGTTGTTATAATATTTAGTTTCGTCGAGTCGCTGCGTCGAGAGATAGGCATAATATTCGATTTCACTGGTCTCTGCGTTGACATAATATTTAGTCAAGCTGAGTCTCTGCGTCGATAGATAAGAATAATATTCGGTTTCATCGGGTCTCTGCGTCAAGAGATAAGAATAATATTCGATTTCACTAAGTCTTTCTCGCCGTCGCCTATTGCGTCATCATGCGAATGAAAGGCTCTTTGTATTATAATAATTTCGCACTCTTATATTATAATTCTTCTTACAGCAAGAGAGACTTATTAATTTAACTATGGCAAGAGTTATTATTCGTTCTCAAAGTTATTATGTCTCATTATTAATATTTCTTTTCTTTTCACTTATTAATTTATGCTTTTATATTTAAATTTCCTTTAATTTTCTCTCTTGTTGTATCACATATTTCATCTTAACTTATCCGCTTTTATAATAGTATCTATATGGAAGATGCATTTTAATACTGTTATTTCAATTTATAATTCCTTTCTATCGTGATTCCTTATGGTTTCACTTTAGCGTAGGAGACTAACTCTCCTTTACATATATATATATATGAATATATATATATATAGACATATATGTATAATATGTGTCATGCGTTATTGTTTTTAGAATATTACTTTTTCATCAATTACACTAAAAGAAAGTCTTCCATTTAGATTTACATGTTGATATACAAATGCAGCTTAATAATATTATTAAATAAATTAATTTATTTGGCGTATATATATGATTCTCAATGCCAGTATGCATATGCCTTCCAAAATGTACTTTACTGAATAATATTTCTTTTTCTTTATTTTTTCTTTTCATTATACTTATGAAATGTAGGATTTATAAAGCGATTGTTAGTATGATTTAACTCTAATATAATTGGTTTGCAAGTGTTTCTGTTACAATCGCGTAATTGAATTTCAACGATTCTGATGTTACAGTAATATTTTATTTCCATATATTCTAGCAAAGAGAATTTTAACTTTTATTTGGAAAATTAATATAGTAGTTTAATGATTACAAATATTTTTTCTTATTTTTTTCTGATAAGGTCAGTATTATTTTGTTATTACTTCTAAGTAAGCAATGTCCAATTTAATAGCTATATAATACTATGCTTGATTAAATATTTTATTAAGTTCAAGTTGAGATATATATGTATATCTCATACTTTATGTTCATATCTCCAGCGGTACGTTTATATTTTGAAAATTTAGTTTGAAATTTTTGGCGGGACGTCACAGAAGTCGAAATTATAATACCTACCGTTACGCTAACAGAAGTAACAAAAATATCGCAGGACCCCCCTGCCAGGGAGCCTCTGAGGCAACCCTCTAGCCCATCGGGCAATAGTCCCGTCAAAATTCAAGCGAGCAAAAGCCTTCGCACCCAAGAAGCACGCACTGTACCTTCAACGAGTCAAGATAATTTTACTACATGCAAAAATAAACAACCAAACAAATTACACAATAACACAAAGACCAAGATACACATTGAAAACAACAAACAATCAAACTCATCATTTAACAAACAAAATACGCTACAAAAACAAAATACATTTACCCTCTCTCTTCCTCTCCTTAATACACCAACACAAAACGTCGATCCCGACTATCATCCCTACGGGCAGGAGCACTGCCTTCCTCTTGTCGCATCAAGGTGCGGCGTCGACCTAGGTCGACATCCCAATACCTCTCCCGATTATCCTCCATCCTTTTCTACAAAAAATGCAACACTTCAAGCTACAATCGTTTCTACGCACACGTCCCTTGATCCTAATACTATTATCACAAATCATTCTCACATTACTTACACAGAAAGGGGATCCTTATCTCCGCCGGCGAACGACGATGCCGCTCTCACGTCGGTGCGAACCCCTTCCTCTGGTCTCGGCCCAGGCGGTCAATCTTCTATAATTGCTCTTCCTTACTTTCCTCTAAACCCCGCAAAAGCGGATGACTCACCCTCTTTGTGCGCAGTTACAAATAAGCAACCTGAAACAAATAATAATACACATCATTTCACACTCATCGATCAGCGTGCATCTAATCTTGCGAAATACAACGACATACACAAAATGCAAATAGTTAATATGGTAAACGAGAAGATACATTGGAAAAGCTTAAGGAACTCACCCGAGATACTCACCCAGCGCGAACACAATTATAAGGAAGACTCTACACCGGACAGAATTACTCAAATAATACGACTCTTGCGCCTCGATCATCTTAACGACCTAGAAAAAGAGAATATTTTTGAACTAATAAAACGACACAATGACAGATTCTACATACCAGGAGAATATCTGGACCAAACTTCAGCAATCACCCATAAAATAATCACTTCGGACGAGATACCTATACATACGAAGCAGTATAGATTTCCGCCAATACATCGAGAAGAAATAAATAAACAGGTTAACGAGCTCCTTCAGAAAAATATAGTGACACCATCCACTTCACCGTACAGTTCCCCCGTCTGGATCGTACCGAAGAAACCAGACTCAACTGGAAACAAGAGATGGCGAATGGTCATTGATTACAGAAGGCTCAACGAAAAAACGCTAGGAGACGCCTACCCTCTGCCAAATATCAGCGATATCCTCGACCAGTTGGGCAGTGCAAAATATTTCTCCGTCCTCGACCTCGCCAGTGGGTTCCATCAAATCCCAATGGATCCCAAGGATGCGCACAAAACAGCTTTCTCTACACCACATGGCCATTACCAATTCTCCAGGATGCCATTCGGACTCAGAAACGCACCGGCCACTTTCCAACGATTGATGGACCAAATATTGACCGGACTGCAAGGTATAGAACTCCTGGTGTATATGGACGACATAGTGATATACGCAAGCTCGTTACGGGAACATGACATTAAAATAGATAAGTTAATGAAACGTTTAAAAGCCGCCAATCTCACCTTACAACCAGATAAATGTGAGTTTTTGCGACATGAAGTCGTCTATCTCGGGCACGTAATTACAGATACTGGCGTACGCCCTGACCCCCAGAAGGTCTCAGCTGTTAAAGACTTTCCAGTTCCAAGGAGTCTGAAAAACGTACGACAATTTCTAGGCTTATCAGGCTACTACCGCCGCTTCATCCCCGATTTTTCAGGAGTAGCTAAACCAATGTCGGACCTCCTGAAGAAAAACAGTACCTTCTCATGGAACAAAAATACACAACACGCTTTTGAGACTCTTCGAAGACGACTCTGCGAAGAACCGGTACTGCAATTCCCGGATTTCACGCGAGAATTCCTGCTCACTACGGACGCATCCGACTACGCTATCGCTGGAGTCCTAAGCCAAGGAACAATCGGCCAAGACTTGCCAATCGCGTACACGTTCAGAGTACTCAATTCAGCCGAAAGGAACTACTCGACAACAGAGAAAGAGCTGCTAGCCATAATTTATTGCGTCGGACACTTCAGACCTTACCTCTACGGGCGCAAGTTTACGCTCGTGACGGATCACCAACCGCTCGCCTGGTTAAACCGAGTGAAAGACCCGACCTCTCGCCTTATGCGATGGCGCCTGAAACTCGAAGAATACGAATATACAGTCGCATACAAGACAGGGGTCACGAACAAAAATGCCGATGCCCTGTCCAGAAATCCTATAACCGCTACTGTTTCCATCCTCCCGATCGAAAAAAAACGCGTACGTCTCCCTCAGAAAGTACGAGACCTAATTACAAGCACTGACGATGACAGTTCTGATGATGAAAGGCGTCGGAAAGTACCTACCAGAAGGCCTACGGTCGAGAGTGAAATAATCATCTCACGGCCGTATGTTGTAGCTTCCGACTCTTCTGAGGAAATATTCGACAGTAAACCTCTATCATCCGGTCCACCTCCCCCCACATCTTCCCATCCTTCACCTTCCCCACGTTTCACGAATAGCCCACAATCACCACCGTTAATTACGAAAGGACTCTTGGACCCCCTTGACGAACAGACGAACAGTGAACGCGTCGATAACGTAGCGCAATTTCAGTCACGAGGAAAAACAATATCACACTTACCTTCTATACCCCCAGAACCTCCACCCGACCCCGTGACAGAACCGCCGGACGAAACCACTGTTGACGACAACAGCGATAAGGAATTCGATACCTTGGAAATTCTTCCCGAAGAAGAAACTCTGCAAATGAGACCAGAATTAATAACCACCCATAGCACAAGATGCCGTATAAAAAAACGCAACATACCATTACTGAATTGCAACGATAACACAATCATACTGGTCACCGTTGATAAACACCCCTTCGATAAAGGAGCTCTGGAATTACAGCAAGATGGATACCTACCTCCGCTAGACGACCTAATGCTCGGAAGAGCGCGAGTCTATCCGTCCATAGACGCGGGACGACACATTATAATACTACCTGCAAAAGAGAAAAGAACAACATTATTGGACGAAGAAATCCTAAAGGAATGTTTCAGATCAACCCTCGACGTGACGACGGAATTGCAACTACACACTGTTAGCATACGAGAGACACCCAGCCTCGACACGATACCATGGGATCGAGTCTTACAGACACTGCAAGCGATACTCTCCGAAAGGCCCGTCACCATCAGCATATGTCATGGACCAACCGTCACCCCTCCGGTAGAGGACCGTACAGCGATAATCCGCGAAAATCACGAATCTGCCGTCGGTGGACACAAGGGCGTCACGAAGACGTACCAGCGAATTAAACAAAGGTTTACATGGAACAAAATGAAAGGCGATATATTAAACTACATCAGGAATTGTCGAACGTGTCAATCTATGAAACTAGTCAGAAGGAAGACTCGACAACCAATGATATTGACCGACACACCTGGACGCGCCTTCGACAAAGTGGCTCTCGACATAGTAGGACCACTCAGAACCACTCCTAGCGGCAACTCATACGTTCTAACGATGCAAGATCTCCTCACAAAATACTCAGTATACGCACCACTACCAGACGCTAGAGGCGAAACCACGGCGAACGCCTTTATCCACTATTTTATCTGTCGTTTTGGATGCCCCCGAAGCATACTCACCGACCAAGGGACGAACTTTACCGGTGTACTCATGAAAAGCGTAACCAAAAAGTTCCGTATCCAACACTTCCGAACGACTGCTCACCATCCACAATCTAATGGGTCACTCGAAAGGTCACACCTCGTTCTAATGGAATACCTGAAGTGCTTCGTCAATAAGGAAGAAGCATGGGACGACCTCATTGAGCGTGCCAGTTTTTCGTATAATACCTCAGTACACGAAGGTACCGGGTACACACCTCACGAATTGATCTTCGGACGTGTCGCCAGAGTTCCATCGGGACACAACCCCGAAGAAGATCCTGAAACATATCACTCCTACTTAACAAACCTGTTCGAAAAAATCTGTGATATACAGGAAATCGCTAGAGCTAATCTCATTAGGGCTAAAGAGCGCTCCAAAAATTACTACGACAAACGCGTAAACCCGACGATTTTCAACGCAAACGATAACGTCTTTCTATTAAACGAGAGTAAAACAGATAAATTCGGAAAAGAATATCACGGCCCGTACCGCATTATCGAAATCCTCGACCACGAAAACGTGCGAATTCAAATTAATAAATCAACGCGAATAGTGTCAATAGACTACGGAAAGCCCACTACGGCGAACCAGGATGACTACCTTTCTTCTGTTTCAGATTGGATTACTCAGTTATCTTCTCCATTTTCTGGTTCAGACCGGAACGTACTGTTCTACATTTTTCTCTTAAGCAGAATCAACATAGAGTTCACAATGGCCTCACTGATCGTCTTCCTAGCGTATCTGGCAACCCAGGACTGCAACGCCCTCGTAGGCTACGACTGCAACACGCCGTGCGACAACGGGACCACAATCTTGCTGCTCGATAACAACGCCTGTCGATTACATGGGAAGCTTCCAATCACCCGAGACGTGAGCGTGGAGATTCTCGCGAAGCCCAGACTCACCACAGCGGACGTACTAAGCTGCCGCATAGAGATAGACTACGTGATCAGCCACACGGACCACATCACGAGGGAATCTACAACACCTACCAGCAATAAACGACATTACTTACCTGTATCTGCTCCTGTATGCATGCGCATACACGCACAAAGGAAACTGCAATTCGGGAACCAGACGCTTGACGGCCTTTCCGCCAACCGCGTGAATAGCCGCGCTATTCCGCCGACCGAAGCCGTCAGCGCCCACAACCTGCCATCAAACGACCAGAAAACAAAACGCGTCATAAACATGTACTTGCACATAACGTTCAAACGGACCATTGTCAAGGTCGACACGATGGAAACCAAGATATTCTTACCTAGTGGTGCTAGTTGCACATACATCGACCTCGAATGCACCGACGAAGAGGGCTTTCATAATTTCTGGTCCCCCTTTGTTCACGGAGGATGCACTCAACTACGGCATACCGTCTTGTATAGAGGAATTGCCAAAAGACTACAAATTACGGGACGTCCCACGGCATACGCCTTAACGGTAGAAAACACCAACTTGCTCGCGTTTACTCGAGCGCGCCACGACGTCTGCAACGCCACTGTGATACAGACCGAAAACCCCCGACTAGTAATACGGGAAATCAACGACTCTTACGAAAAAAATCAACCATCCGTAAGTAAAGTGCACCGATCTCACCACTCGTACTTCTCGTACAAGAGTAACACAAAGACAGACCTGAGCGTAGAAAATACCTACGAAGACCTTGTCATGAGGAAATGCCTCACGGAAGTAACAAAATTACACGCCTTGACCGCCATGGCTCACCAAGACCCTCCATCATTTGCGTACGCCGTCACAAAAACACCAGGATACTCAGCGCGCGTACGAGGAGAAGCTGTACAAGTATTTCAATGTACTCCTGTACCTGCACGGATCAGGGCCACGGAAAGCTGTTTCCAGGAGCTCCCAGTAATAATAGACGGGAAGCCCATGTACCTAAGGCCAAGAACACGCGTTATATCTGGCGAAGGCACAGAAATTGAATGCGATCCGCTTGCTACGGCAATGTACAAAATGAGAAACAAATGGTACGTATTCACTCCAGAGTTGAAAGAGTCTGCTATCGATCCTCAAGGTCTCCAATCAAGAACGCTATCATGGGGTCAACATATCGACGAGTTAAACGAGATTCACGAGCACTCAGACGTACATAATCCAAGCACAGACGACTCTCCAGGACGACCAGACCACTCGAGCCCTGTATACGTCGTGGAAATCTCGGTAACAACAACAGTTACTGGTGGAATTATAATACTCACCTTATTTATCATCTTGAAAAGCCTAGCAAGAAAGTTAAGCTATCGAAACTCGAGCCTGAAAAATAAAAACATATTAACAAATGATGATATGTTAATGACTGATGACAGTGCGAACTCTCAAAAATTAACCAAACAGGAAATACCTGCCAAGACACTCAGCAATTCTCCATTATCGCGCCCAATGATAGATCACCGAATCCAGAAGGACATCTCTTATGAACCCACGGATACGACGACGATTCACCACTCTTCCAAAGAGAGGACTCCCGCCATATCTTCAGAGATCGCCAACCTGCGAGAAGCCTACTTGCATTTGGAACGAAAGATCAACCGTCTATCAACCGCACCGTAAGCCGAGTTCAACGAGCTCACCGTCGCATCATTTCACGCTGCTCCACTTTTAAGGAGGGGGGTGTCACGTCCAGCGCCTCCGCTTGACACCAGTCGCCGTCCGTTGACTCCATACGTCACCTGTTAAGTAGACATAGTAAGCGTTAAGCACCTATAAAATTCTTTTATTTTCTTTTTCTTTTTATATATATAGTTGTTATCAAAAATAGATTAAGGCCGATAAATACCTTTTATTATGTTTCCGGCTAGAACATCCTTCTTTTTTCTCTCTTTCTCTTCTTTTTCTTCTCTTTTCTTGTTTTATCCCCATCACTGGTTCTCCCCTATCACCTATCTAAAAATGAAGGAAAATAATTAATTAGTTGTCCAATGAAAATTCTTACCTATTTACCGGCCACCCGGTATATCACCTTCCGGTCCGCCCCTTCAACACCTGAAAAAGGGAAGAGAAACGACCAAGTCGGTCGAACATCTTAATATTATTATAATTACCCATTTAATTCTGTCACTCTAGTCGCAGTACCTGAAAAATAAAAAGGAAACATAATATTAAGTACGCGTCGATAGAATAACGTAAATTAAGTAATAGCGATAATATAAACCAATGTTCACTCCACCTCGTCGTCATCACTCTTACTAAACACAAACATACACGTACACATCACCATAGACACACGCATCGAGAATTAACCACCACCCGGTATAACAAAAATATAAAGTAAATCTATATAACAAGTAAAAATCACGCAAGGAAAGAGATCGTAACCGCGAATAAGCGGAAATACAACTCCCGATACATGTTCACCTTAATAAATTGACACCCGGTATATAAACTAATATCGTCATATTATCCAAACATCAGTATAAAATAGTGTTTAACAACCGACCGATTTATTTGGTTAAATTCCATAAGCTTCATATAATAAACTCCGATCGGTACTTTCGGGACACCCTGTATATGAACTTTCATTAATTATTAAAACTGAGCAAGCCAAGTAACTCGTATGTGCAATTGCAACTTCCTATGCACAGTCTAAATCACTTTTCTCAATATATCAAAAGTTGTCGCAACATCGAAAAGCACCCAATTTTTAACGGTTTAAACATCACATAAAAAAACCGCCCAGTGACCTTAATTAAATATTTCCTGGCGCCTTGGCTCATAAGGAACCAAAAAAGGTAGCAACTTATAGGGCTACAGCCCCGCCATAAAAAGTTAAGCGCACATTGTTATAGACCCATTTTACTTCAGGAACACCTCATATTTTCAACTTTAATAATTCATTTATTTTAATCCGCACCTCCAATATAACTATGCCTTCACTATTAAATGCAGTTTTATATCCCAAAGCCGAATTAATACCACAATAACGTACATGTCTAATGATTCTGACACCCAAATATAATAACTTGTCAATTTTACTCATACTCCATCGCAGCGCAGTGATTTCAGTAAATTCAAATTTTAACAACAATAAAAGATTCGATCAAACCCATCATCTGCAAAATTATTCCCTACCATGAATCCAATTTGGTTTGCCAATAAAAATCCGGCCAGCTATCATTTATAATTATTTCATATATCAACCATGGAGATAACTTGGTGCATGCACATATACATATATATATATATATATATATGCGATTCGCTGCAGAAATCATGATCCACAGATGTTTTAAAGGCAAATTATAATGACCTGACAAGAACTCCTCGAGGCTCAGACAATATTTAAGTGATCAAGTAAAACCAATAATAATTAAAATGAACTACACAAGATAAATATATATATATACATATTATAGTGAAAACAATATAAATATCCCATAAAGAGTTTAAAACGAATAAAGCTCTGGAAGATAACTAAAGTTAAATAGTCACACTCAAATATATACAATTACTTAATTAACTCTTACTTATACAAGGTGTCTGAAATAACTTGAACGTGATAATATTCTCAAAACTTCTTTATCATTTTATTGAGGATGAATGATAATTACAATATACATATGTATAATAAACAAAATGACCATAACTATATATACGGTGATACGATAATACACACATCATACACTACATAAACCAAGTATAAACGCATAATGAACACCCAGAAATAATTACATAGATACACGCTCCTTAACAAACACACCATAAAATTATATAACAACAGTTACCTAATATACCCGGTGATACAAAAGTACGCGCGTTATAAACTTATCATCTACACAATGTTTAATCAGTATCTGACTATTATAGACATATTATCCACCCAGTAACACGCAAATACACACACTCTATAAATAATTTATATACATAGTGACGCATTAGTACGCACAAACGAAGCACTCTCAATAAACCTATTATAAACTTATTACAGGCATATTCATATATTAACATACACATAATCTATGTATCATATACATGGTAACGCAATAGTCTCGGATCTTATAGCTAATTCATACATATTCCATGCGTATCATTTAAATTACACACTCAACCTCTCACAATATAAACTTGTCTTAAATTTATGCATTTATACACACTTACACACTCCTCATCCATTCATTGTAAATATATCATGGCATATTACATGTGCATTTATACCATTATTACTTATATATATATATATATAAATATATAAACCTTTTACTACTAGTTATAATGATATACATACATACATATAGTTATATAATAGCGAGTTTAACGTCTGTAGACTAATTTACACCTTGTAATCCACGAATAACATTATGCGACATCATAGATAATTGTTAATTAATAAGTTAATTAGCGAAATGCTCTCGTATCTCTACGATTATTTAAGTACAACGCTATAATACAATGCGGCGATAAGTAATTAATCAGATAAGTTATCGCAACGCTAGTAATAATTGCGGTATATCTAGAAATAACGATATAGATATTATATTATAATGCTAGTCCCGAAGCTTCTAGAACATTCAGGAACCGCCGGATCACGTGAAAATTTCAGACAAACACCGTGACCGCTTACTATTGCCCGGCGCGTGATACCCGTGACAAACAAGCATGACCAGGATCGGACCACGTTGCGCGCGCTATAATTCAGAAGGTGGGAGCCCTCAGCGACCACGGGTATATAAACGGGAGCACCGTGTGCTCAAGATACAGAGTATTCAGTTCTCGCCCAGACAGTTCAGATCTAATGATCTGTCTAATGAACTGTCTAATGACAGTTCGGATCATATTGAGTATTCGGCTTTCGCTTGACAGTAAAATCTGTTGTACGGTTCGTTTCGACCATTCAGTTTTCGCATAATCAGTATTCGATCAGCAGTCAATACTCGATTCATACAGTACCCAGTAAATTCATTGTACGTACAGACAGTCATTCATACGACTTAATAATCGGTTATCCTTATAACATTCGATCATACATACGCTCTCGCAAATTTTCGCACGGTGTAATTAATATTGTATCTTCGAATCAGTGTTTTCTAGTTCATTACTCGGTATTATTCACACGAAATCATTAACTCAGAGAGACTTCGAGACTAGCATATCGCGAACACTATTAATTAGCCTTCAGTTTCTTACGTTTACCGTCGTATAAATTTATTCTTGATTAATTGTATCCACTGTCACTATTATACTTCCTTTCTCTTTTTCGATTTCCACGGCGCTCACAATACATATCGATTTCTATCTATCACTCTTAAAGACATTTTATCTTAATTTTCACTCGCAGTAAATTATTCCTATCAACTATATAAGTGTTATATCTTTTCCTCTCTAAGCAATTATTAATGCCGCCTATCTATAATATCGTTTACGCGTCCGGAACCAGTCTGCGCGCGAAATCATAGTCAAAGGAAAGTTCTATTAACTAATGTTGTAATACTAATATTGTAGATCCACATTTTCGTGTACACCCGCGTGACAGTGTGTTCCCCAGTGGTTCCTGTAACACATAACAATTTAGTGAAGTGAGTACGTAGTCGTAATTATTAAGATATATTCGTATAATCATTAATCATATTGTCTACGTGTAATTACTCGAAATATACATACTTGTGTCAGTTCGCGGCCCCTGTCCATTCCGGGCGTCGGTCATCTTTTCGGTGTCAATTCTTCTCTCCGTTAACCTCTCGAGTCCATACCTGTAAATATAAAGATAAGCTTTCTATTCTAATTTTAATATTGAAATTATCGGGCAAATTAGTGCTACTTATCTGGCGAGGTCATCCTTCCTTCAAGCCTACGTCGGGCTCTCTCTTTCATCCTGCGGCGACGCGCGCCTCCTCCAGGGCGTTCTTGTATTCCTTATAGCTTCTTCTTTTATTTTTTTTTTTTTTTCTTTCTTTCCTTTTTTTTTCTTTTCTTTTTCCTTATCCGCTCACCAGTGGCAAGGTCCGCGACGTCCGCCTTGACATACCCAGAGCCTCAGATATCTGTAACTTATAATCGAAGAGATTAATATTTTATTCGGTCGTCTTCATAGGGAATGTCATTAGACAGAGAGCGATAACCATTCTTACCTACACCGTAGGGCGCCTCCTCCAGGGCGACCTACATCCTTCCTACGTAGTGTGCCTCTTTCAGAGCGATTCTACGTCCCTTCTAGCAGTGCGCCTCTTCCAGGGCGGCTCTGCCTTCATCCTTCGTAGTGCGCCTCCTTCAGAGCCGGACTACCCCTATCTACGTCGCACGCTTCTCTCAGGGCGAACGACTCTCTTCTCCGAGGAGCGCCTCTTTCAGGGCATTCCGCCTCCTAGCGTGCAGCGCGCCTCTGTCAGGGCGATCTGCCTCCTCTCAGTCCACGAACCGCGCCTCTCTCAGGGCGTCTCTCACAATTCCTCCGATCGCTCTTCTTGATCTGAAATATAGAATAAATATTAAATTAAAATAAACTCATTAAGGCTCACCCTGTCCCCGCAACCCGTCAGATAAGGTCAAGTCAACTCGTTTAGCAATTTACTTTAACGCGTATGTTTTTTTTTCCCTTTCTCTTTTTTCCTTTTCATCACTCGCGTTACTATTGCTAACCCCAGTCTATACCTCTCCGCGTATTCAATTATGGCGTTGATTATGATCTCGCTTACCTTCTTAGCTGCGTCATGGGTCGGTCACGTCGAGCAGGGCGTGCTCATCAATTGAAGCACCTCATCCGGTCACTATACCAAGGCGGCTCCTATCTGACGGTCCGAACAGCTGCGTCTCTACCGGATAATCAGAGCCCAGCATCCGTCGGGTACTTCACTTACCCTCCACCGGGAAACCACACATCGGAGTCGTCAACCCCTGACCCGTTACACGTCGCTGTCACTCCACCGGCATCCAGTAGCGGGGTCGCCGCTTCCTCACATAGGCCCTTACCACCCATCGAATACCGTCCGTGGCCCGTGCCCCCGCCGTTGATAGACTTCGGGATTACGCAACCGAGGATCATTTCCTTCCAGGCTTTCTTCGGGCGAGTATGCATCTTGTCGTCCGCTGAAGCACCTATCAATTCGCCTCCCGATAACCGTCCGTGAATTAGTTGTCTAATCGTCTTGAAAAATATAATATAACTGTACATATATGTTTAATATAAAATAATGATAAATACATAAAAATTAGTATACGTAAACAATCTGTACTCATTGTCTACTCACTTCACATCCTCCCTATTATCCATTACGTCCCGACCTCTAGTTTTCGGTGCACCGCTACGCTGATCGTGACAGGTTTACCGCTCGGCCACCGCGATCCGCGTACACCAACCACCGTAACCGCACCTCACTCACGAATGCTCAGGACGTAACAATATATTTAACTACTGGTTGTCCTTTTGAGAATAGGTGATTTTTACATCTAGTTTGATAAGTTTGGTCTAATTTTTGTGAGAAGTTAATTTGTTTAAAATTTATATTTATCAATATGAATATATAAAAATATATATATATATTTAGAATATATATATATATATATATATATATATATATATATATATATATATATATATAACCGTAAGAGACTTTGACTTTAATTTTTAATTAATACTTAATATAATATAATTGAATAACTATGATTGTATGATTAATTTTTATATTCATTAAGGACAATATTACTTAATTATAATTTTGTATAAGCAAGCATTTGGTAATATGCCGAATTGTATATATATATATATATATATATATATATACATATATATATATATAGCGTACATTTTATAATTGAACAGGATATTTGTATTTTTGAAAATTTTATTTTTGGCGGGACGTCACATCCCCCCCTTATTTAAGAACGAATTCCCGATGGTTTTCGTAGGGATTTGTTCTATATCATTTAATCGTTCGCGTAGATCGGTATAAACAGTGGGGATAGGGGTGGTCGTGTTTACCGCTGTGGTATTGTTAATAGTGTGTTCGTCTTTTGGTGTTGCTAAAAAGGATTTCGTCTGCCCTGGGGGAGAGTGTCTTTCTTCCGGTTGTAGCTTTCGCCGATTTACGGGTCCTCGTGTCAGATGAAGTAAAAAATGTGTCAGGGAACTCCATACGGCGTCCAGCAGTTGCACACTGCATTTATATACGATGTGTAGTGCATAACCATGGATTGCCGTGTCGATAGTCAACTTAAAAACTCTTATGACTATAAATACTCCGAGAATTCCGGCTGTCGCTGACCCGAAGGTTAGGTTACGAATCCGCTCCATATCCTTGAGGCGGTATTTGAGGCTATTTTTTTGGAGTGCCTTTTCGTCCAACAGGCTGTATAATGAGACTTCTCCTGGTACAACTGCTTGTCCTGTCATCCCACGAGCTACAAAGTTGAAAAGCGCTGGTTTCTCAGCAGGAAACATTATGTGATCTCGTAGCTTCTCTATATCTTTTTCAGTGTATATTCCACTAATCGCCAATGGCCCTGGAGTGAGATATTTCCAACTCAAGGAGGTCATCGGATGTAATCGTTGTGGAGGTAATTGTCTGACTTGTGGATCGGGAGTAAGTTGAATCCATGTATTGTCTATGCGATAGAGTGTTGGTAGTTCGAAGCTACATTCCTTTTGAGTGCCAAATTTTGTGAGCACTCTAGATTTTGACGTTAGAAATAATGAAGTATTTCTTACTGTTACAGGAAGTTCAGAGTAGCATTCCTTTGTTCTTCTGACTGTGGCGTCAACAGGAATACATTTTACTACATGAACTGCTTCTTCAGCTGTGACAGCCATGAATCCTGGTCCTTTCATTAATCGATAGGCAAACTCATCAGGCTGTAAGGTGGCGAATGATAAGGTGTTAGTTATTACGTTCTTTTCTAACTCGCATCTTTGTTGAATAACATTATGATAAAGAGATGTCATTTGATGTCTTAAATGTTTTTCGACATATACGAATTTTGAATTCATATATGCAAAGATGTCGAGGTTATTGATTGGAATTGTTCCTCTTTCCGCGAAAACATCTCCCTTCTTGTTTCTAGGATGAAAAGCTTGGGATGCTCTGTACGAAGAAGAGTATTACGTCCTGGCTCGCGAGCGAGGTGCGGTTGCGGTGGTTGGTGTACGCGGATCGCGGTGGCCGAGCGGTAAACCAGTCACAATCAGCGTAGCGGTGCACCAGAAGCTAGCGGTCGGGACGTAATGGATAATGGGGAGGATGTGAAGTGAGTAGACAATGAGTACAGATTGTTTACGTATACTAATTTTTATGTATTTATCATTATTTTATACTAAACATATATGTACAGTGATATTTTATTATATTTTACAAGACAATTAGACAACTAAATCACGGACGAGTATCGGGAGGCGAATTGATAGGTGCTTCAGCGGCCGGCAGGATGCATACTCGCCCGAAGAAAGGCTGGGAACTTCGGGACCGTATTCGATAGGCGGTGAGAAAGCGACGGCCCCGCTACTAAATGCCGGTGGAGTGACAGCGTCGTGGAACGGGTCAGGAGGTGACGACTCCGATGTATGGTTTCCCGGTGGAGGGTATGTGAAGTACCCGACGGATGCTGGGGTCTGACTATCTGGTAGAGACGCAGCTGTTCGGACCGTTAGATAGGAGCCGCCTTGGTATAGTGATCGGATGAGGCGCTTCAATTGATGAGTACGCCCTGCTCGACGTGACCGACCCATGACGCAGCTAAGGAGGTAAGCGAAATTATAATCAACGCCATAGTTGAATACGCGGAGGGATATAGACAGGGGTTAGCAATAGTAACGTGAGTGATGAAAAAGGAAAAAGAAAGAAAAAAGAAAAAAAAAAGCATATACGCGTTAACGTAAATTGCTAAACGAGTTGACCTTATCTGACGGGGTTGCGGGGACAGGATGAGCCTTAATGAGTTTACTTTAATGTAATATTTATTTTATATATCAGACCGAGAAGAGCGATCGGAGGAATTGTGAGAGACGTCCTGAGAGAGGCGCGGTTCGTGGACTGAGAGGAGGCAGATCGCCCTGAGAGAGGCGCGCTGCACGCTAGGAGGCGGAATGCCCTGAAAGAGGCGCTCCTCGGAGATAAGAGTCGTTCGCCATGAGAGAGGCGTGCGACGTAGATAGAGGTAGTCCGGCCCTGAAGGAGGCGCCCTACGATGTAGATAAGGATGGTTATTGCTCTCTGTCTAATGACACTCCCTATGAAGACGTCCGAATAAAATATTAATCTCTTCAATTATAAGTTACAGATATCTGAGGCTCTGGGTATGTCAAGGCGGACGTCGCGGACCTTGCCACTGGTGAGCGGATAAGGAAAAAAAAAGAAAAACAAATAAAAGAAGAAGCTATAAGGAATACAAGAACGCCCTGGAGGAGGCGCGCGTCGCCGCAGGATGAAAGAGAGAGCCCGACGTAGGCGTGAAGGAAGGATGACCTCGTCAGATAAGTAACACTAATTTGCCCGATAATTTCAATATTAAAATTAGAATAGAAAGCTTGTCTTTATATTTACAGGTGTGGACGCGAGAGATTAACGGCGAGAAGAATTGACACCGAAAAGATGACCGACGCCCGAAATGGATAGGGGCCGCCAACTGGCACAGGTATGTTTATTTCGAGTAAATTACACTTAAACAATATGATTAATGATTACACGAATATATCTTAATAATAACGACAACGTACTCACTTCACTAAATTATTATGCGTTACAGGAACCACTGGGGAATACACTGTCACGCGGGTGTACACGAGAATGTGGATCTACAATATTATTAGTATTACAGCATTAGTTAATAGAACTTTCCTTTGACTATAATTTCACGCGCGGAT
This sequence comes from Anoplolepis gracilipes, assembly GCF_047496725.1. Taxonomy (NCBI): domain Eukaryota; kingdom Metazoa; phylum Arthropoda; class Insecta; order Hymenoptera; family Formicidae; genus Anoplolepis; species Anoplolepis gracilipes. Next base: position 3,730,920 of record NC_132980.1, on the reverse strand, counting down.
AGGTTTCGGACGCTTAAACGATATTATAGATAGGCGGCATTAATAATAATCTGGTTGCCTGGAGAAGAAAAAATATAACGCTTATATTGTTGATAGAGATAATTTACTGCGAATGAAAATTAAAATAAAACGTCTTTGAAAGTGATAGATAGAATTCGATATGTATTGTGAGCGCCGTGAAAATCGAAAAAGAGAAAGGAAGTATAATAGTGAAACAATTAATCAAGAATAAATTTATACGACAGTAAACGCAAGAAACTGAAAGCTAATTAATAGTATTCGCGATATGCTAGTCTCGAAGTTTCTTTGAGTTAATGATTTTGTGTGAATAGTACCGAGTAATGAACTAGAAAACACTGATTCGAAGATAAAATATTAATTACACTGTGTGAAAATTTGTAAGAGCGTATGTATGATTGAATGCTATAAAGATAACCGATTATTAAATCGTATGAATGACTGTCTGTACGTACAATGAATTTATTGAGTACTGTATGAATCGAGTATGAATACTGGGTAACTGTCTAATTGATCGAATATTGACTGCTGATTGAATACTAACTATGCCGAATAGACTGTATGAATTAACTGTCGAAGCGTAATGATCTGAACTGTCTGGGCGAGAACTGAATACTCTAATGTTGAGCGCACGGTGCTCCCGTTTATATACCCGTGGTCGCTGAGGGCTCCCACCTTCTGAATTGTAGCGCGCGCAACGTGGTCCGATCCTGGCCACGCTTGTTTGTCACGGGTATCACGCGCCGGGTAATAGTAAGCGGTCACGGTGTTTGTCCGAAATTTTTCACGTGATCCGGCGGTTCCTGAATGTTCTAGAAGCTTCGAGACTAGCATTATAATATAATATTTATATCGTTATTTCTAGATATATCGCAATTATTACTAGCGTTACGATAACTTATCTGATTAATTACTTATCGCCGCATTGTATTATAGCGTTGTACTTAGATAATTGTAGAGATATAAGAGCATTTCGCTAATTAACTTATTGATTAACAATTATCTATGATGTCGCATAATGTTATTCGTGGATTACAAGGTCTAAATTAGTCTACAGACGTTAACTCGCTATTATATAACTATATGTATGTATATTATTATAACTAGTAGTAATAAGTAATAATGGTATAAATGCACATGTAACATGCCGTGATATATTTACAATGAATGGATGAGGAATGTGTAAGTGTGTATAAATGCATAAATTTAAGACAAGTTTATATTGTGAAAGATTGAGTGTGTAATTTAAATAATGCGCATGGAATATGTATGAATTAGCTATAAGATCCGTAACTATTGTATTACCATGTATATGATACATTGATTATGCGTATGTTAATATATGAATATGCCTGTAATAAGTTTATAATAGGTTTATTGAGAGTGCTTCGATTGTGCGTACTAATGCGTCACTATGTATATAAATTATTTATAGAGTGTGTGTATTTGCGTGTTACTGGGTGGATAATATGTCTATAATAGTCAGATACTGATTGTGTAGATGATAAGTTTATAACGCGCGTACTTTTGTATCATCGGGTATATTAGGTGACTATTGTTATATAATTTTACGATGTGTTTATTAAGGAGTGTGTATCTATGTAATTATTTCCGGGTGTTCATTATGCGTTTATACTTGGTTTATGTAGTGTATGATGTGTGTATTATTGTACCACCGTATATATAGGTATGGTCATTTTGTTTATTATGCATATGTATATCGTAATTATCATTCATCCTCAATAAAATGATAAAGAAGTTTTGAGAATATTATCACGTTCAAGTTATTTCAGACACCTTGTATAAGTAAGAGTTAATTAAGTAATTGTATATAATTGAGTGTGACTATCTAACTTTTGTTATCTTCCAGAGCTTTATTCGTTTTAAACTCTGAATGGGATATTTATATTGTTTTTACTATAATATGTATATATATATATATCTATCATGAGTTGTTTATTTTAATTATTATTGGTTTAAATTGATCACTTAAATATTGTCTGAGCCTCGAGGAGTTCTTGTCAGGTCATTATAATTTGCCTTTAAAACATCTGTGGATTATGATTTCTGCAGCGAGTCGCATATATATATATATATAAATGTATATGTGCATGCACCGAGTTATCTCCATGGTTGATATATGAAATAATTATAAATGATAGCTGGCCGGATTTTTATTGGCAAACCAAATTGGATTCATGGTAGGGAATAATTATGCAGATGATGGGTTTGATCGAATCTTTTATTGTTGTTAAAATTTGAATTTACTGAAATCACTGCGCTGCGATGGAGTATGAGTAAAATTGACAAGTTATTATATTTGGGTGTCAGAATCATTAGACATGTACGTTATTGTGGTATTAATTCGGCTTTGGGATATAAAACTGCATTTAATAGTGAAGGCATAGTTATATTGGAGGTGCGGATTAAAATAAATGAATTATTAAAGTTGAAAATATGAGGTGTTCCTGAAGTAAAATGGGTCTATAACAATGTGCGCTTAACTTTTTATGGCGGGGCTGTAGCCCTATAAGTTGCTACCTTTTTTGGTTCCTTATGAGCCAAGGCGCCAGGAAATATTTAATTAAGGTCACTGGGCGGTTTTTTTATGTGATGTTTAAACCGTTAAAAATTGGGTGCTTTTCGATGTTGCGACAACTTTTGATATATTGAGAAAAGTGATTTAGACTGTGCATAGGAAGTTGCAATTGCACATACGAGTTACTTGGCTTGCTCAGTTTTAATAATTAATGAAAGTTCATATACAGGGTGTCCCGAAAGTACCGATCGGAGTTTATTATATGAAGCTTATGGAATTTAACCAAATAAATCGGTCGGTTGTTAAACACTATTTTATACTGATGTTTGGATAATATGACAATATTAATTTATATACCGGGTGTCAATTTATTAAGGTGAACATGTATCGGGAGTTGTATTTCCGCTTATTCGCGGTTACGATCTCTTTCCTTGCGTGATTTTTACTTGTTATATAGATTTACTTTATATTTTTGTTATACCGGGTGGTGGTTAATTCTCGATGCGTGTGTCTATGGTGATGTGTACGTGTATGTTTGTGTTTAGTAAGAGTGATGACGACGAGGTGGAGTGAACATTGGTTTATATTATCGCTATTACTTAATTTACGTTATTCTATCGACGCGTACTTAATATTATGTTTCCTTTTTATTTTTCAGGTACTGCGACTAGAGTGACAGAATTAAATGGGTAATTATAATAAAATTAAGATGTTCGACCGACTTGGTCGTTTCTCTTCCCTTTTTCAGGTGTTGAGGAGGCGGACCAGAAGGTGATATACCGGGTGGCCGGTAAATAGGTAAGAATTTTCATTGGACAACTAATTAATTATTTTCCTTCATTTTTAGGTAGGTGATAGGGGAGAACCAGTGATGGGGATAAAACAAGAAAAGAGAAGAAAAAGAAGAGAAAGAGAGAAAAAAGAAGGATGTTCTAGCCGGAAACATAATAAAAGGTATTTATCGGCCTTAATCTATTTTTGATAACAACTATATATATAAAAAGAAAAAGAAAATAAAAGAATTTTATAGGTGCTTAACGCTTACTATTTCTACTTAACAGGTGACGTATGGAGTCAACGGACGGCGACTGGTGTCAAGCGGAGGCGCTGGACGTGACAACCGGGTGTCAATTTATTAAGGTGAACATGTGTCGGGAGTTGCATTTCCTCTTATTTGCAGTTATGATGTCTTTCTTTGCGTGATTTTAGCTTGTTATACAAATTTTCTTTATATTTTTGTTATACCGGGTAGGTGGTTAGTTCTCGATGAGTGTGTCTATGGTGAGGTGTACGTGTATGTTTGTGTTTAGCAAGAGTGATGACGAAGTGAAGTGAATATTGACTTATATTATCGCTATTACCTAATTTATGCTATTCTATTGACGCTTACTTAATATTATGTTTCCTTTTTATATTCCAGGTACTGCAACTAGAGCGACAGAACTAAATGGGTAATTATAATGAAATTAAGATGTTCTTATAATGAAATTAAGATGATTTAATAAGCCGTTTCTCTTCTTTTTTCAGGTGCTGAGGATGCGGACCAGTAAGTGATATACCAAGTGGCCGGAAGATAGGTAAGTATTTTTGTTGCAGAAACTGATTAAAAAATGTTTTAGCCGGAAACATAATAAAAGAGTATTTATCGGCTCAATCTAATTTTGCTAATAAGTATACGTATATATATATATATATATATATATATATATATATGTATATATATATATATATATATATATATATATATATAAGAAGAAAAAGAAAAGAAAAGAAAAAAAAATTTATAGTTAACGCTTACTATTTCTACTCAACAGGTGGGCGTATGGCGTCAACGAACGGCGATTGGTGTCAAGCGCTGGACGTGACAACAGTTTGCATGTGCGCATTAGTTAAAAAATAATCTCAGAGGCGATTTATTCGTGAGTTGGTTGCATTTTATGCCAGATGCGGTTTGCATGTGACATTTTGCGCTGCAATTATAAGGGAACATTTTGTTCTCTCCCTCTATCAGTACCGCGGCTATGAAATATAGTTGCAAGAGGAAAAAATTGGACAAAAAAAAGAAAAAAAAGATTAAAACTTGCGGATTATTCATTGATCTTAAAAATCCATGCTTAGGTGCTTCTCCTGATGGGCTCATAGATAAAGATGGCCTGGTAGAAATAAAATGTCCTCTATCAGCTGAACATTTAACAGTGGCAGACGCTATAAAGACGCTGCCTCAATTAAAAAGCGTTTTTGATAAGAAAAATCTAGATAAGATGAATCACATCGATGAAAACATCGATTTTTCTATCAAGTTCAAGGCCAGTTAAGTGTAACGCAGCGAGAATATTGTATTTTCACTGTGTGGACGCTAAGAAACTTAAAAATAGTACGTGTTAATAAGGACAATGTATTTTGGAATACTCAAATGTTGCCTTTGTTAACACGTTTCTATTATGATTGCATGCTGCCCGAAATCTTGGATAGTCGACATAATAGACATATGCCTATTAGAAATCCTAAATATATAATAGAAGCTCAAGAAGCAGCTCAAAATTTACTGGTCAAAAAAATCATCGACAATATAATATAGACGAAAATATTATCGAAGAAAGTCAATGTTGCGAATCCAATATTTTACCAATAGAACTAATACTACTGTTACTGTTCTGAAAAATGCGGAACAAGATGACGATTGCATCATTGTTAGTTATTCACAAAATAAAGAAGAACTAACTGAAGATGATATAGCGAGACATAAAGAATTTCTCGATAAACAGGTTATTCCTTTTTTATAACCCAGTAAAATTGCTCAATATTTCACGTTTTGGAAAAAATAATTAAACAAATGCTGCAATTTCGTGGAGAGGTGTGTTTTGGGGTGCTTTTTGACATATCAAAAGTCCCAATGCGTGGAAGCTACGGAAAACTCACAGTGGTGAAAAAAAGGTCCAAAAAACCGGTTTTCGTAAATAATTCGAAAAGTATCAAGTTTACGAGCAAAAACATGAATATCAAAATTGTAGCTAATAAAATTCCGCACAATTTGGTTTTTTATAGAATTTCATACGACCAATAGAAGCCAAGATAGAATTTGTTAAAATATGGGTCATTTTGCGACGCGACGAAAACGCGCCCGCGCGTCGTACATTTTTCGTTAATATCTCGAAAATGGCCACTTGGATCTCAAAATTGTTTAAATGAAAGTTGTAGAGCACTAAATTGCAAATAAATTGCTTTTTTTTATTCCTGTGCGATCGATATTTGCGGAGATACGAATATTTAAAAATTTTTTGAGTGCGCTGTTAGTGGCTAAAACTACAATTTTTGTGTGAAAAAGTCGATTATAGCTCAAAAAGTACTGATCGTATGCATATAGCATGTATTATTAAAGTAATAGGGAATAAAATTTTGAAACTTTTCATGTATATTTAAATTCATTTTGGTAATGAGTGTATGAGATAAAGGCAAGAAAGTTGCAAAATTTGAATTTTGAAAGGTATTTTGCAAAATAGCTTACTGCCGGTTGGTTGTAGGCTATAATAACATATACATTAATTAAAGACAATTAAATTATCTTTAAAATGAGCCGTGATAGACCCTCCTACGATAAATCGTTTATGAGTTATAGGTGTTTAAAAATAAAGGCCAGTATACATTTTTATTAAAAATTACAGTTATAGTGCAAAAACGTATGGGTAATAATTTTTTAAAAATTAGTTTCATTCTATTTTTATTAGTTCATATACATATGAAAATGGTCCAGCTGCGTAAGTCCATCACGAGATGTGTTTTACTAAAAAAACAGGCATTGGAAAAATGCATTTTTATTCCTTTTCTTGTCTATATCTTCATTTCTGTCAACATTACGAAGAAAATGCACAGGAATTGAAGGAAATTTTGTTACAATTTGTTAGCCTCCTACTTGTTACTTGATACTAGGCGCGCGGCAAGACAGTAGGCGGAGCGCTCTACAAAGGATGTACAAAGGACGTACTGAAAGAGACACGTACAGTACGCGCTGCGTTTATGTGTCGCAGCGCGCCTAGTATCAAGTAACAACTGGAAAGTTTCTTCGCGCCGCGCGCTTATACTGGCACGGATTGGCCGATCTTTATTAATTTATATCTCATTAATTATTGCGAATTTAGCAAAATGATATAAGATTTTTGTTTTCAGTTTAACACGCTCTATCTACCCAAGAGAGTTGATCCGTCAATTCGTGGACACCCTGTATATATATATATATATATATTGACTTTTTACCAAAACGTATAATTTGATTATATAGTAGCAAAATTTTGTAACTTTTATATAACTACGTAATTATTAAAAATTATCTATGTTTTATTTTCATGAATCTGTACTGACATTTTTCACATAACTATATTTCTATGACATTTTTCACTTAGCATAATCTTTCAAAGTTTGCTACTCATTTATTAATCATTCTATATGCAAATTTAAATTATTAAAGATTATTAAATAAAAACATCTTAAAAATATATTACCATTAGCACGTGATTTAGATTTCCTTGAAATTTGATTGTAAATCCAGCTTCTAATTTGAGGAACGGGACGACGGCTTAAACATTTATTTTTCATTTTAACCTCTATCATTTGTTTTCCTGAAGATAAACGTCGTTCTGACATTTCTTGTTTAAATGCTGTAATTATTGTATTACATTCTGTTTGTGTCCATCGTACTATTGTACCATATGGCGATGCTGCATGAAATTAAAAACATATAGTATATTATATTATAAGAATGCTGCATATTGAAATATTGAAATAAATTATTTTATACTTACTGCTTTTTTTCTATTTAGCCTCACAATATGTGTCGAATCATTATTGTCTATATCACTATTTTCATTATTATCAACTTGAGGTATTTCATTTGTTGTAAAATTGTCATTGTTAATTTGCGAGTTATTTTCTTTATCATTTTATTGAAAATCATCATCTTCATCCTGTGCTACTTTAAGTAACCAAGACATTTTAACTATCTCAAATTGTGGAAGACATTGACGATAATGTTGCATGTGGATGTTTTTGTTATGGCTTAGATAATTTGCTAATTCGGTCACATCAGGATCTGATAGATTTAATGTAATGCATCTTGTTACGATATGCTTACGAAGCTTTGTACCTCTTAATCTAAGAGGCTCCACACTCTATAGAATATGTGCGTAATAAATCACAAGCTCTTATATATGTAAATCTCTTTTTATCATAACCTGGTAAAGCGAAAATGTATGAATTTCTGTCAAGTATTTTTGCTTCTTTATGGTAATGTAAAAGTAAATCTATTCAATTTTTCATTTTGGAATCCAAAAGGACAGTTACAGATTTTCCTAATTTTCCTCTAATAAGAAATCTTACGTATTTCATAGCTATCTGAAATAAACAATTACATATTTATTTTAAAAATTAGATGTAAAATTAAGTATAATATCGAATAGTTTCAATAGTGTAAATATTTATTTTCTTCTTTTTTACTTTTTTGTATAAATGTATATATATATATATATATATATATACAGGGTGTCCAGTAATAATCGCCCAACCTTTCATGGGCAGATAGAGCAAGTCAAACCGAATAGTAAAGTCCTATATCCTATTTTGCGGTTTTTAGAATAATTATTGAGAAATTAATTTACAAAGATCGTCAAATCCGGCGCAAGTATCAGCCGACTGCAAAAAAGATGGCGAGAAGGACGGCCCTAAGGACGGTCGCTAAGCGCGCGCGGCGTAAATAGGCGCCATTGCCTCGCGGTTACCAGGGACATAGACGAGAAGCGTTGATAAGAAGAATAGATTAGTGGTTATTATTTAGCGACGGCCTAGCAGTGGGCCGTCCTTCTCGCCAACTTTTTTGCGGCGCGCTTGTACTCGCTCGGATTTGTCCAATCTTTGTTAATTAATTTCTCTTGTTAATTAATTATTATGAAGATTGCAAAATGGACTTTACTATTCGGTTTGACTTGCTCTATCTACCCATAAAAGGTTGGGCAATTATTACCGGATACCCTGTATATAAATATATATATATATATAATTATTTATAACTACAAAATTTTAATTAACATTTATATTAATACATTTAAACCATTTAGATCTAATTAATATTATTAAAACATTAGATCTTTCTATGTACATGTATGTTTATTATTCATTCATAAAAATTAGAATAAAGAAACTACAAAATGTAATTAATAGAACATATAAGTTAGAAAAAATATAGATACATAATAGAGATTAAATAAATATACAAAAATATAAATAAAATATAATTTAACTTTTAAAAATTATAACTTAATTTGTAACGAACACCGTTACTAACGGTTTTGGGGCCGAACGCCCGCCCCCAAAATTTGAGAGACCCGGCCTATGCGCGCCCTACCGCGCGACAATCACGCACGCCACTGGGAACCCCCTCTCTCTCGTATGAGACGAGAGAGACGGAAGGCTCCCGCGTATATAAGCCCGACCGACCGACGACCAGACACCTGTTCTGATCCTGAATCCGGCCGGGCAAAAGCCTCAGAGTTAAGCTCCGAAGCGAAGCCAGCAGCTAAATTCAAACCTCTCTCCAAGTTCCCGACCGTCGATCCGGAAGAAGGGTGTTCTCTTCTCCTGCCGGGTGTTTCCGGTGACCGACAGCGCGTCCAATCGCCGCCCAGCGGCCTGCTTGTAAATAACCGCGCTGCGAACCGCTTGCACTGCGAACCACTCGCAATCCGCGCCGCCTAGCTCATAGATACTCGCATTGTACTGTGACCCGCTCGCACCCGCACCGCTTACACCGCTAACAGCTTGCCCCGGACCGCTTGCGCTCACTCACCCCCCACGCACTCACACACACACATCATATTTACACAAGCACACATGTAAATAGCACATAACCCCAACCACATGTAAATACTACCGTTTAATAAACATTTGTCGCTAGTAAACCCGTTCTCGTCAATTGGAGTCTTCCCCTTCTCCCGAATTCTGGAACCGACGAGCTTGTCCGAGACGTCGGGGAAGGTGCACCGTTACAAATTATAATTTAATTTTTAAAAATTAAACTTAACGATATTTTTTAATGCAGGTGTAATTCTTGTAATTAATATCTACATATGATTTTTCAAAGTTTTATAGTTTTTTATGTTATACACATACAGAGTGTCCGGTAATAATCGCCCAACCTTTTATGAGCAAATAGAGCAGGTCAAACCGAATAGAAAAGTCCTCTACCATTTTGCAATCTTCGTAATAATTACCAAGAAATTAATTAACAAAGATTGACAAATCCATGTGAGTACAAGCGCACGGCGAGAAAGCCCATTTTACACGGTTACTAGGCGCGCTACTCGTACGTAGCCATTGCCAGTCGTAGACCGCTCCTCCTATCATTCAATGAGCGGTGGTATACCCACTAAAACCTCACGGTGGTCCTACCCGGCGGTTGAATGATAGGTGGGCCCTGGGGTCGCGTTAGCATTCAACCAGGACCCACCTCCGCCAATCCCCTCAGATGATCAGAGGGGGGGGGATTTCCTTCCTTGAGAAATACTCAGTGGTGCATCATCGGCGACGTTGTGGGACCACCTCGCAACGCCGCCGCCTTCCCGGGACCAAGGTGCAATGGGGGGTGAATGTTCCCGCTCACTCCTCCTTGGCCTTTGAGGGGGACGGGAAAATAACCTCCCGTCCCCCTCAATGTGACCATCAGGAGTGATGGCCACCATCTTGGAGCGAGAAGGGTTTTACAAACTTCCCAAGTTTACTACCCCATCCCTTTCCTCATTATTAAGAAAAAAGTCACTTCCCCCTTCTCCCTACCCCCAAAGCGAAATACGCCCGGGGGTATACTGACAATGGGGAGAGTCTTCCCTCCTTGGTTCTCTATAAGAGGTCCCTTCTTCCCTCTTGTGAGGGCAGGGAGTTGGGGGTCCATGAAGCCTCCTCCACTCCTCTCCCTCTCCTTCCTCTTCGTCCTCTTCTTCTCTTCCCTCTCCTTTCTTTCTCTTTCCTTCCTCATCACCCTCCACTCCTCGAGCTTGGCAACCGCCCACGCGTCATCCTCGCTCGAGGAGTCCTTCCCAATTTCCTCTTCCTCTTCTTCCTCCTTGTCCAGCGAGGACTCCCCCGACTCCGATTCTGCTTGTGACCTGGACTCCTCACGCGCGGTCACAACGGCAGAGTCCATCTCCACTGTGGGGACCCCCCCACCTCCCCCCTCTCCTTCTCTACAGGAGCTGGTGGAGATCCCATCTCCACCTCCCCTGCTACCTCAAGCAGGAGCAACCAAAACTGCTTCGCCCTCCCCCCTCCTTTCCTCTCTCCGCCCCCTTGGGCTCCCCACCTTGGGGTGAGCACAGCTCATCCCCTCCCCCTCCAGGACGTGGTTCGCCAGAACCCCCAGGTCAATGCATAGTGCACACCTGAATGCCCCGCGACACCTCCACATGAGGTGACCGGGGGATCCACACCCTAACACTGGTTCCCCCGGTACATCTTATCCGTGCCGGTCGCACCGATGTGCCCCACCCGCAGGCATCTATAATACCTTGGAATGGGGACATCGACGCCACGTCTCTTCTCCTAACTGCTCTTTCTAGAGAAGGAGGGTGGTTGCGGGGGGCCGTTTTCCTTCACAGGAGACAAAATGTCCCCACGCAACCTCTCTCTCTCCTTTGCCCTGCCTGCTGGGACCCCCAGACTCGACGGGAAAGGCCCATCCTCCTTAGCTCTTCTTCTACCTCCCCCCGCGATCTTCGCCCAAATCTCCTCTAAGGGTGAGGGCAGGGCCCCTTCGCGGGAGGTGCACTCTTCCATTCGCCTCCGGAGCGCCGCTTATAGCGGACTCCACCTCAGTCCTAATCAATTCACGGAGGGACCCCGTACCCGATTCGGCCGAGTGCGGGGTCTCTCCATATGTTCGAACGCCTCCACAGTTTGTGTAGACGTCCGAACAGGAGCCCTTCTGGGGCTGAGGGTCACCCTCCACACTCCTCAAAAGGAGCCCCACGCACCCGTCGACGCGGGTAAAATGACCATGAAGGTCATCCGGAAACCAGCAGATGCGTGAGGCCTCCTTCCCTACTTTTTTCCTATCGACTTTTTTGAGAAAAGCCTAGATGTCCGCTACGCCACGCGCAGATACAGCCTGCGTATTCTGGACTCCGCTCAAGAGAGTCCGTACTTCCTCTATGCTATCTGCGGCGATAGCATATACCCCCGGGGTCTCGCCGCCAAGTCCCCGGGTAGCCCTACGCTCGATGACGACCGCGGGGGGGGGGGGCAGGGACAATACCCCTCCCCAAGCCGGCCCACGGTATCCGACCCCGTGATGGTTTCGTCGTGGTCGTCATTACCATCTTTTTGGCATACTCTTAGCATTCTTCGGGGTCACTCGGGGGTTGTGGGTCCTAAGACCCGACAACCACACCGGGATCACTCTCTGGGTGAGCCACCTACCATGTTAAGGTGGTGTGCCGTCAGTGGGGTGCACCCTCCAAAGAGGGCCGATAGATAGCCCTTAGTGGTCTGGCTGCGTACACGGTAACAAGTCGTGCTGTTTGACCAAATCGGGCGACATCCCTTTTGGCCCCTAGCTTGCCAGGGCCACGTCCCATTTTTGGCATCACTCGGGTAACACCCCTGGCCTCTGGTGTCCACCCTCGGAAGGTAGCCATTTCGCGTCCATCTTTCAGTTTTTATAGTAGGTGAGACGAATTACCACTAGGCGGACTCCTGTGTTTGCGGTCCGACCGCCACCTTCACGAGTCCCCACCTTGACAAGGACCTTTCACGGGGCCCTGGTTTCGCAGAACTCCTCCTGAGTTTTACTATTAACAGGTTCCCGCTTCCAGTCCCTGATCCAGCAGGGCCCTTCCTTTTGGGCGAGTTCTCAGGGAAGGAGTCGAGACACGTACTAGCCCCAACGGTAGTTGGCCCGGAGGGATCTTCAGTGCAATGATGCCCCAATTCAGTACGTACTGGTTGCCACCAGTCAGGCACCCACCATTTCACAGGATGTTACAGCATGCCGATAAACATCCTGCCCCGAACGCCTCCGTGTTTTGGTACAGGGGGTAGGCGCACCCTTGCTCGAACTGTGTGTAGTTTCGGGATAACAACGTTTCTGATAACACGTCGTTTGAGGTAGAATCATTTTGTATTTCCGTACTAGAATTTTGTACGATTGGAACATGTATATTGCACTCTGATAACACGTCGTTTGAAGTAGAGTCATGTTGCACTTTAGTACTAGAATTTTGTACGATTGGAACATGTAGATTGCACTCTGGTGGCATGTTGTTTGAAGTAGATTTATTTCGTAGTTCCGGACTAGCGTTTAATTGTACAACCGATGCACTTAAATTTAAATTTGTAGTTATAGTATTAAGCACTTCAAGATTACCTATATTAAAGTATTTTTATATTACTTAATAAAAATTTGAATAAAATCTGAATTAGAAATGTATTTAGAAAAATAAAATTAGTTTAGATTTAATGCAATAGACCTTTATATATATATTTTTTTTTGAAATTTCTTTTATTCTAATACAGAGAAAGAACAATTATTTTGAATAATTAGTTTAGATTTACTTTGTTCAAACATTATGTTATATTAAACATTATTAATTAAAAAAATATTAACTTATGGAATTAAACAATATTATATGTATAATACATGCTATTTGAAAAATCAAATAAACTTATTTGTTTCTTTATATAAACAGCTTTAATCGACTATTTTAAGTAAAAATTCTAAATATTTTGTTCAAATTAAATCAAAGAAATTTTCTCTCTCTAAATACATATATACAGGGTGTAACAGAGCGCCCGTATCAGGCGTTTTTTCTGAAAACGGCTTGTAGCAAGTTGGGGAAAAAATCTTATAGTAAAAGTCTTAGTGAAGAATGAAATGGTGACACTCGCGTTTTCCGGAAAAGTCGGGAAATCGGAAAAACAAATGTAAACTCCATTATTTTAAATGTGAACAGGGGTCGAGTGGGGTATCATAGGATCTTTAAAAAGAAACAAAGAACTTTTGTAGGAAAAAGTTATTTATTTGTCTGACCAATTGAAAGAAAAATGAAAATAATTAATTTTTATTCATGTATGTGCTCGAATGCCTTCCGTTGATTTCCAAACAAAACATAAACATTGTAACTTGTGCTACGATGTTTACTGTTTCTTGTTCAAGGACAAATTTAAATTGTAAATATCACATTAAATTCTTCTTCATTTTAAAGTGAGATTTCGAATTGTGCGGAATAATTTGAAATTTTTCCTTAACGCGAGTACATTTTGATTTGTTTTATATTTTTTAAATTAAATTTCATTATGGTGTTCAGCAATGAAGAAGCTTTTGACATGTTGATGGTGTTAGGAGAAAGTCAGTGGTGTTTTAGAAGAGCAGCACGTTTGTACGTTGAAAGATATCCAGATAAATAGCATCATTCTTACAACGTATTTAATCGTTTGGCAAAACGTGTAAGATCAAAAGGTGTCGTATAGCCAAATTCAAGTCATCGCAATGAACGGATTAGACGTCCAATAAGAGAAGAAATAATCGTACCTGTCTTAGCAGCAATTAATTTAAATCCTCAAGATTTGACAAAAAGATTAGTTTTGATGCTGAGTCGAATCACATGACCGTTTGGCGGTATTTAAAGAAAGCTAAAATGCATCCTTATCATTTATCTTTGCATCCTGATGAGAGCCTGCTCTTCATGAGAATGATTTTGATAACCGCATGACTTTCTGCTTTTGGGTAGAGAATCAGCTTCGAATTGATCGTTTTTTTCATTACAAAATTCTGTGGTCTGATAAAGCCACGTTTACGAGTAATGAAAACGTAAACTTTCCTCATTGGATGAGAGAAGTTGATAATCAACATGTGTGGAGTTTGAACGTACGGTGCGGTATTCTAGGTTCTCAAATCATTGGTCCCCATTTCTTCGAAAGGACGCTAAATGGAGAAGTTTATGAAGATTTTTTATTGAATATCCTCCCGCAGCTCCTACAGAACGTGCCTTTAAATGAAGAAATTAAGAATAAGCATGTGGTTTCAACACGATGGCTGTCCAGCTCATTATGACAGAAGGATTAAGATACTTCTCGACCAAAGGTTCCATGATTGATGGATCGGGAGAAATGGGCCAGTAAGCTGGTCACCAAGATCCTCAGACCTCACAGTCATGGATTACTACTTTTGGGGCCAAATCAAAGAATTTGTTTATGTTTCAAAACCAACAAGTCGAGATGACATGAAAGGAAGAGTAAGAGAAGCATGCAGGGAAATTCAAAGAGAATTACTGGATGCTTTATCATAATTTCCAAAGCAAATTCGTAAGTGTTTGGAGGTCAATGGAAGTGTTACGTCCTGGTCCGCGAGCGAGGTGCGGTTGCGGTGATTGGTGTACGCGGATCGCGGTGGCCGAGCGGTAAACCTGTCACGATCAGCGCAGCGGTGCACCGGAAGCTCGCCAGTTTTACGTGCCGTAAAACAAATTTGTCTACTCGCATAGGCAGTTGGCCATCAAATATTCTGGATTTTAAATTTGCAAATTTGGCTTCTACGCAGGACGATGTAGCCAGTATCTTTGCCAATTGCAAAAATAGGTTTCATGATGGAAGTCCATAATGGTAAATGTTTTAATGATATTTTTGTTACTTATCATCTCCGGTATATAGAAAGCGTTTACAGTGCTTCCATCTTGTGATTTAGACGCAATGATACTTGCTTCGTTTATGATTGACTCGGTCCAATTTGTCCAGCTGGTAGATAAATTATCTTCTTCCATTTGTAATTCCATTGCATCATTATATATGTCCTCTATTTCAGTGTGTCCTTTTATTATTGTATTTACATGTCTCAAATGGATTTCGAAATCTAAATGCGTGTCATCTTTTTTTTGTCCTGTTTCTTGGCTCAAAGCTACAATCAGAACTGATTTTAACAAATTTTGTACTTCTGCAAAAGATATCATTCGACAAGCGTGAGCCAGACTTCTTAAGAAAAACTGCCTGACTTTCGGAGGCTTTCCTCTGAGACAATTCCATCTTGCTATCATGACTGACATCCAACCTAATATAGCAAAAAGGTTAGGTTGTGATATTTTTAAAACCAGTATGTTGTAACAATTTGGCATATAATCTGCGAGATCATGATCTCGCAAAGGCCCGAGAAAGCGCTATTAAAAGAGCTTTACTAAAATCACATGTGACGTCCCGTCATTTTTTCGAATCCAAAAATTTAATTTTTCATATAATATAATAATTACAGCCTAAAATTACATAAGAATAATAATCTCTTTATTACTATTATTTGCTTGACCACATATATAATCACATTCTTACTAATTATACTTATATTAATCTTAAATATTCAATATTACATTATTAATTATATTATAAAATATTAAAGAATAACAGTAAAAGTAAATTATCGTATAGAATAAGACGGATTATATTTACAAACTATAACTTATGAGGCAAGAATTTGATAAAATAGCAATGCAAAATAATAGCAATTCTTTTCGTCATGCATAAAATCGAAATCAAGTACTAATAATTATCGGACACCGACATCTAGATGTTATAAAATAAGTGACTCCGAAATAAGTATTCTTGACACTTTAATTTAATTAAAACTTGCCTAAGAAGTCAAATGGAAGCATCAGGATAGATCCATCCTTTATTAAAGTCAACAGTAATAATGATGCATATATAAAATTTATTTAAATAAATAAAACAATTCAAAATTATTTATATTATCCTGATGATTTCAATTGCAAATATCGATTCAACTTATACTATCGTTCATTAGGCATCGTTATGTCTCCAACCATACAGTTATTCGAAAATTTATGAATTTATTATTAACAATTAATTTTAATAACAAATGAAGGAGACGACCTAGAACTTTGAAACATAGCTAACATGATCAGTACTTCAAGTGGAGTAAAAGGAAATTAATCCGGTCCCTCTAGGACCAACCAGTAAAAACAAAATGGCCGACCTTTTATAAACAAATAAAAATTTCTCTTAAATTAATGTACAAAATGAAACAACATTTGAACAGCGTCATATACAAAGGCCTCTTTATAAGACCGGAGTAATTGCACGCTGATTCGTTAATCCAGTAAAAACAAAATGGCCGTCACTTTGTTTAGATTAATTCCGATTTTCACGAAACTTTCCATAAATATTATACTTAAAGATTTATATACAATTTAGCCAGTTTCGAACTTCTAAGTCTAAAGATAAAATCCAAAATGGCTATTTTTAAAGTTGCTCCAAATCAGCTGAGACTTTACATAAACCTTAGTTTTATTACTTTAAGGCCAGCCAACATATTTTCGATCCTCTAAGTCTAAAAACAAAAAAGTTAAAAATGGCGGCCAAAAATCTTAAAATTGCCTAAAACGCATACCCTCAAAGTTTCAGGTCATTTGAAAGTATACAACTAAAACCCTTTAATTGTTAATTAAAAATTAATAATTTTCCTCTTAAAATATTATTTTTATCAATATTAAGAATGAGCACCACTGATAAGTACATAATTACAATAATACACCTATGCACGGTGGTCCTAAAGGTGAAAGAAGTTTGACAAAAATGGATCCAAAAACGAGTCTCACAGGAAGATTCTAAAACATTTGTAGGTTAAAAATTTGAAAAGCAGCAAATCCCAGCTGCTCCCTTTTGTGAAATATTCCATTTTTAATTATTTTAAATACATTGACCACTTTTGGCTTTACCCAGGACCAACGACGTGGACGTAGTGGCTTTATGGTCCCATTTTTTTGTTTTTATATTTTTTTGTGTTTTATTTGTTTTGATTATTTTATAGTTTTTTTTTATTGTAGTTATTTTGTAGTTTTTTGGGGTTTTTATTATTTTCTATGTTTTTTTGGGCTTTTTTATTAATTTCTAGTTCTATATAATTAATTTTTTTATTATGAATTTAAGAAAATTATATGAAATTACTCTTTTCAAATATATAATAAATTATATATGGAGTGAGGTGAATTCGACTACTGCTTTCAACAATCTCGATGAATAACTTTCATCGTGAATGTTATTAATTTTGAAGCGCTCCCAGAACTTTAAAAATTCGCGGTGTGCCGACTCTCCAGCCTGCTCAGATCAAAATCCTAATCCTTTGTCATCGTCATTGAATTGTAGACTTTCTTTTAAATGCGAAATAAGTACATGTAGTACTTTAGAGTTACAGAAAGATCGTCGATACTTTTTAAAGCGTTATGTAAATCTAGTATATGGCTATCTATCGATTCACCAATTTTACCTGAAGTAAAACAACATTTAACTATTTTATCCATTGCCTTATATGCAGCAATGTAAGGGATAATTTTGAAATATCCTACTTCGTTATAAATTTGAGCATCATTCAGTTTATCAGCTCCTTTGAGCAATGTTCTACAGGCATTTCCTTCGAAGGAATCTCCGTGATAGTTTTTTGCGACTATATTTATTTTCTGTGGACATATCAAGGCTTTTTCTCTACCTAAAAGAGGAACTAAGCCCTTCCAAAATAGGTGATTCACAAAACCCTGAAGAATATGAAACTCTGAAATGATGCATTTTTGTAGAATATATATATTGTCATTTTCGTTAAATAAAGGAGGATTAATTGTACTATGCGATTCTGCACTATATTTTTTATTATTTCCTGCACGATAAAATTTTTGGTAGTCGGTTTTTAAATCTCCATAAGTTTTCAATCTCATAGGATTCTCGTTTTCTAAACTGTCATCAGTAATTTTATGAGCAACATCATTTATTCTGTCTTCAGAATTTCGATCACCTCTTAACTCCTTCAACGAAATAAAACAGTACGGATAGGGAAACATTGCTGATGCCGTTTGTTGTCCATTAACAATCAAAAGAAGTTTAAAATCTGATACAAATTTAAACGCTATATTATTGATGTTAGTTAGATCAAATAAAAGCTTAACATTATCATATGATTCCTTTATTTGAGGAACAATGCACAATAAAATGAGCTTATTTACACTAGTGAGTTTAGCCTGCTTAGCCATACTACCTCCTTGAGAATATAAAGTCCTTTTTGAAGCAGATTCATTTAAAATTAGATAATCACCATCTTCATCAAAATCGGTGTGTTAGGAAAATCGATGGTTTAGGAAAATAATTTTCAGGGGCCACAGTTAAGTATATCTTAAAAAATCCTTGGCCCCCGTCGGCCATAACTTTAATCACAACATTTTCTTCGAATTTTCTTTTCACTATAACTGTATCAAGCAGCTCCTCAGCATTTGCATAGACAACAGATCTGTTCTGTTTACCTAATGAATTTTCACATTCAAATTCAAGCTTTGATACTTTATATACATCTTTCAGAGCTGTGGATTTTTCTGTCATGTGCTTTGAATAATATGCTGAAACAGATTTTTTACCAACTGAAGTCCTTAAAAAATTAGTTATTTTTTTCATTGCATTAGCTGAAGCTCCTAGATTAATTCGAAAGTTGTCTAAATTTTCCTCATTGAAAAAAAAATGCTTTTCTTTATTAGGATTCACAATAATTCTCGTCTTTCTACCACGAGTAGACAAATTCAACTCCACATTTTTGGAGGAACTACCTTTGCGAATTTCATATTCAACCTTATTTTTGATAAAAGTTGTAACAATTTGATCTTGTTCTTTTTTGGTAAGCCTTTCAACAATTTTCGCTAAATTATTTTTCGCACCTTTACAAATATGAACTTCACCTTTGCCAATCTCCTGAAAACACTCATTACACAGCTGAATATAGCTTTTAAGTTTTTTATTTTCTAAGGATGTTGACGGCAATTCCTCTTCAGTGAAAGAATTTTGAGGATCTTTAGATGTATTAACGGCATTATTCAAATTTCTTTTATAGCCTCTACCATGTAAAACTTTTTGATGTCCTGTACATCTCGCAATAGAACATATATATAACATATATATAACAGTCACATGTTTCTTTCTTTGCACGAGTCTCTTTTGGCAACAACACGTTAAAATAATTTGGCATCACCTACATAGACCTCTTAAAAAGATTTTTTTCGGCATCAAACAGCGTGAGATAACAAGTTCTACATATTGCTAATGGGAATTGTTCATTATTAACGTCATAATCAAAATTTATGAATTTTTTAATTAAATTTTGCGTAATATTATTTACAAGAAATTTTTCTGGCTTAATTTTCCCAAACTTAATTTTTTGACCGCATGGAGCACATACTTTTTTTCTATTTTTACCATGAGTACATTTATCCCGAGGCATTTTTATCAATGACAGGTTTGTGTAGTTTTCCAGAGTAGTGAAATTTCGCTAGTCCCCGTCTGCTTTATATCTTTCAAAAGTAGCAACTTCTCTTGCGATTTTCTTGCTATTCGCGCCACCTATCGGCGCATCGAAAGTACTATATGAGCACGAAATTTTAAACAATTAATTTATAATATTTTGTTTAATATTATTTTGTCCTAATACGATGCAAACAAAAATTTGTTTTGCTCAAGTTACGGATAACATAAAAATTACATAAAAATCTAATATCTCGTAAAGGGGAGCAGCTAGGATTTCGGGCTTTTCGAATATTTAACCTATAGATATGCTAGAAACTTTCTGTGAAACTCGTTTTTGGATCCATTTTTGTCAAACTTTTTTCACCTTCAGGACCACTGTGTATGATATCTTAATAAATAATTAATTAACAAGTTCTCTTTGCAACCATTAAGAAGCCGTAATTATATTAGTACATATTAATAAATAATTAATATTGGATAAATTTAAATTTAATTTCAAGGTCACCAAATAATTTTAGAATGTGAACCACTAGCATCAATAATTGTTGCAAAAAGAAAGAAAGCGTAAATAAAAATTGTAATACATTATATTATAATCGAGAGTCTTAATATATAATTATTATATATAATAATTATATATATATTAAATAATTAAACATTTTATTAAATAATTAATTAACATTTATATATGAAAATTTTATATTCATTAAGAACTTTACAACTTTTACAAAAACTCTCCATTATAAAATAATGTAAAAATCGAACAATGTATTATTTAAATATTATTAATACTTTATTCTAGCAAAAATATTATTTTATAATAATCTTTATTTATTATAAAATTAACAAAAACCAAATTGTAATTATAAAAAGATCGATTGTCAATAAATTTATTAACGTAGAAGCATAATTTATTAAGTACAAAAGGAATATTATATATATATATATATATACTTCGATCTTTTTATAAAATTTAATATGTGAATAAGCTATGAGAACCTATATTATTTCTCTTATAATAGCACAGAATCGAAAATATCAAAATAATTAGTTAATTCTTATATCAAAAAGTAGAGTAAAAATTCCTGATTTCATACATATATATGTTCATAAAATAATTAACAATTACTTTAATATAAGAAAAAGAAAATTAGAGATATAAAAGAAATTTATATGTTAAAATATTATACGCTTATAACGAATAACCTTTGAATAACTTTCATTATACTACAAGAAAACTAAATATCGGAATAATTATTTGATTCTTATATCAAAATGTAAAGCAAAAATTCCTGAATCGATACATATATATATATATATATATATGTTTATAAAATTATTAACGGTTTCCCTGTTATTAATAAAAGAAAATTAGCGTTATAAAAGAAATTATGTATATTATGTATGTTATATATTATAAGTCCTTAGTGCAAGAAAAGTATCAGATTTCATCTTGCACGTGCGTCACCTTGAAAGATTGTTTTAAACGGCGGCATCTCTTTGTAAGCCGCCGCGCTCGTAAAGTATCAAGTTACAAGTTGCACGTGCGTCACCTTGAAAGATTGTTTAGACAGCGGCATCCTTTGTAAGCTGCCGCGCTCAATACTGAGAATTACCTCTGCACATACCGAAGAGGCCCACAAGCTCGAGATCCCCGATCCCCGCGGCCCATCAATCTGAATATAAGGCGCGTCCGCGGACGGCCAGAGCATTCAGTCGGAAATTTTTGAGAGAGCTGCAACAAGAAAGGAAGAACTATTCAGTCGGAAATTTTCAAGCAAGTAACTACAAGCAAAGACTATTCAGTCGGAATCAGCAACCACTAACTAGCAGCTAAATACTTGTAAGTAAAATTGTACTAAGTATTATACTGAATAAAGACTTATAAAATTTTCAATCTTCGAACTTAGAAATATTTTCACACTTAGAAATATTTTATGATCTTCGGACTTAGAATATTTTCATACATGCTAATACTTATACTATTTTATGCCACTGAATCCATTGAATCTTATACTTATATAATTTCACTGACTCCTTTGATAGAATAATTCTGAGATAGAATTATTTCATGAATAATACTTTAATTTTATAGATTCAATGTTACATTTTTACAATTATACTTATATTTTATTTCGATACCGACACTTATATTATTTTATTTCTTATTTCATAATTGATAATATTTCAACCTTCACTGATCTTTAATCGATACTTGTATTCTGTATTCTTATCCTATATTACCAATTACCTTATAACATAATACTACCCTTTTTTATTTTTCAGTCGTTATTTAATCTAATTTCAAATCATTCTGATTTATTTTAAAATATTTTACAATTTAATATAATTCAATTGATGAATTATTAAATTATTTCAACGATATCCTGTCATAAGGTCACCTCTGTGCGTCACGTTCATTGCATGTGCGATATTTGTCATGGTGTCATGGAGTTCCTAGAATTTCCTCAGCCTCTCGTTAGTGCCGAGTGAATTGTATTCTGACCACCAGATTATATCAAACATACAATAACGAGATTCAGCGCACCTGCTTCCACCTGAGCAATAAAAAAGTGTCGTGTAGAGTAAGTCCCTACAGAGGCAGGTGCCGTCGATACTGGCTTCTGAATCCGTTCACTGACTAGCAGTGGCCTACGCCTTTCCTCATAGGGTCATCTTCCCTATTTGGAGAAACAGAGTCTTATTGCAACACCGAATGACAGTGATTTTTCTTTTCTTTTCTTAAAATTATTACAGCACGTATTTGCCAAACAATTGAATATTCGATTTATACTTATACGAGTTATCTAACTGGATTAATTAAAATCAATTTAATTAGATAACTACATAAACCGGATTTGCGTAGTGAGTTCAGATGAGGACAGCTTATGACTAGGCCGCACGCTCTCACCTCACAGTGAGTCAGATGAGGATAGCATATGACTGGGCCGCACGTTTTCACGGCAGAAGCAATATTCAGCTAAATTGTTGATTTTGTGGAAGTACACAATCCCCGGTTATAGGTTCAGATTGTGGTAGTCAACTCAGAGAAATCCGCGTTGATTACAGTCGATACAATCTTATGTGAAAGATTCATGGAAACAACACAAACTGAAATTAAGTTATGCCAAAAACCCGTGCTGGTAGAAAACATATAATAAGGCGATTGAAATCTCGTCTTCTTAAACTATAAACGTCTTTCTAATTCCACAACCATTTCCGAACGAACTCCTCTTATCAAACCTTCCCCTTCCAATCAAAAATCTTCTTATATTATAGATTGTAAAAGACAATTCCATTCATTCTATCAATATTGATGTAGGTTTCCGTCCCTTAATAATTAATCCTGTTACCATCGGAGAATTAATAAATAAAAGATTTATCGCCAACCCTTCTGACCTTGAAACTTCTTGTAACAAAGAAAGTTAAGATTTTTATAGATTTTGCAAAGCAACACGCCGCTATTCAGTTTGTAATCTGAAGACGACGCGTCATTATTCAAACTCAGAATTGTTCCATCAACCTTATTCCGATCTTTTCTTTCTTTTCAAATAGAATTTAATAATTTATTAATAGACAACCGTTTAATTAATTACGATTATGCTTAACAATATCTTTTCATCAACAAAGTAAGTTCTTTATTAATTACTTTGTAACTACTCTTTATTTCTGAAGTCTTGTCAGGTACGCAGACTCTTTAATACCCCTCACAAGGAATATATACACAAGAATTATTATAACCATCTTTATTCTTTTTTTCAACAAATATACAGGCTTATGTACTACTCATAATAAAAATATAATATTAATAAATCAATAAATACTTCATTTTACCTTGTGTCAATCCGTTTCTACCTGTACTGAAATAAAAGATTCTAGCTTTCGGCGTCCCTGGGTATAGCCGGTGCATTGCAGGTTGCCCATAAAAATAGAGAGCACCCTTCGTTGGTCTTCTCCGAGGAAAGATCGACAAGGAACGTCACTAGACGTGACATGTTCTCGCGCCATAACTTATTTATTTCCCGTATTTTATTCCCGAGCGTATCGAAAGGGAAAGTGAAAATACTCTCGACCAGGTAACGAGTTTAGTAATTTATACATTATCTTTCAGAACCTTTTATGAAAGGAGAGAATTAATTATTGACGAATTCAATTTGATGAGAGACCCAGAACTAGAGCCTTATTACATGTAATATACAACACATTTATTGCGTTACTCAATACCTATCTAATATTTTGCGTTGATAATACTTAATAATTTGTAACGACATATTTAATCACATTGAAATCTTAATATCTAATTACACTGCGTTGATAATACTTAATAATTTGCAGCGACATATTTAATCACATTGAAATCTTAATATCTAATTACACTGCGTCGAATATCTCATTTTTTTATTTAATCTACTAATTTTATAATAATTTTAAAAGTCACGGATAAACCAGAAAACGTAAAATTATCCGCGCAACCGTTACAATTAAATCATAAGTATAAATAATTATATAAGCAGAATCGCATATAATGAAATAAGTAAATAGTTCAAATATTATTCCTATATATATATACAGGGTGTCCCATAATTCGCGAACCACCCGTTACGTGCAGGTAGGTTAAACTGAGTAAAAAAATTATCTACCATTTTGCAATTTTCGCAATAGTTAATGAGATATTAATTATAAGAGATCAGCCAATCGGCGCCCGGCAGGAGCGCGCGGCACAAAGAACCCTCCCACTGTTACTTGATACTAAACGCGCCGATATGTGTGTGTGACTATGTGTGTGACTCTTCAAGTTGTCAATGCAGAGGGTTCCTCCCACCGCTTCGTCGGCGCGCCTAGTATCAAGTAACATAACTCCGACGACGGATACACGTACTTGAAACCCATGCCTACATCATCCTGCAATTTCAATCAATATGACGTTGTCACGTCCAGTGACGTTCCTTGTCGATCTTTCCTCGGAGAAGACCAACGAAGGGCGCTCTCTATTTTTATGGGCAACCTGCAATGCTATACCAATGCTATGCACCGGCTATACCCAGAGACGTCGAAAGCTAGGATCTTTTATTTTAGTACAGGTAAAAACGGATTGACACAAGGTAAAATGAAGTATTTATTGTTTTATTAATTCTATATTTTTATTATGAGTAGTACATAAGCCTGTATATTTGTGAGAAAAAGAATAAAGATGGTTATAATAATTCTTGTGTATATATTTCTTGTGAGGGGTATTAAAGAGTCTGCGTACCTGACAAGACTTCACAAATAAAGGGTAGTTACAAAATAATTAATAAAGAACTTACTTTGTTGAAGAAAAAATGTTGCTAGGTATAATCGTAATTAAGTAACCGGTTGCCTACTAATAAATTATTGAATTCTATTTGAGAATAAGAAAAAGATCGGAATAAAGTTGATGGAACAATTCTGAGTTTGAATAATGACGCGTCGCCTTCAGATCACAAACTGAAAAACGGCGTGTTGCTTTGCAAAATCTATAAATATCTTAACTTTCTTTGTTACAAAAAGATTCAAGGTCAGAGGGATTGGCGATAAATCTTTTATTTATTAATTCTCCGATGGTAGCAGGATTTATTATTGAAGGACGGAGACCTATCGGTATCGATACGATGTATGGAATTGTCTTAACAATCTATAATATAAGAAGAAGATTTCTTGATTGGAAGAGGAAGGATCGATAAGAGGAGTTTGTTCAGAAACGGTTGTGGAATTAGAAAGACAGTCGTTTATAGCTTTAAGAAGACGAGATTTCAATCGCCTTATTATATGTTTCCTACCAGCACGTTGGGTTTTTGGCATAACTTAATTTCAGTTTGTGTTGCTTCCACGAATCTTTCGCATAAGATTCGTATCGGCGGACAACCTGAATTTATCACCGAGGATCGTGTGTCATAAGATCGTGCGGTCTGGAGAGTATCCTTATCCAGCATCTGAACTTATTTGCACAAATCCGGTTTAATATTGTTGTATAATTTGATAAACTGAGTAAACTGGGTAGATTTTAAGAATTGAATATTCTGTTGTAGTTATTTATTCTATTTCGGTTTAGGTTGCTTTCGCTAATCTCTATGTACGAGGTTGGCTTCGGAAATCGTAAATCGAATCTATCACCGGGGATTGCGAGTTGTGAGATCGTGCGGCTTGGAGAGTATCCTTATCCAGCATCTGAACTCAACGCATAATTCAAGTCAAATGACTTTAATTAATTTTGAAAGAGTTGGATAAATTCGTATAAATCGAATATTCAATTATTTGAGAAATATGTGCTGAAGTAAATTTAAGAAAAGAAAAGAAAAATCACTCTCATTCGGTATTGCAATAAAACTCTGCTTTCATCAAGTAGGGAATGTGATCCTATTTGATGAAGGTGAAGTGTCACTGCTAATCAATGACGATTCAGGAGGTAGTCGCGCTGGACTCCAGGCGCAACACCTTTGTAGGAGCTTACTCTACACGACACCTCTTTACTGCTCAGGTGGATGCGGCGCGCTGAATCTCGTTATTGTATGTTTGATATAGTCTGGTGGTCAGAATACAATTCACTAACGAGAGACAGAGGAAGTTCTAGGAACTCCATGACACCATGACAAATATCGCACATGCAATGCACGTATCACACAGAGGTTACCTTATGACAGGATATCGTTGGAATAATTTAATAATTCATCAATTGAATTATATCAAACAATAAAATAATTTAAGATAACTATAATTATTTGAAATTAGATTAAATAACGACTGAAAAATAAGAGAGGTAGTATTATGTTATAAAGTAATAGGTAATATAGGATAAGGGTGTGGGATACAAATATCGATTAAAGATCAGTGAAGGTTGAAATATTATCAATTATAATATAAGTGTCGGTATCAAAATAAAATATAAGTATTAATTGTAAAAGTGTAACATTGAATCTATAAAATTAAAGTATTATTCATGAAATAATTCTATCTCAGAATTATTCTATCAAAGGAGTCAGTGAAATTATATAAGTATAAGATTCAATGGATTCAGTGGCATAAAATAGTATAAGTATTAGCATGTATGAAAATATTCTAAGTCCGAAGAGCATAAAATATTTCTAAGTGTAAAAATATTTCTAAGTTCGAAGATTGAAAATTTTATAAGTCTTTATTCAGTATAATACTTAGTACAATTTTACTTACAAGTATTTAGCTGCTAGTTAGTGGTTGCTAGTTCTGACTGAATAGTCTTTGCTTGTAGTTACTCTTCCAAAAATTTCTGACTGAATAGTTCTTCTTGATGTTACTCGTTCAAATTTAGTTATATTTCGTACATTAGTTTAAGAGAAATTTTCATTTGTTTATAAAAGGTCCGTCATTTTGTTTTTACTAGTTGGTCCTAGAGGGACCGGATTAGTTTCTTTTTACTCTACTTGAAGTACTGATCACGTTAGCTGTGTTTCAAAGTTCTACGTCGTCTCCTTCATTTGTTATTAAAATTAATTGTTAATAATAATTTCGTAAATTTTCGAATAACTATATGGTTGGAGACATAACGATGTCTAACGAACGATAGTATAAGTTGAATCGATATTGACAATTGAAATCATTAGGATAATATTAATAACTTCAAATTCGTATATATATTTAAATAAATTTTATATATGCATCATTATTACTGTTGACTTTAATAAAGGGTGGATCTATTCTGATGCTTCTATTTGGCTTCTTAGGCAAGTTTTAATTAAATTAAAGTTCAAGAATATTTGTTTTAATAAGGAAAAGAATTGTTATTATTTCGCATTGCTTTTTATCGGATTCTTGCCTCATAAGTTATCGTTTGCAAGTATAGTCCATTATATTCTATATGATAATCTACTTCTACTGTTATTCTTTAATATTTTATAATATAATTGATAATGTAATATTAAATATTTAAGTAAAATTAATAAGAGCGTGATTATATAAGTAATAAAGCAAATAATAATAATAAAGAGATAATTATTCTTATGCAATTTTAGGCTGTGATTATTAAGTTATATAAGAAATTAAATTTTTGGATTCGAAAAAATGACGGGACGTCACACCTCCCTCCCTATTTGAGAACGAATTCCGATGTTTTCGTAGGAATTTGTTCTATGCCTTGCAATTGATTCCTTAGATTTATATAAAATTGAGAATCGAAGTCAGTTATATTTACGGTTGTTGATGTGTCAGGATCACTGTTTCGGGCAACTGCAGGTGGCTGTTGGGTTACAGGGTCCTCTATTGAATTATGTGGCGCGGATGAGGGTGTTGGTGTATCGTTGCCGTCTTCATGGTTTTTATGTCTGTCGACTGGCCCACGAGCGAGGTGTAGCAGTAGGTGTGTGAGTGAGCTCCTTAGGGCTCCGATCAGATGTACACTGCGTCCATAGACTGTATGAAGAGCGTACCCGTTGTTACGTCCTGAGCGTTCGTGAGTGAAGTGCGGTTACGGTGGTTGGTGTACGCGGATCGCGGTGGCCGAGCGGTAAACCTGTCACGATCAGCGTAGCGGTGCACCGGAAACTAGAGGTCGGGACGTAATGGATAATAGGGAGGATGTGAAGTGAGTAGACAATGAGTACAGATTGTTTACTAATTTTTATGTATTTATCATTATTTTATATTAAACATATATGTACAGTTATATTATATTTTTCAAGACGATTAGACAACTAATTCACGGACGGTTATCGGGAGGCGAATTGATAGGTGCTTCAGCGGACGACAAGATGCATACTCGCCCGAAGAAAGCCTGGGAGGAAATGATCCTCGGTTGCGTAATCCCGAAGTCTATCAACGGCGGGGGCACGGGCCACGGACGGTATTCGATGGGTGGTAAGGGCCTATGTGAGGAAGCGACGACCCCGCTACTGGATGCCGGTGGAATGACGGCGTCGTGTAGGTGGTCAGGGGTTGATGACTCCGATGTATGGGTTCCCGGTGGAGGGTAAGTGAAATACCCGACGGATGCTGGGCTCTAACTACCTGGTGGCGACGCAACTGTTCAGACCGTCAGGTAGGAGCCGCCTTGGTATAGTGACCGGATGAGGCGCTTCAATTGGTGAGCACGCCCTGCTCGACGTGACCGACCCATGACGCAGCTAAGAAGGTAAGCGAAATCATAATCAACGCCATAATTGAATACGCGGAGAGGTATAGACTGGGGTTAGCAATAGTAACGCGAGTGATGAAAAGGGAAAAAGAAAAAGAAAAGAGAAAAAAAAAACATATGCGTTAAAGTAAATTGCTAAACGAGTTGACTTTATCTTATCTGACGGGTTGCGGGGACAGGGTGAGCCTTAATGAGTTTATTTTAATTTAATATTTATTCTATATTTTAGATCAAGAAGAGCGATCGGAGGAATTGTGAGAGACGCCCTGAGAGAGGCGCGGTTCGTGGACTGAGAGGAGGCAGATCGCCCTGACAGAGGCGCGCTGCACGCTAGGAGGCGGAATGCCCTGAAGAGGCGCTCCTCGGAGAAGAGAGTCGTTCGCCCTGAGAGAGGCGTGCGACGTAGATAGGGGTAGTCCGGCTCTGAAGGAGGCGCACTACGAAGGATGAAGGCAGAGCCGCCCTGGAAGAGGCGCACTGCTAGAAGGAACGTAGAATCGCTCTGAAAGAGGCACACTACGTAGGAAGGATGTAGGTCGCCCTGGAGGAGGCGCCCTACGGTGTAGGTAAGAATGGTTATCGCTCTCTGTCTAATGACACTCCCTATGAAGACGTCCGAATAAAATATTAATCTCTTCGATTATAAGTTACAGATATCTGAGGCTCTGGGTATGTCAAGGCGGACGTCGCGGACTTTGCCACTGGTGAGCGGATAAGGAAAAAGAAAAGGAAAAAAAAGAAAGAAAGAAAGAAAAAAAATAAAAGGAGAAGCTATAAGGAATACAAGAACGCCCTGGAGGAGGCGCGCGTCGCCGCAGGATGAAAGAGAGAGCCCGACGTAGGCTTGAAGGAAGGATGACCTCGTCAGATAAGTAGCACTAATTTGCCCGATAATTTCAATATTAAAATTAGAATAGAAAGCTTGTCTTTATATTTACAGGTATGGACTCGAGAGGTTAACGGAGAGAAGAATTGACACCGAAAAGATGACCGACGCCCGGAATGGACAGGGGCCGCGAACTGACACAAGTATGTATATTTCGAGTAATTACACGTAGACAATATGATTAATGATTACACGAATATATCTTAATAATTACGACTACGTACTCACTTCACTAAATTGTTATGTGTTACAGGAACCACTGGGGAACACACTGTCACGCGGGTGTACACGAAAATGTGGATCTACAATATTAGTATTACAACATTAGTTAATAGAACCTTCCTTTGACTATGATTTCGCGCGCAGACTGGTTCCGGACGCGTAAACGATATTATAGATAGGCGGCATTAATAATTGCTTGGAGAGGAAAAGATATAACACTTATATAGTTGATAGGAATAATTTACTGCGAGTGAAAATTAAGATAAAATGTCTTTAAGAGTGATAGATAGAAATCGATATGTATTGTGAGCGCCGTGGATATCGAAAAAGAGAAAGGAAGTATAATAGTGACAGTGGATACAATTGATCAAGAATAAATTTATGCGACGGTAAACGTAAGAAACTGAAGGCTAATTAATAGTGTTCGCGATATGCTAGTCTCGAAGTCTCTCTGAGTTAATGATTTCGTGTGAATAATACCGAGTAATGAGCTAGAAAACACTGATTCGAAGATATAATATTAATTACACCGTGCGAAAATTTGCGAGAGCGTATGTATGATCGAATGTTATAAGGATAAAAGATTATTAAGTCGTATGAATGACCGTCTGTACGTACAGTGAATTTACTGGGTACTGTATGAATCGAGTATTGACTGCTGATCGAATACTGATTATGCGAAAACTGAATGGTCGAAACGAACCGTACAAACAGATTTTACTGTCGGGCGAAAGCCGAATACTCAATATGATCCGAACTGTCTAATGATCTGAACTGTCTGGGCGAGAACTGAATACTCTGTATGTTGAGCACACGGTGCTCCCGTTTATATACCCGTGGTCGCTGAGGGCTCCCACCTTCTGAATTATAGCGCGCGCAACGTGGTCCGATCCCGGTCATGCTTGTTTGTCACGGGTATCACGCGCCGGGCAATAGTAAGCGGTCACGGTGTTTGTCTGAAATTTTCACGTGATCCGGCGGTTCCTGAATGTTCTAGAAGCTTCGGGACTAGCATTATAATATAATATCTATATCGTTATTTCTAGATATACCGCAATTATTACTAGCGTTACGATAACTTATCTGATTAATTACTTATCGCCGCATTGTATTATAGCGTTGTACTTAAATAATCGTAGAGATACGAGAGCATTTCGCTAATTAACTTATTAATTAACAATTATCTATGATGTCGCATAATGTTATTCGTGGATTACAAGGTGTAAATTAGTCTACAGACGTTAAACTCGCTATTATATAACTATATGTATGTATGTATATCATTATAACTAGTAGTAAAAGGTTTATATATTTATATATATATATATATATATATATATATATAAGTAATAATGGTATAAATGCACATGTAATATGCCATGATATATTTACAATGAATGGATGAGGAGTGTGTAAGTGTGTATAAATGCATAAATTTAAGACA
The DNA here is from genome assembly GCF_047496725.1 of Anoplolepis gracilipes. Classification (NCBI taxonomy): domain Eukaryota; kingdom Metazoa; phylum Arthropoda; class Insecta; order Hymenoptera; family Formicidae; genus Anoplolepis; species Anoplolepis gracilipes. Next base: position 3,699,380 of record NC_132980.1, on the reverse strand, counting down.
AGTTTATATTGTGAGAGGTTGAGTGTGTAATTTAAATGATACGCATGGAATATGTATGAATTAGCTATAAGATCCGAGACTATTGCGTTACCATGTATATGATACATTGATTATGTGTATGTTAATATATGAATATGACTGTAATAAGTTTATAATAGGTTTATTGAGAGTGCTTCGTTTGTGCGTACTAATGCGTCACTATGTATATAAATTATTTATAGAGTGTGTGTATTTGCGTGTTACTGGGTGGATAATATGTCTATAATAGTCAGGTACTGATTAAACATTGTGTAGACGATAAGTTTATAACGCGCGTACTTTTGTATCACCGGGTATATTAGGTAACTATTGTTATATAATTTTATGGTGTGTTTGTTAAGGAGCGTGTATCTATGTAATTATTTCTGGGTGTTCGTTATGCGTTTATACTTGGTTTATGTAGTGTATGATGTGTGTATTATCGTATCACCGTATATATAGTTATGGCCATTTTGTTTATTATACATATGTATATTGTAATTATCATTCATCCTCAATAAAATGATAAAGAAGTTTTGGGAATATTATCACGTTCAAGTTATTTCAGACACCTTGTATAAGTAAGAGTTAATTAAGTAATTGTATATATTTGAGTGTGACTATTTAACTTTAGTTATCTTCCAGAGCTTTATTCGTTTTAAACTCTTTATAGGATATTTATATTGTTTTCACTATAATATGTATATATATATATATTTATCTTGTGTAGTTCATTTTAATTATTATTGGTTTTACTTGATCACTTAAATATTGTCTGAGCCTCGAGGAGTTCTTGTCAGGTCATTATAATTTGCCTTTAAAACATCTGTGGATCATGATTTCTGCAGCGAGTCGCATATATATATATATATATATGTATATGTGCATGCACCAAGTTATCTCCATGGTTGATATATGAAATAATTATAAATGATAGCTGACCGGATTTTTATTGGCAAACCAAATTGGATTCATGGTAAGGAATTATTATGCAGATGATGGGTTTGATCGAATCTTTTATTGTTGTTAAAATTTGAATTTACTGAAATCACTGCGCTGTGGTGGAGTATGAGTAAAATTGACAAGTTATTATATTTGGGTGATAGAATCATTAGATATGTACGTTATTGTGGTATTAATTCGGCTTTGGGATATAAAACTGCATTTAATAGTGAAGGCATAATTATATATTGGAGGTGCGGATTAAAATAAATGAATTATTAAAATTGAAAGTATGAGGTGTTTCTGGAGTAAAATGGGTCTATAACAATGTGCGCTTAACTTTTTATTGCGGGACTGTAGCCCTATAAGTTGCTACTTTTTTTGGTTCTTTATGAGTCGAGGCGCCAGGAAATATTTAATTAAGGTCACTGGGCGGGTTTTATATGTGATGTTTAAACCATTAAAAATTGGGTGTTTTTCGATGTTGCGACAGCTTTTGATATATTGAGAAAAGTGATTTAGATTGTGCATAGGAAGTTGCAATTGCACATACGAGTTACTTGGCTTGCTCAGTTTTAATAATTAATGAAAGTTCATATACAGGGTGTCTCGAAAGTACCGATCGGAGTTTATTATATGAAGCTTATGGAATTTAACCAAATGAATCGGTCGGTTGTTAAACACTATTTTATACTGATGTTTGGATAATATGACAATGTTAGTTTATATACCGGGTGTCAATTTATTAAGGTGAACATGTATCGGGAGTTGTATTTCCGCTTATTCGCAGTTACGATCTCTTTCCTTGCGTGATTTTTACTTGTTATATAGATTTACTTTATATTTTTGTTATACCGGGTGGTGGTTAATTCTCGACGCGTGTGTCTATGGTGATGTGTACGTGTATGTTTGTGTTTAGTAAGAGTGATGACGACGAGGTGGAGTGAACATTGGTTTATATTATGGCTATTACTTAATTTACGTTATTCTATCGACGCGTACTTAATATTATGTTTCCTTTTTATTTTTCAGGTACTGCGACTAGAGTGACAGAATTAAATGGGTAATTATAATAAAATTAAGATGTTCGACCGACTTGGTCGTTTCTCTTCCCTTTTTCAGGTGTTGAGGAGGCGGACCAGAAGGTGATATACCGGGTGGCCGGTAAATAGGTAAGAATTTTCATTGGACAACTAATTAATTATTTTCCTTCATTTTTAGGTAGGTGATAGGGGAGAACCAGTGATGGGGATAAAACAAGAAAAGAGAAGAAAAAGAAGAGAAAGAGAGAAAAAAGAAGGATGTTCTAGCCGGAAACATAATAAAAGGTATTTATCGGCTTAATCTATTTTTGATAACAACTATATATATATATATATATATATATATATATAAAAAGAAAAAAGAAAATAAAAGAATTTTATAGGTGCTTAACGCTTACTATGTCTACCTAACAGGTGACGTATGGAGTCAACGGACGGCGACTGGTGTCAAGCGGAGGCGCTGGACGTGACACCGTGGATCGTGATATCGATGATGAGTTTTATTAATCGGATTATCATTAATATTCCAACAATTCCAGCGGTTGCAGAGCCAAAATTTAGGTATCCTTTCCACACACGGGAGACGGTACTTTCGACTATTTTGTTGAGTGATTCTTCATCCAGTAAATTATACATGGAGAGATTGTCAGGATTTATGGAATGTCCGGTCAATCCTCTAGCGACTGCATTCAACAAGGCTGGTTTTTCCGCAGGGAACATGATATGACCCCTTAGTTTTTCTATATTTACTTCGGAATAGATTCCGCTGATAGCCAATGGTCCAGGCGTCAAGTATTCCCATGACAAGGATGCTATTGGTCGTAATTGCTGTGGAGGTAACTGTCGTACCTGAGGTTTCGGAGTGAATTGAACCCATGTGTTTTCAATTCGATAAAGAGTGGGTAGTTCGTAACTACATTCTTTTTCATTACCAATTTTAGTAATGATTCTTGATTTCGGGGTGAGAAAGTATGAACTATTGCGTACTGTGACGGGTAGTTCTGTGTAACATTCTTCAGTCTTCCTCACTGTAACGTCGACTGGAATACATTTGATTATTTGAACGGCTTCTCCGGTAGTGACAGCCATGTATCCAGGTCCTTTCATGAGTCGATAAGCGAATTCATCGGGTTGAAGAATAGCAAAAGACAAAGCGTTTGTTATAACTTGTCTTTCTAGTTCACATTTTTGCTGCATGACGTTGTAATATAAAGACGTCATCTGGTGTCGTATGTGTTTTTCCACGTATATGAACTTGAAGTTCATAAATGTGAAAACATCCAGATTGTAGATTGGGATAGTACCTCGACTAGTGAATGTATCTCTCTTTTTAGTTTCTAGAATAAAAAGTTACGGATGCTCCGTACGAAGAAGAGTGTATCCACACAGTGGTTGTTCCTTGGTTTTCGTAAGAGCGAAAGTAATATTTCCAGTCGTTAAACTATAGATAACTGCAGACATTGATTCATTAATATTGGTTATCATTTTGGTTGCTGGACCCTTGTAAAGGACGTCATATTGATTGAAGTTGCAGGATGACGTAGGCATGGGTTTCCAGTACGTGTATCCGTCGTCGGAGTCGAGACAGAAGGTGTCAGCGAGTGTGCAGATTTTTCCAGATCTTAGTCGTATTTTTCCTGAGTTTAATTTTACAGGTACATACGAAGATTTGAGAGTAATCTGGACGACGGCTTGGACTACAACGTCGTCCCAGGTTCCATAGAGATCAGAGTATTGAGTTCCTTTGCAGGCTCCGTCGTTTTGTATCCGGCCGGCCATGGTAAGACTGTGATACGAAGTTTGGTTGACTTTTAAGCCTGTGAGGAGAATTCCTGCTCCCAGGGTTAGAGTTCCGTCTTGAAACATCCGTAAGCATTGAGTGTATCCTGTTTTGTGCACATAATCTGCTCTGTCACGTGCAGTGACCCATTGTTATCATCTATCTAAGTGTCAATAACAGAGTTGCGTTCTATTTAGGTTTTTGGGTAATTTGTCTAAATCGGCTATACCCAAGGCACCGCCGAGAGCAGAATTAATGAGTTCTACGAACTAATAAATCAGGGGATTTTTTTTACTGATCTGGAATTATGATAATTGAAGCTTGAATTAAAAACTCTTTAATAATGTTGTCTAAATTGTAAATAATATTTTCTTTATTTTCTTCTATAAATTGGATTAGGGTCTCTAATATAACTTCAGGGTCCACAAAGGTGTCTTGTTGAATTTCAGTGTCAGTTGTTTGAGGTCTCATTTATTTTTAATTTATTTGGAGCTAATTAAAAGAGATAGGAATAAGATTTATATGTCTTTTGCATGCAGGGGTTGAGAATATTATAGATATTTGAATTTTAAAATTTAACGAGTAATGATTTTTTGACACCCGGTATATAAGAGATGTGTATATAGTGGCTTTAAAGTAAGATATCGTCTCTATTATTCAGTAGTGGGTATTAGGTATTATCTTAACTTGTTAATAAGAAATTTGAAAATTCTTATTATTAATTTATTTAATTAACTATTATATAATAAAATTCTTATTATTAATTTATTTAATTAACTATATTATAGGGAGTGATTTGGAGAATCGAGATTGGGGACAGATTATCGTCAGTTCGAGTCTATTACAATGGAATTGGTCCGGCCTTCCTAGGATGGACCAGTAAAAATAAGATGGCTGACGTCTTATAAACATAATAAATGGAAGTATTTCGGAACATATTAGGGGTAAGTTTACGAAATTTTGCCTATAAGGTCATCAGGAAATATTGCATAAAATAGACGTTTCAAATTATATTTTGCAGGTGCAAAAACTGTAATCTATTGAATAGTAAAATTCTAAAGTTGTCTCAATTTAGTTGAAATTTTGTATAAATCTTAGTTTAATAGTAGTAAGGGTATTTAAGGGTATTTGGAATCCTTAAGTCAAAAAATAAAAAATTAAAAAATGGTGGCTAAAATGTGTAAAATAGGCTAAAAAGCATATCCTCGAAGTTTTGGGCAAATTAGAAATTTTGTTAATTATTTATTTATTTTGCTATGAATTTTTATGTTTTTTATTGTTTTATTAAATACTATTGTTAATTGATCATAAGGAAGAATTTTGTTGGAAATTATTAATTTACAGAATAGGATAAATGAGAGAAATTTCTAATATCGTATCCCCAATAGATCTTATGTTGTTCAATTTTACAAGTAATTTGTTAATTAACTTATGTTGGAAAATAATATTTGTAATTGTACGGGAGTCTAATTATAATGACTTGACTAAATTTTATATGAAAAAGATAAATTGTTGTTTGAAAAAATATTTTTTTTTTTTTTTATAAATTTAAATCTAAAAGGTCGTTTTCAAAAAGTTAATATATATGTGTTAATGGGTATATAGAGTTTTAATTTTTATGTCCTAGTTCCTCAGGTCGTAATCAATTGGTGGACCAAATTTGGTCCCTTAATGCAAAATGGTATAAGAATGGTAACTCTAGGAAGTTATATAGTTTATGGCTTATGGAGGAACATATGGCCTAAGACGTGTCAGAAATATTTATTATTTTAACAAAGAAATCGGCGGTTATTTATGGATCTTCGGATAAGGAGGTAAGGTATGTGATTAATAGTTTCATATGGAATATAAATTTTGTTGTTTAAGCAATTATTGTTGCCTGTACTAATGAATTACATGAGAACAGGTTAACTATATTAATTGTTGTTAGCAGGAATTTATTATGATTTTTTTTATTGATAAAATTAATATTTTATTTAGTAAGATTTACAACTAATAAGAAAATGATAAATTTTATAATAAATATATAAAATTTATGTACGTATAGGTATGTTCGCAATTGAGTCTAGGGGGAAAAAGAAAGAATATTACTAGATCGAGTATGAATATAAAAGTATAATGAATATTTGTGATCATTATGTTATTTATTGTTCTGGGGGAAGACAAAATTGATTTAATATGAATTGTTAATGAAATTGATGCAAATTAATTTATGAGTTTTGGACAAATTATATCTATATAGTAACAAATATAAGAGAATCAATTATTTCATTTGTATGGGAGATTTTATGGTACATGAATACTTTGAATTGATTTCTTATTTTATAATAAAGCAATTATTATTATTAATATTATTATTATTTAATGATTAAGTATATATGTACTAAATAAAATATATGTCTTTGCAGATTTTATATTAAGTAGGAAGGTGTCATACAAAATAAATGAATTCACACTGGAATATGGTTCATTGGAGGCCGGCGATATTTATTTATTTCAAAGTCACCGTCTCCGATGGAAGAGGGAAGAGGGAAATGGATGGTATAAGAAGGATGCTCCTTAATTTATTATATCATTATTTATTAAGATAAGTATCATGAATCTTCCTTTTTATTATATTTTATTAGTTTATTTCCTTATTATAATTAGAAAAATCAATAATTAATAATTTAATATTAATTTTATTGATAAGAATAAAATTTATTGTTTCATATACGTACTTATACGTTTGTCTTAAAAATTTGAATAATATTTTATTTATCTTAAAGGTCTTATATGAAATTATTATCGTTAATAAAAAATTTTATAAAATATATATATATATTTATTTTGTTTTATGGGTTATATATATATATATATATATATATATATATATTTAGGAACTAAGGGTGGAACAGTTTATTATATGAGCAGTAATATAAATGTATTTGTTGTAAAAGTATTACTATTATTATGTTTTATTTATTATATTTTCTTTATATATTTTTAACAAAATTTTACGTGTTATTCGAAAATAATATTATAAAATGATATTGATAATACTTTAATATAGTGAAAGCAGTTGGTTATATTATTTGAGTGATATTCAATATTGAATATGATAAATAAATAATAAGGATGTATAAAATGTAGTGTGTGCGTGTGTGTTTGAAATTATGACTTACCTTTATTAATGCTTCTGGCTTTGCTGATTTTCCTGGGCTTTCTTCGTACACTGGTCGTCGTGGATCTCCCTCAGGGATGTCACTAGCAGGGGTTGTGGCAGGACACAGCTCGATTTCAACCAACGGGCCAACCAATAAATTCGAAAGTTCTTCGCGAGATGGGAACTTCGACCGAGTCAGATGTATGAAGTTGGTCGAAGAGTTCTACGACAATTCTTTGATTGTCTGGTACGCTAACTGGATTGTCTTTTATGTCTTTTTCTACTTGGCCGAGGCCGTTATCACTAGTCCAAATCTGTCTCTGTCATCGTAAAGCGGCACGTAATTGTCTATGTCGCTTGCCGGCGCGACGGGAACCAGGCATTTACTATAAATTATAATCAACATTTTATTTTAATTTGAGAAATTATTATTCATTATAGGCTGACAATCTGGATCAAGCGACATTCAAACAGCTCATCGACTAAGTCTCAGCTCTGCTCGAACTAACACGAGAGGCACGTCACTCTCCCAGGCACGGGTCTCGCTAACGCTCAAGATTCAGACGTACGTTAAATATTTAATCAATATTAAATTACTTATAGTAAATACTGGTTGAGGGTGTAGGATCAGTATTTTGAAGTAATAAACTTGTGAATATCGTTAAATAAGCAACTATCTATTTTAAAAGCTTGAAAATTTTACAGAGATTGCGAGTATAGTAATGATTGATTACAATTTAAAAGTAAAAGGTACAACCGCACTGTACCAAAAATTGGAAATTAATTAATAAAGTAGTAATTCTAAATTATAAAGTAGAGTGAGTCGCAGCTCTAAATTATAATATAAGACGAGTCGCGAAGACGAGAAAATAAAGTATTATTAAAGATCTATCTTGACGACACAAAGTAGCTGACGAACTAAGTTAAAATTGATTTTAGGACGCAGTGAATAAAGACTCGGAGACGACTTTCTTATTGCGATGGTTTAACAACTGCTGAATTTCGACTGACTTCGTCCGCAAGATCGACTGACTTCTATCGGTCCGTCCCCACTGCAGGGTCGGCTCCCTCCAGGCATTCGATGGACCCAAGATTTCCCGGGCTAGCTACTTCGTCCGGATGGAGATGGATTTTTGGATCCTGGTGAGGGAATTCTCCGCCTTCGAAGACGTCAGAAGCGGCAAGTTCTTTATAATCTTAATAGGTTCGATGAAAATTTCAAAGTTTATAAGTTAGTATCTAGCAGTAAATTTCAAAAGCGAGTTGTTATAATATTTAGCTTCGTTGAATCTCTGCGTTGATAGATAAGAATAATATTTGGTTTCATCGAGTCTTTCTCGCAGTCATCCAATTATTGATTTTTTGATACGTGAATGAGAGACTCTTTGTCTTATAAAATAATTTCGTACTCTTATATTATAATTCATTTTACAGCAAGAGAGGCTTATTAATTAACTATAATAAAAGTTAATATTCATTCTTGTAAGTATTATATTTCATCATTAATTATTTTCTTTTCACTTATTAATTACATTTTATATTTGGATTTCTTTTAATTTCCTATCTTGTTGTATCACATATTTCTTATTGACATTTTACTTTTATTACAGCATTTATATGGAAGAGGTTATTATTATAATTCAATTATCACAATTTGTTACTATCATACATTTATGAATTTATGACTTTCTCTTGGCTCCTTATATTTTTACTTTAGCATAGGAGTCCGGTTCTTTTCCTATATATATATATATGTGTGTGTGTACAGTAATGCTTGTCATATTATGCTTCCAAATTGTTAATTCTTTATTGGCTACACTGAGAAAAGAGTCTTCCATGTAGATTTACATTTTATTATGGAATTAATATGAGAAAAAGAGATTAAGGCAGGTCCAACCCTTTTTCTTTTTTTTTTTTTTTTTTTTACGTTTGTTTTTGTACGTTTTTACGTTGTTACGTCTGTCTGTGTACAACCCCTATTTAACAGGGTATACCCACTAAAACCAGACGGTGGTCCTCTCGGCGGTTGGCGGGTGGGCCCTGGGATCGCGTTAGCATTCAACCAGGACCCACCCCCGCCTTTCTCCCCCAGATGGTCGAGGGAGATTCCTGCCTTTTGGTGCGTCACTGAGAAAAACTTCAGTGACGCATCAACGACAGCGTTGCGGGACCACCACGCCGCCTTCCCTGGGGCCAAGGTGCAATGGGGAGTGAGTGTTCCCGCACCCATTCCTCCTTGACCCCTGGGGGGAAGTGAGATATAACTCTCACTTCCCCCCTTTAATGACCGGATGTTCAGGTCTGGGTTGGGGCGAGGGGGGTCCAAGGACCCCCCGAGTTCACTGCCCCGTGGGGGAGAGGGCGGAAGGACTACGTCTTACCCCTTCCTACTCCCCCACAACCCCCTCAACTGTGAGGGGGTTTTTCCTCTGGGCAGGGACACACCTCATCCACCTCCATAATGGAGGCGTCCTCAACCATCCCTGGGGAGGGGGGGTATTAAAGCAACATCCCCCCACTTTCCGCACCAGGGGCCTTCACCGCATCCGGGGCCACCCTCACCGGGGGAGACTCCTTCTCCGCACCCGGTGGGGGACCTCCTCTCCTCTTCCTCCTCCCCCTCTCCTCCAATACAGGAGTAGAGCACTCGACGCCCCCGCCGAGGGCGTGGTTATAGAGAACACCCAGATCTGCGCATAATGCGCATCTGGGTGTTCCCCGACACCCCCATCCGAGGTGTTCGGGCACGCCGCACCAGTAGCACCGGTCGCCCCGGAACACCTCGGATCTGCAGGCAGCACCGATGTGCCCCCCTTGAGGCAAATAAAGCACCTCAAGGGGGCACCGGTGCCGCGCCCTCTTCCCTTCTTCCTCCCCTCACCAGGAAAGGAAGGCTGGTCCGAAGGTCCCTTATCCCTTTTAACGGAAGGGGATCCCTTCGGGACCAGCTCTTCCCTCTTTTTCCCCCCACTTCCTTTACCAGTACCACCGCAGATGGGTGACGCGGTCGCCCCTTCATTAGAGGTGGAGGGAGGACAGGTCCAACCGTTTTTTTTTTTTTTTTTTTTTACGTCTGGAAATGCGTTACGCATCCCCCGAGGAGCGGGAACTCCCCGGGGGTATGTGGGACTCCCCCCTATTTAACGAGGTATACCCACTAAAACCAGACGGTGGTCCTCTCGGCGGTTGGAGGGTGGGCCCTGGAGTCGCTTTCGCATTCTACCAGGCCCACCTCCGCCTTTCTGCCCCAGATGGTTGGGAGAGATTCCTTTTGATGCGTCACTGAGAGAAACCTCAGTGGCCGACGCCCCCTCTTTTCTTTTTCTCCTCTTTTCCAAGAGGGGAAGAAGACCGACCCGGAGACCCCTTTCCCCTTTTAACGGGAGGGGACTTCCCCGTGATCGGTTTCTCTCCTTCACTCCTTCCTCCGCCCACCTTCGCCGTCACCATAGCCCAAGAGGGCTGCACGACGACCCCTTTTCTAGAGGCGGAGAAAGGTGGGCGATGACTTGCCCCAAGTGCTAGGTGAAGACCGTCAAGCCCTTCGGTCAGGGCGGTCTTCACCTCGTCCCTAACAAGGCTGCGGAGGAATTCCGCATCCACACAGGGGTGCAGAGCCTCCGCAGCCTTGGGGGTCTCCAAGTTGGTCTGGAGACCCACTTCCGCGATTTTGGGGCAAGCAGGTACAACCTGCACCCCCACCTTCCTTACTGATACCTCCACTTGCGTGGAGGCGTCAGAGTGGGGGGCCACATGTTGCGACTGTGGTCCCCCTTCTCCGTTTGAGTGGAGTCGTCTCGGGCCTCTACACGCGCGAGGGCTCGAATATACTCCATCTCAATAGACTGCACCCGGAGGAGCCGGCCGACGTCACCGAACATGGTGTCAAAAACACTCCTCAACGCGTCAACCAGCCTCTCCCGATCGTCCTCATCTTTTGTCCAGGTCTCTGTATTCCGCACCCCCTTGTAGGACTTATATGTTCTATCAAGGATGCAAAGGAGGAACTTGGACACCTTCCAGACGATCGCTGGTTCTCCCGCAGGCCTCGTCGGCAAACCCCTGGGTGGCCCTTCGCGTGATGACGACAAGGGGGGAACAGGGACAATATCCCCTCCCCCGCCGGCCCGCAGCATCCGAAACTGCAGAATTTTTATTCCGCGGCTTTCCCATCCATATTAAGACTCGCTCTTAGCACCCCTCCGGGTTGGAGCCACCCGCTCGGGGGTTGTGGGTCCAAAGACCCGATAACCACACCGGGGTCTCCTTCGGGGTGAGCTCCCACCACGGCAAGGTGGCGAGTTGTCGGGGGGGGGGCAGGTCCAACCCTTTTTAACTCTGTCCAACTTTTTTAACTATAAGTGTGCATTCCCCTTGAGGTATGTTCTACTAAATAATTTTTTTTTTTTTTTAGATTTTTTTTCAATATAATAATTTAAGAAAATGCAAGATTTATAATTGATAAAGCGATTTTTAGTATGATTTGGTATTGACATTCTAATATAATGATTTTAAAGGTATTATTGTTACGATCGCATAATTTATTTATTGGATTTTAGCGATTCTGATATTATAGTAACATATATTCCTATATATTTTAATAGAGAAAATTTCAACTCTTATTTGGAAAATCAATATATATATAGAAGTCTAATGGTTGCAATTATATGATTTCCTTTACTGATAAGGGTCAGCATTATCTTGTTAACACTATGTAAGCAAGCAATATCTAATTTAATAGCTATATAATATTTTGCTTAATTAAATATTTTATTAAGCTGAATTTGAGATATATACGTATGAGATATATCTCATACCTTGTGTTCATATTTCTAGCGGTACGTTTATATTTTGAAAAATTTAATTTGAAATTTTTGGCGAGACGTTACAATATACGAGTTTGACTATGGTGATATCTGTGTTACACCACGCGCAGATTATTTCACGGAAGTGTTCGCCGGAGATCAAGTGGTGTGCCACTATCCACTCATATTGATCTTGATATCGTGGTTGGTAAATGTGATAACACTGAGTACAGTAAGCAAATCCTAACGCGATGTGTCTCTACGCAAAAGATGTATAGCACCGCGCGGTTGAAAGTATTTGACATGGGTCGAAGCTAGGTTGTATTGTTGTGCTAAATTGTAGCCCAGTAGTATGGTTTCTTGAGCTCATTCTATAAAAAGAGAAAAGAATAGTGCAAAAAAGGTCGATAGCTATTTAATTGGTTTTACGAAATATCCACTTATATGAATTAATGTATTGTCTTCTGTATAAATTTGTTCTTCTAAACGAGTCGAGTATGACAAGTATGCATCGTTACACAGAGAGCATTGTCTCAATGTTCTTAGCGTAACTAGAGGTATTTTACATATTTTACATATTATTAGTTTGTAGCTTTTTGTAATTACAAGATAATGACAATGACAGAATTTATGAAACCATCTATAGAATTCAGACAGCAGGGAGGAGTAACAGGTTGCGCAGATTAAGTATCTGCGTTTGGTATGGATATATCCGGTGGCTTTAACGCACCATGTAATGTGTAATCGTTGTTGTACTCGTGAGAAGGCGGGTGAAGTTTTGTATAAAGGATCTATTGTTGGTCGTTGGCGAGGCCAACACATCTGAAACCAAAAAGTCATTCTTAACATTTTATCCTGGTTCAATATCAGCTATCTTCAATTTATTTGCGTGAACAACTCTTGATGAGTTTTTAAATAAAATTTTGACGTTATTGTTAGGCAATATTTCAAGTACTTCAAAGGGTCCAATATATTGATCAGAAAATTTTCCTTTAGCTGGTTCTTTCAATAAGAATATGTGATCTCCTTGTTTAAATTCTTGTACGTGAATACGTTTATCGTAGTAGTGCTTGCTTTTGTTTTTGGATTGAATTAAATTTTACCGTGCTTTTTCTTGCGTGTCGCGCAATCGATTAAATATTCAGTATATGTAGGGTCTATATTTTTTTCCACTATAGTGTTAGATGAAGATAATCGTGCTATTCTTCCAAAAATTAATTCAAAAGAGGAGAATTTAGTGCTTTCATGTATGCTCGTATTGTATGAAAACATTGCTAGGACAAGATGATCATCCAAATTTGAGTCTTTGTTAATTTGTGTTTTTAGATATTCTGTTAGGACGTGATGAGACCTTTCTATTGATCCGTTAGACTGAGGATGATACGCGGTAGTATGATATTGTTTGATTTTAAACTTTTTCGCTAAGTTTCTCATTAAGGCCGTTAAGAAATTAGATCTTTGATCGGTTAAAATGGCTTGTGGGGCACCGTAAACACATATGAAATTCTTAGTAAAGACGTCGGCGATTGTTAATGATGTGGCTTCTTTTAATGGTACTGCAACTGAATATTTTGTTAGTAAATCTTGCATAGTAAGAATGTAAACGTTTCCGTTATCAGATATGGGTAATGGACCTACAATGTCCATTGATATTTTATCGAAAGCCGATCCGGGAGTGTCGGTGATTACCATAGGCTGTTTAGTTTTTATTCTAGTTAATTTTTTTAATTGACAGGTTCGGCAATTCCGAATAAAAATTTGAATATCTTTTTTCATTTCAGTAATAGAAGGTTCGCAATCGATTGTAGGTTTTAGTTATTCCTTTATGTTCACCTTTTGCTGAATCGTGGAATTCACGAATAAAAGCTGATCTGTCTTCTATATTTAGTGTCTGAATAAGATCCTTGCATATAGTTACGCGAATATTAATGTCATTTACATGTTTAATTAATTGTTTTTCTACATAAGCCCAAGTGATATTATCGAAAAAGTTAGTTTTTTTAATTGAGATAAACTCTAATTGTAATTCATTTAAAACGTCTATTAATGATTTAATATAATTTTTAATGTTGTCTGGCTCTATTAACGTACGATGATTGAGTTTTAATGGTAAGAATATTAAGGTCTTAGAGTGTAATGTATTTATTTTTGCTCTTTCGTAAGTTACATCTTTGTAGGTAGGAGATTAGATTCTTGTAGCTCTCTTGCACCGTTATCAAGGGGTTCACCGTTCAGAGTTATAAAGATTACGTAATTATCATTATGCCTTAAGCATCTCCAATTGTTTTTTCATTAAAGGCGCGATAATCGATGACCATTCGCCATCTTTTATTTCCAGAGGAATCGGGTTTCTTAGGGATGATCCATACTGGTGAATTATAAGGTGAGAGTGAATATTCTATCATATCATCTTTTAGTAATTTAGTAACTTGCTTGTCTATTTCTTCTTTATGTATAGGAGGAAAGCGATATTGCTTGGTGTGGATCGGAAAGTCATCCGTGGTATAAATAGAATGATGGGTTACATGAGTGGTTCCCAATTTATCATTAGGCAAATGGAATCTGTCTAAATTATTATAAACCAGTGTTTGAAGATTATTCCTTTCTTCTTTATTTAAAGGTTCCAACCTTAGGAGCTTTAGGGTAAGTTCCGCACTCTCTGGCGGTGTTTAAAAAATAATCTCGTCTAACTGAGACGAATTTTGAATTGAGGGATGGCTCGTGCTCGTCTGATGCCCTCGGGAATCAACAACACTGTAAATATCTCCATGAGACGTAGGAAAATCATCTTCGTCTTCCTCAGAAGATGAAGAGGATTTGTAAGAAGAATCAGGATCAGAGACACAACGAACTGTGGCCTTGGATAACCCTCGGGTTCCGTCGGCACCACAAGAGGAATATGGATTCTTTTGGGTATCAATGGTGTCAAATTCCTGCAGAGTGAATGAAGGTATTTCTGTGTTATACTCTTCATCATTAGTATTAAAAAATGGCAAGTAAGCTTTGCCATGAATAATTAGAAACTATCGCGTCTCCAAGGTATATTCCTTTGATGGAAGTTATTAATGGAAGGTATCCTGTTTTTATAGGATTCGTGATTTTAATAAAGAAAGGAGTGACTGTTCTTGGTTTAATGTTAATATAGATAGATAGATAGATTTATTCAAATCGATCCCCTTAGGGTTACAATTCTTTACATCATCTCTAGCTTAACCATGCTCATACATCACCTCCCCCGGAGACCCCCGTTGCTTCCCCTAGCCACCTCGTCCTCCGAGGTTCACACACATACCCCACAGACTCTCTACAAACATCACATTCCTCAAAATCTAAAACACACCTCATCCCTCTTCGCACTGTCACTCTCACATATATACAAAATACATTTTCCAATCCCCCGTCGCGATCCTGGCCTTGCGTGACCTCACATTGTTAAAAAAAAACATCCCACTCTCTACCCCTACGCCCCTCTCTCTCTCTCACTCTCACTCTCCTCTCACCTATCTCTCTCTCTCTCTCTCTCACCCTCTCTCTTTCTCCCATTCCTTAATCCAGCACTCCCTTACTAACTGCCTAGTGTTCTACACCTCTTTTCACACCCTCTCTTTTTCTTAACCTCACTTTTCTCCCCCGCGACCCTGGTCATTTTGCGACCCTTACATACTGATTCCCTCTCCCTCCCTCACGCCCCGCCCTCTCTACTCTTTCTCCCCTCCCTCTCTTCCGATACTCTCGCTCCCCCTTTCCTCTTTACTCTCGCTTCTTTTCCACCTCTCCCTCTTCTTTCTCTGTGTTTCTCTCCCTTAATCATCTCCTCTTCTCTCTTTCAGTTTCCCTCTTCTCTCCTTCCTCCAGGCTGGGCTTTTCTCCTCTTCTTCCCTTTGGCCCTCTTCTCATCCCTTTTGCCTTGTCGTCACCTTCTCTCCTCCCAACCCTTTCCTAATCACCCTCCTCTCCTTCTCTCCTTTTACTTCCTATTCATTCAACCTTCCCTTCTTCTTTTCTCTTTTCTCTCTAACCCTTTCTCCTCCCCCTTCCTCGGACATCTTCCTCTTCTCCCTGCTTATTTTTCTTCCACACTTCTTCTTCATCTCTCCTTTTGTCTCTCATTTATCTCTCCTTTCCATCTTCTGCTTCCCATCTCTTCTCCTCTTCTAACCATCTCGACCTCTTCCTATCCACCCTCAGTTCCCTGCTTGTTGTTATCACTTTCTTGCCTTTCGCTCTCTCTCTTCTCGCTGCCTCCCCTATCTTCCATCTCATTCTCCTCTCCTCTAGTGTCAGGTCCTCATCGACTTCTACTCCCCAGTTTTTTCTACTCTCCTTCTCTCTCTAGTATCTCTTCCCCGTCCTCTTTCCTCTCCATTTCCGTTAGCACCGTCCATGTCCTCCCTTCTTCTCTCTTCTATTCATTTCATCTTCAGCTTCCTGTCTAACTCCCTCTCAATAATCTCTTCCACTATATATCTTCTTTCCTCCTAATCAGCTCCCTCTATTCTTCTTCATATCACATTTCTCTCTCTCTTCCTTCTTTTCTCCTCTTCCTCTCTTTCCGCTCTCTCTCCTTTTTATATCCTTGCGTTCTTTCTCCTTTCTTGCTCTTTCCGCTCTTCCTTCCACCCTCTTCCAGATACTCTCCTGCTTTTCCCTCCTCTCTATTTCTTCTTTCTCCTTCTCTCCCACCCACTCTTCCTCTTCCTCCTCTTCTACTATTTTCCACCAAGCCTCACTTTCTCTGTCCTCTTCTCTTCTTCTCCACTGTTCTCTCCGCTCTTTCCTCTCTCTATTTCCTCTTCCCATCTTCTCCTTATCTCTTTCTCCCTCAGCTCTCTCTCTTCTTTCCTCCTCTCTCTTCCTCTTGTCCTACAACCCCTCCTCTCTCCCGTTTTTCCTCTTTCATCCTTTCTCTCTTCTCGCCCTCCACCTTTCTTTCCCCAATCTCCCTCTTCCCCTCTGACTCCCGGCCGATCCTCCTCCCCGTCTCCTCTTCCCTTTCATTCACTTTCTAACTCTCTATTTCTTCCCTCTTCTTTTCACTCTTCTTCTTCCTCTCATTCTTCTGACCTTTCTCCTTTCTCTCTTCCGTACCCTCTTTCTCCCCATTTTCTTGTCCCTTCTCTTCTCCTCTTTCTTTCCCTTGCCGCTTCACTACTCTCTCCTTTTCATCTTCTTCTTCTGGTTTTCCCCTCGACTTGTCACTTTCTCTCACCCCTCTCTCCTTTCCTTTCGCTCCTCTTCTCTCCTCCTCCTGCCACTCCGCCACTCCTCTCTTCTTCCTCCTCTCTTATCTTTTCTCTTTTCTCCACTTTTCCTTCCCTGCTCTCTTTCCTCGTCTCCATCTCTCCATAAATCTTCCTCACCACCATTAACACTTCCAACATGCATTCCTTCATCTCTCTCATCTCCTTCCTAATCTCCCTCAGCTCTTCCATCTCTCCCTGTTCCTTTCTTCTCATTTCTTCTCTCTCTCTTCTCTCTTCGCATCACTCTCTTTCCTCCACTGTACCCCCGCGCTCACTATTTCCTAATCCTTGTCCTCTATTACTTCTCTCTACCCTCACATTCCACTGTCTCTTGCTTATTATCTCCAACTTTCTTCTAACCTCTCAACCACGTGTCCAGCTCATTCGCTCACGTTTATCTTAATCGATATCCCTGTTTGCTGTCTTCCTCGGTATCGATATATCGGGATCCTTTATCGCTACACTTTTACTATCTCCTGCCGCCATCTGTCGTTTACCGTTATTACTTTGCCTCCTCTCTTTCTACCTCACCGCTCCTTCTTTCCGCTCTCCCTTACCGACCTGTGACCGCCATTCTCTCCCCGCTCCTCTACGTTCCCTGCTTCCACTCATTATCCTTTTACCTCATTACCTTCTTCTTGCCTTTTTATCCTTCCTTTTCCGTCACTCTTCTCTACTTCGCTAATTTCTCTTTTCTCTTTTGCTCACTCTTCTCCACTTTCCCTTCTCGCTCTTTCATCTCCCCAATCTTCCACGTTATCTTTCTCCGTCCTCTCGTTCCAGTTTTCCATCCTTCTATTTCTCTTCCCTGCCTAACCTTCTCCTCCACTCCACTTTCTTCTACATCACTGTTCTTCTGCTTGTGCCTCTGCCCTTACTTTTCACTTGTCACTTTTCCCATCCCTCCAAAAACTCAAAACTACTTCAGACCCAAAAACTCGCCCAACCTCTCCATCCGCCATCTTTATCCTCTCTCCGGTATAATGTTAATATATTCCACTTCAATGAATGGAATCGAAGTATTTTCAAGTAGTAAGTGTTTTGTTTTAAAATTAACATTTGCATTTCTATTTTTTTAAAACGGATTACCAAGAATACCGTGTTGCGAGAAAAATATGTCGTTGGAAACAATGTAAAATTCCGTTTGTTTGCCTAGTATTGATGTATAATTTGCACCTAAAGTATTAATGGGTTCGGATGCTATCCCTTGTAATGATTGAATATTTCCCTTATCCGGAGAAATATTAGAATTGACGTATTGTTTCTTAATTAAATTTAGATCAGAACCGGAATCTATCATAAAGATGCATGTGTCCTTCAGATCAGGAGATGATAAAGTAATAGTAGGAGCGCAAGTGCTTACTATGAGCCGATGTTTATTTACCTTTGTGTCTCCAGGTTTTGATTTTCTGTATCTACGAATTGCACGACTCGAAAGGGGTTTGGGCGTTCCTATTGAACAGCGTTCCGGCGAAGGCCTCTTTATACCGGAGCGCTCTGACCGTTTCCCTGATTGTCAGGAGATTGATTAGAAGGGTTCATATCCCCGGTAAGTGATTTTCTATAATCTAATTTCCGGCATTCTGTAATCAAATGTCCAGGAGTTTTGCAATAGTGACATTTTTTCAGTGGGAAAATTTGAACCAGGTTGTCCAGGAACTAATGGTTTAATAAAAGGGGCGACGTTATTACGCGTGTCGTGTACTCTGGGGCGGAAATAGGAGAAGCTGTTGGATACGCGAAGGGTTCTGAAGAATGCGAGGACTATAGGTAAGGTCTGCACGAGAGGTAAGAACAGGTCGTGTAGGAAAAGCAATTCTCTTACGATGATTTTCGGTTTCTAAGGTTTTGCTTAGTTGAATAGCTCCACGATTGCGTCTTCCAAACTGTAATATCTTTCTAGCTTTACACGAATCAATAAATCGGGCGGAAGGCCATCGATAAAGCTTTCTAGAGCTCTCGCCTCAATGTTATAGCGAAGCTGTTCACTCATATTATGTGAATGGTGATTTCACCGTCTATAATCGCGGATCTTAATTCTTTAACTCTTTCAATATAGTCGAAAATATTTTCATTTGGTTTCATATAAACGTTGGCAAGTTCCCTGCGATATTGATCGACCGATTTGTTAGAACCAAAAACCTTCTTCAATCGATTAGTCAGATCGGTTAAATTATGGTATTCTATTCTCTCTATTGCCGCGTAAGCATGTCCTTGTAACTTATTTATTATTAATGGTAACAAATATTTTTCTTGCCACAAAGGAATTAAATTTAACGCCCGTTCACACGTTTTACAGAATTGGAATATGGACATTTTAAGACCGTTATATTTGGGAATGGAATTGATTGTCTTTAATACGAATGGATGAAGCCAATTGGATATGATCCATGTTCAAAGGGGTATTTCTGGAGGCAGATGGAAGAGGCGGATTGGTATTGTTAGCTGGAAGTTTGGGAGTCGAAGAGATATTTACATTACCAGGTAAGGGGTTAATAGGCTCCTGGGGTGGCAAATTTCTTATCTAATCTTGTACGTGTAAGTTAGATACGTCCTGTTGTCGCATCTCAGATATCTTTTGTTCTAAATTATTTAATTGATTTGGTAAAGTTTTTAATGAGGATACTTCTTGTCGTAATAAGCTTAATATCGAACTGAGCTATTTATATCGACAGCAGCGTTTTGCTCTGCTTCAAATCTTTCCTTAGAAATTTCAAATTCTTTTTGCTGTATAGTCAGAGCAGCGTGTTGTTCCCTAACGAGCCTTTCTTTATTTTGTAATTGTTGCATCATGACTTCTAATTCAGCTTGTTGTTTTTGTAAAGGAGTGATGACAGTAGTATCACTCTCGCTATGCTCAGAAGTGGTTTTAAAAGATTGTGATCGTGTACTAATATTTTTGCTCAATATGAAAGATTGTTATTAATAATTGAATTTTAAATTCTTTTATTCATAAACAGTGATTGACCCTTTTTGGCGATCCCACCGCTGCCACCAATTTATGTCACGTGCAGTGACCCACTGTTATCGTCTACCTTAGGTGTCAATAACAGAGTTGCTCTCTATTTAGTTTTTTGGGTAATCTGTCTAAATCGGCTATACCCAGGGCTCCGCCGAAAGCAGGATCAATGTGTTCTAAGAGCTAATAAATCAGAGGATTTTTTTACTGATCTGGAATTATGATAATAGAAGCTTGATTTAAAAACTCTTTAATGATGTTATCTAAATTGTAAATAATATTTTCTTTATTTTCTTCTATAAATTGGATTAAGGTCTCTAATATAACTTCAGGGTCAACAAAGGTGTCTTGTTGAGTTTTAGTATCAGTTGTTTGAGGTCTCATTTATTCTTAATTTATTTGGAGCTAATTAAAAGAGATAGGGATAAGATTTATATGTCTTTAGGATGTAGGTTGGGAATATTATAGATATTTGAATTTAAAAATTTAACGAGTAATGATTTTTTGACACCCGGTATATAAGAGATGTATATAAGGTGGCTTTAAAGTAAGATATCGTCTCTATTATTCAGTAGTGGGTACTAGGTATTATCTTAACTTGTTAATAAGAAATTTGATAATTCTTATAATTAATTAATTTAATTAACTATTATAGGGAGTGATTTGGAGAATCGAGATTGGGGACAGATTATCGTCAGTTCGAGTCTATTACAATGGAATTGGTCCGGTCTTCCCAAGATAAACCAATAAAAACAAGATGGCTCACGTTTTATAAACAAATGGAGTATTTCGGAACCTATTAGGGGTAAGTTTACGAAATTTTGTCTATAAGATCGTCAGGAAATATTGCATAAAATAATGTTTTAAATTATATTTTTGCAGATGCAAAAACTGATCTATTGAATAGTGAAATTCTAAAGTTGTCTCAATTTAGTAGAAATTTTGTATAAATCTTCCCAAGATAAACCAATAAAAACAAGATGGCTCACGTTTTATAAACAAATAGAAGTATTTCGGAACCTATTAGGGGTAAGTTTACGAAATTTTGTCTATAAGATCGTCAGGAAATATTGCATAAAATAATGTTTTAAATTATATTTTTGCAGATGCAAAAACTGATCTATTGAATAGTGAAATTCTAAAGTTGTCTCAATTTAGTAGAAATTTTGTATAAATCTTAGTTTAATAGTAGTAAGGGTATTTAAGGGTACTTGAAATTCTTAAGTCAAAAAATAAAAAATTAAAAAATGGCGGCTAAAATGTGTAAAATAGGCTACAAAGCATATCCTCGAAGTTTCGGGCAGATTAGAAATTTTTATTAATTATTTATTTATTTTGCAATTAATTTTTGTTTTTTATTGTTATTATAAAATACTATTATTAATTGATCACAAGGAAAAAATTTGTTGGAAATTATTAATTTACAGGTAGAATAGAATAAATGAGAGAAATTTCTAATATCGTATCCCCGATAAATCTATGTTGTTCAATTTTAAAAGTAATTTGTTAATTAACTTATGTTGGAAAAATAATATTTGTAATTATACAGGAATTTAATTATAATGACTTGACTAAGTTTTATATGAAAAAGATAAATTGTTGTTTGTAAATTTTTATAAATTTAAATCTAAAAGGTCGTTTTCAATAAGTTAATATATATGTGTTAATGGGTATACATAGAGTTTAATATTTATGTTCTAGTTCCTCAGGTCGTAATCAATTGGTGGACCAAATTTGGTCCCTTAAAATGGTATAAGAGTGGTAATTCTAGGAAGTTATATAGTTTATGGCTTATGGAGAAACATATGGCTTAAGACGTGTCAGAAGTATTTATTATTTTAACAAAGAAATCAGCGGTTATTTATGGATCTTCGGATAAGGGGGTAAGGTATGTGATTGATAGTTTCATAAAGAATATAAATTTTATTGTTTAAACAATTATTGTTGTCTGTACTAATAAATGATATGAGAATAGGTTAACTATATTAATTGTTATTAGTAGGAATTGATTATGATGTTTTATGATTGATAAAATTGATATTTTATTTAGTAAAATTTATCACTAATAAGAAAATGATAACTTTATAATAAATATATAAAATTTATGTATGTATGGGTATGTTCGTAATTGAGTCTGGTGGGAAAAGGAAAAATATTACTAGATAGAGCATAAATATGAAAGGATAATGAATATTGGTGATCACTATGTTAATTTATTGTTCTGGAGGAAGATAAAATTGATTTAATATGAATTGTTAATTAAATTAATGTAAATTAATTTATAAGTTTTGGACAAATTATATCTGCATAGTAACGAATATAAGAGAATCAATTATTTGATTTGTATGGGAGATTTTATGGTTCATGAATACTTTGAATTGATTTCTTATTTTATAATAAAGCAATTATTATTATTAATATTATTATTATTTTTATGATTAAGTATATATGTACTAAATAAAATATGTCTTTGCAGATTTGATATTAAGTGGAAAGTGTCATACAAAATAAATAAATTCACACTGGAATATGGTTCATTGAAGGCCGGCGATATTATTTATTTAAAAGTCACCGTCTCCGATGGAAGAGGGAAATGGATGGCATAAGAAGGATGCTCCTTATTTATTTATATCATTATTTATTAAGATAAGTATCATGAATCTTCCTTTTTATTATATTTTATTTGTTTATTTCCTTATTATAATTAGAAAAATCAATAATTAATAATTTAATATTAATTTTTTTGATAAGAATAAAATTTATTGTTTCATAAGTACTTATACGTTTGTCTTAAAAATTTTAATAATATTTTATTTATCTTAAAGGTCTTATATGAAATTATTATTATCGTTAAAAAAAATTTTATAAAATATATATATTATTTTTTTTGTTTCTTTCTGGGATATATATATATGTAGGAGCTAAGGGTGGAACAGTTTATCATATGAGCAATAATATAAATGTATTTGTTGTGAAAGGATTACTATTATTATGTTTTATTTATTATATTTTCTTTATATATATATATATATATATATATATATATCAAAATTTTACGTGTTCTATATTCGAAAATAATATTATGAAATGATAAAGAAAATACTTTAATATAATGAAAGCAGTTGATTATAATTTAATGTGCATATATATTGTTTTATTTGAGTGATATCCAGTTTTGAATATGATAAATCATTAATAAGGATGTATATAATGTAGTGTGTGTGTGTGTGTGTGTGTGTGGTCGAAATTATGACTTACCTTTATTAATGCTTCTAGCTTTGCTGATTTTCCTGGGCTTTCTTCTCGTGCACTGGTCGTCGTGGATCTCTCTCAGGAATGTCACTAGCAGGGGTTGAGGCAGGACACAGCTCGATTTCAACCAACGGTCCGGGCCAGCCAATAAATTCGAAGGTTCTTCGCGAGATAGGAACTTTGACTGAGTCAGATGTAGGAAGTTGGTCGAAAAGTTCTACGACAATTCTTCGATTGTCTGATACGCAACTGGATTGTCTTTTATGTCTTTTTCTACTTGACCGAGGCCGTTATCACTATTCAAAATCTGTCTCTGTCGTCGTAAAGCGGCACGTAATTGTCTATGTCGTTTACCGGCGCGACGGGAACCAGGCATTTACTATAAATTATAATCAAAATTTTATTCTAATTTGGAAAATTATTATTCATTATAGGCTGACAATCTGGATCAAGTGACATTCAAGCAGCTCATCGACTAAGTCTCAGCTCTGCTCGAACTAACACGAGGGACACGTCACTCTGCTCTATCTCCCAGGCACGGGTCTCGCTAACGCTCAAGATTCAGACGTACGTTAAATATTTAATCAATATTAAATTACTTATAATAAATACTGGTTGAGGGTGAAGGATCACTATTTTGAAATAATGAACTTGTGAATATCGTGAAATAAGCAACTTTGTATTCTAAAAGCTTAAAAATTTTACAGAGATTGCAAGTATAGTAATGATTGATTATAATTTAAAAGTAAAAGGTACAACCGCACTGTACCAGAAATTGGAAATTAATTAACGATAAAGTAGTAATTCTAAATTATAAAGTAGAATGAGTCGCAGCTCTAAATTATAATATAAGACGAATCGAAGACAACACAAGACATAACTTTTGCTCTGACAAGAACGCGAGAACAGCCACTGTGCGGATACTGTGACGTCCCGCCAAAATTTTAAATTAAATTTTTCAAAAAATAAACTTAACGCTAGAAATATTAACACATGCTACGAGATATACGTATATTTCTCAAATTCACGCAATAAAATATTTAATCGAGCAAAATATTATATAGCTATTAAATTGGATATTGCTTGCTTACATAGTGTTAACAAATAATACTGACACTTATCAGAAAATCTTTAAAGAAAATCATATAATTGCAACCATTAGACTACTATATATATTGACTCTAAAGAAGAGTTGAAATTTTCTCTATTAAAATATATAGGAATATATGTTACCATAATATCAGAATCGTTAAAATCCAATAAATAAATTACGGAATCGTAACAATAGTACTTTTAAAATCATTATATTAGTATGTCAATACGAAATCATACTAAAAATCGCTTTATCAATTATAAATCTTGCATTTTCTTAATTATCATAATGAGAAAAAATTTAAAAAAAAAAGAAAAATTATTTAGTAAAGCATACCTCAAGGGGAATGCGCACATAATATTTAAAAAGTTTGGACAGAGTTAAAAAGGGTTGGACCCGCCCCCCCCGACGGCACACCACCTTGACGTGATGGGGAGGTGATCCCGGTGTGGTTGTCGGGTCCTAGGACCCACAACCCCCGGGGCACCCTGGAGGGTGCTAAGAGTGTGCCAAAAAATGGGATGGTAAAACGCAGGCAAAAAATCGCCACCGATTCGGATGCGGTGGACCAGCGGGGAGAGGAAAATTGTCCCCGTTCCCCCCTCGTCGTCATCCTGCGAGGGGCTACTCGAGGGCTCAGGGGTGAGGCCCTCGAGGGCATGGGCTATCGCCCTATGAAAGAAGGTTGGCTCCGCGTATAAAGAAGCCCACAAAAGGTTTGCGGACCTTTGTGAGTCTGATATGTGGGCCAATGACGACGTGGAAGGGCAGGATGAGCTTGAGAGGATCTTTAGAGATCTAAAGCGAAGTCCAGGCTGCCCTTGTAACACGTTGCACGGTGGGGGCACAGGACGTGAGTGTCCAAACTCAGGTCCTGTGCAAAACAAGAACAGTGGGTCTCCAAACAGAGACCCACGAGGCCGCGGAGGTCCCACATTCCTTCGTGGATGTGGAGTCCCTCCGCGGCCTTGTGAGGAGTGAAGTGGAGTCCGCTCTGGCCTTAGAGCTAAGCGGACTCCACTAAGAGCTAAGGGCAGTTTATCGCCCACCTTCCTCCGCCCCTAGCGAGGGGGCCGCTGTGCCGCCCTCTTGGGCCGTGGTAACGGCGAGAGGGGGCGGAGGAGGGAGTAAGAAGGAGAAACTTGTCCCGGAGAAATCCCCCCCCCCCCGTTAAAAGGGGAAAGGGATCTCCAGGCCAGCCTTCTTCCTCTCCGGTTAAGGACAGGAAGAATAGGGGAGGGGGCGGCATTAGTAGCCCCCTGAGTGTTTTAAATGCCTCAGGGGGACACACTTTGGTGCCGCCTGCAGGTCCGAGGTGTTCCGGGGCGATCGGTGTTACCGGTGCGGCGTGCCCGGACATCTCGGATGGGGGTGTCGGGGGACATCCAGATGCGCACTATGCGCAGATCTGAGTGTTCCCTCCGACCACGCCCTGGGCGGAGACGAAAAGTGTTCCTCCCCTTGGGTGGAGGGGAGGAAGAGGAGAAAGAGGAGAAGAGGTAGGTCCCCCATCGGGAGTGGAGAAGGCATCTCCCCCGGTGGGGGGGGGGGGGCCTGAGGAAAGAAGAACCCCTGGTGTAAAGGGTGCGGGGGCTGTCGCTCTGACATTCCCCCCTCTCCAGGGGAGTTTGAGGATGCCTCCTCGATGGAGGGGTTTAAGGAGAGTCCCCGCCCAGGGGAAAAAAGACCTCACAGTTGAGGGAGTCGTGAGGGAGTATGAAGGAGTAAGGCGAAGTCCCCCCCCCTCTCCCCCACGGGGCAGTAAACTCGGGGGTTCTTAGAGCCCCCCTCACCCCAAAACCTGGCCACAAGATCCGACCATTAGCGGAGGGAAGTGAGAACTGATTCTCATTTTCCCCCAGGGGTCAAGGGGGGGTGGGTGCGTGAACAGCCACTCCCCATTGCACCTTGGCCCCAGGGAAGGCGGCGAGGTTGTGTGATGGTCCCACAACGCCGTCGTTTGATGCATCACTGAGGTCATTCTCAGTGACGCATCAAAAAAAAAGGAAATCTCCCCCCGACCATCTGGAGGAGACAGGCGGGGGTGGGTCCTGGTAGAATGCGAAAGCGACCCCAGGGCCCACCCACCAACCGCCGAGAGGACCACCGTGAGATTTTAGTGGGTATACCCCGATAAATAGGGGGGAGTCCCACATACCCCCGGGGAGTTCCCGCTCCTCGGGGGATGCATAACGCATTTCCTCACGTAAAAAAAAAAAAGGTTGGACGCGCCTCAATCCCTTTTTCTCATATTAATTCCATAATAAAATGTAAATCTACATGGAAGACTCTTTTCTCAGTGTAGCTAATGAGGAATTAATAATTTGCAAAGCATAATATTACAAGCATTACTATACACACAATATATATATATATATATATATATATGAAAAGAACTAGTCTCCTATGATAAAGTAAAAGTATAAGGAGCCAAGAGAAAAATCATAAATTCATAAATGATAGTAACAAATTGTGATAATTGAATTATAATAATAACCTTTTCCATATAGATGCTAATAAAAAGTAAAATGTCAATAAGAAGAATGTGACAACAAGAGAGGAAACTAAAAGAAATTCAAATATGAAGTGTAATTAATAAGTGAAAAGAAAATAATTAATGATGAGATATAATAATTACAAAAATGAATATTAACTCTTACTATAGTTAAATTAATAAGCCTCTCTTGCTGTGAAATGAATTATAATATAAGAGTACGAAATTATTTTATAAGACAAAGAGTCTCTCATTTGCGTATCAAAAAATCAATAATTGGATGACGGCGAGAAAGACTCGATGAAACCGAATATTACTCTTTCTTATCTATCGACGCAAAGGCTCAACGAAACTAAATATTATAACAATTCGCTTTTGAAATTTACCGCTAGATATCAACTTACAAACTTTGCAATTTTCATCGAACCTAATAAGATTATGAAGAACTCGCCGCTTCTGACGTCTTCGAAGGCGGAGAGTTCCCTCGCCAGGATCAAAAATCCATCTCCATCCGGACGAAGTAGCCAACCTGGAAAATCTTGGGTCCACCGGATGCCTGGAGGGAGGTGACCCCACAGTGGGGACGGACCGCAGGAAGTCAATCGATCTTGCGGACGGAGTCAGTTATATAAAACCACCGCAATAAGAAAGTCATCTCCGAGTCTTTATTCACTGCATCCTAAAATCAAATTTTAACTAAGTTTCGTCAGCTACTTTGTGTCGTCAAGGTAGATCTTTAATAATACTTTATTTTCTCGTCTTCGCGACTTGCCTTATATTATAATTTAGAGCTGCGACTCATTCTACTTTATAATTTAGAATTACTACTTTATTGTTAATTAATTTCCAATTTTTGGTACAGTGCCGTTGTACCTTTTACTTTTAAATTGTAATCAATATCTATAATCATTACTATACTCGCAATCTCTGTAAAATTGTTGAGCTTTTAGAATACATAGTTGCTTATTTCACGATATTCACAAGTTCATTATTTCAAAATAGTAATCCTTCACCCTCAACCAGTATTTATTATAAGTAATTTAATATTGATTAAATATTTAACGTACGTCTGAATCTTGAGCGTTAGCGAGACCTGTGCCTGGGAGATAGAGCAGAGTGACGTGCCCCTCGTGTTAGTTCGAGCAGAGCTGAGACTTAGTCAATGAGCTGCTTGAATGCAGCTTGATCCAAATTGTCAAACTGTGAATGATAATTTCTCAAATTAGAATAAAATTTTGGTTATAATTTATAGTAAATGCCTGGTTCCCGTCGCGCCGGTAAACGACATAGACAATTACGTGCCGCTTTACGACGACAGAGACAGATTTTGAATAGTGATAACGGCCTCGGCCAAGTAGAAAAAGACATAAAAGACAATCCAGTTGCGTATCAGACAATCGAAGAATTGTCGTAGAACTTTTCGACCAACTTCCTACATCTGACTCAGTCGAAGTTCCCATCTCGCGAAGAACCTTCGAATTTATTGGCTGGCCCGGACCGTTGGTTGAAATCGAGCTGTGTCCTGCCTCAACCCCTGCTAGTGACATTCCTGAGAGAGATCCACGACGACCAGTGCACGAGAAGAAAGCCCAGGAAAATCAGCAAAGCTAGAAGCATTAATAAAGGTAAGTCATAATTTCGACCACACACACACACACACACACACACTACATTATATACATCCTTATTAATGATTTATCATATTCAAAACTGGATATCACTCAAATAAAACAATATATATGCACATTAAATTATAATCAACTGCTTTTATTATATTAAAGTATTTTCTTTATTATTTCATAATATTATTTTCGAATATAGAACACGTAAAATTTTGATATATATATATATATATATATATATATATATATATATATAAAGAAAATATAATAAATAAAACATAATAGTAATACTTTTACAACAAATACATTTATATTACTGCTCATATAATAAACTGTTCCACCCTTAGCTTCTATATATATAACCCATAAAAACAAAAATAAATATATATATATATTTTATAAAATTTTTTTTTATTAACAATAATAATAATTTCATATAAGACCTTTAAGATAAATAAAATATTATTCAAATTTTTAAGGCAAATGTATAAGTACTTATGAAACAATAAATTTTATTTTTATCAATAAAATTAATATTAAATTATTAATTATTGATTTTCCTAATTATAATAAGGAAATAAACAAATAAAATATAATAAAAAGGAAGTTTCTTGATACTTATCTTAATAAATAATGATATAAATAAATAAGGAGCATCCTTCTTATACCATCCATTTCCCTCTTCCATCGGAGATGATGACTTTTAAATAAATAATATCGCCGACCTCCAATGAACCATATT
The DNA here is from genome assembly GCF_047496725.1 of Anoplolepis gracilipes. NCBI lineage: Eukaryota > Metazoa > Arthropoda > Insecta > Hymenoptera > Formicidae > Anoplolepis > Anoplolepis gracilipes. Next base: position 3,670,242 of record NC_132980.1, on the reverse strand, counting down.
CCAGTGTGAATTTATTTATTTTGTATGACATTTTCCCACTTAATATCAAATCTGCAAAGACATATATTTTATTTAGTACATATATACTTAATCATAATAATAATAATAATATTAATAATAATAATTGCTTTATTATAAAATAAGAAATCAGTTCAAAGTATTCATGAACCATAAAATCTCCCATACAAATCAAATAATTGATTCCCTTATATTCGTTACTATGCAGATATAATTTGTCAAAAACTTATAAATTAATTTACATCAATTTAATTAACAATTCATATTAAATCAATTTTATCTTCCTGCAGAACAATAAATTAACATAGTGATCATCAATATTCATTATCCTTTCATATTTATGCTCTATCTAGTAATATTTTTCCTTTTCCCATCAGACTCAATTACGAACATACCCATACATACATAAATTTTATATATTTATTATAAAGTTATCATTTTCTTATTAGTTGTAAATCTTACTAAATAAAATATCAATTTTATCAATCATAAAACATCATAATAAATTCCTACTAATAACAATTAATATAGTTAACCTATTTTCATATAATTCATTAGTACAGGCAACAATAATTGTATAAACAACAAAATTTTATTCCATATGAAACTATTAATCACATACCTTACCCCTTTATCCGAAGATTCATAAATAACCGCCGATTTTTTTGTTAAAATAATAAATACTTCTGACGTCTTAGGCCATATGTTGCTCCATAAGCCATAAACTATATAACTTCCTAGAGTTACCACTCTTATACCATTTTGCATTAAGGGACCAAATTTGGTCCACCAATTGATTACCTGAGGAACTAGAACATAAATATTAAATAAGTAAGTAAGAAAGAGGCAATAGGAGCGAGGAGATGTAAATATAAAATTGTAAGTTTTTTATATATGTTAGGTGATGTGTCGCAAGTATATTGACATTAAGTACATTAGTAACATTCTATAGAATGACGGAAATTATAATAAAAATTTTGAACGTTTCGATTCATGTTTTGAATCCTCTTCAGCATAATATATAAATTAAATAAATGAATTATAAATAGATTTATTGACGAGACATTGACAATTTTTAATTCTTTCCATAACAGAGTACAGTTCACTGTGGAAAAAAATGACCACAACAAGATTAACTTTTTAGACCTAACACTCATTTTAATTAATAACCATCTAATATTTGACCATAAGAACACATTCTCGGGTAGATATCTCAATTTCCATTCCCAACATTCTAACAACCAAAAAAGAGGCATTGTAATAAGCTTAATTGATAGAGTATTCTTATTATCACATCCCATGTTCCATGAAAAGAATATCCAATTTATAATAAAGATTTTACTGGACAACTCCTATCTAACCGATTTTATATTCAAAACAATTAACAACCGTATAAAGTTTTTAATTAACAATAGACCATCCGACAGAAAATTACAAACACCCAATAATAACTCATATTTCACAATTCCATATTTGCATACAGTAACTGACAAAATAAAGATTGCTCTAAAAGATGTCGACATCAGATTAGCCTACTACAGTATAAACAAAAACAACAAATCAGTGATCACTGACCACCGCCTAACATACAATCATGACTTTGACTGGGATAATGCACAAATATTAGACAATGAGCCCTATTACACAAAAAGACTGATATCTGAAATGTTATACATTAAACGACAAATAAATAGCATAAATCTACAAACAGATATAAAATGTTTGCCAGCTATTTACGATGATATAATAAACAAACTGCCTAAGATCTAATGTCACCTATTTAACTCTTTCCATCTTAAGTGTATTTTTCGCCCTTGAGCTCATTACCATCTGTACCATCGGCATAACCACACGTTAAACATCAGTTGCGCGATATATATACCATAGATTCAACAACACACAAACGGAATGCATATCCTGTAAGTTTTTTCTGAGTCACCACCATTATACACAAACTAACGGTAAATTACTTTATTATAAACAGGTATTTATTATACTCATTTTACTAATACAGACTTAACCCCTCAATCTAACTGCATACCTCCCTCGGTCTGGAAACCTCGGAGAATTGCCTCGCGGGATTATTATGCAAGCCGTACAATAAAAGAGCCGAACAAGTTGGATCGTTTTATATATATGTAATTTATACAACTAACATGCGATAAATATGTACAGCGGTTCTGGGGCATTGATCCATTTAATCATGCGAATACGATCACGATTTTTAGTTCACACATGTCTTACGCCTTTATTATGCGATGTTTTCTCATTAATTTCATTTTTATCTATTTATAATTCATTTATTTAATTTATGTATTATGCTGAAGAGGATTCAAAACATGAATCGAAACGTTCAAAATTTTTATTATAATTTCTGTCATTCTATAGAATGTTACTAATGTACTTAATGTCAATATACTTGCGACACATCACCTATATAAAAAACTTACAATTTTATATTCACATCTCCTCGCTCCTATTGCCTCTTTCTTACTTACTTATTTATATTTATTAATTCGGAATTCTTTCGATAATCTTATTATAAATATTAAAATTCTATGTATACCCATTATCACATATATTAGGTCTACCGGAAAGTTCTGTCCGTTTCTGAATTAATCAAAATAATAAATTTTTCATACTTTAAATAAACTTTTTTGAATAATATAATTGCCATCATTATTTATGATTTCTTGCCAGCGTGATAGCAATTTGTATATCCAATTCTTAAAAAATGCCTTATCCCTAGAGGCAAAAAATTGAACCAGTTCTTGTCTGATATCTTCTTCGTTTTTGAATTTTATGCCCTGCAAAAAATTTTGTAAGGACAAAAACAAGTGATAATCGGTGCTAGGTCCGGAGAGTATGGTGGATGCGACAGAATTTCCCAGCCTAGCTTTGCGAGTATACCGATTTAGACAGATTATCCAAAAAAACTAAATAGAGTGCAAACCTGTTATTGACACCTAGGTAGGCGATAACAGTGGGTCACTGCACGTGACACATGCAATGAACGTGACGCACAGAGGTGACCTTATGACAGGATATCGTTGAAATAATTTAATAATTCATCAATTGAATTATATTAAATTGTAAAATAATTTTAAGTAAACAAGGATGATTTGAAATTAGATTAAATAACGACTGAAAAATAAAAAGGATAGTATTATGTTATAAGGTAATATAGGATAAGAATGTAAGATACAAGTATCGATTAAAGATCAATGAAGGTTGAAATATTATCAAGTATGAAATAAGAAATAAAGTAATATAAGTGTCGGTATCGACACAAAATATAAGTATTAATTGTAAAAATGTAACATTGAATCTATAAAATTAAAGTATTATTCATGAAATAATACTGTCTCAGAATTATTCTATCAAAGGAGTCAGTGAAATAATATAAGTATAAGATTCAATGGATTCAGCGGCATAAAATAGTATAAGTATTAGTACGTATGAAAATATTCTAAGTCCGAAGAGCATAAAATATTTCTAAGTTCGAAGATTAAAAATCTTTTATTTATTAATTCTCTGATGGTAGCAGGATTTATTATTAAAGGACGGGGACCTATATCGGTATTAATAAGATGTATGGAATTGTCTTTACAGTCTATAATATAAGAAGATTTTTGATTGGAGGAGGAAGATTCGATAAGAGGAGTTTGTTCGGAAACGATTGTGGAATTAGAAAGACAGTCGTTTATAGCTTTAAGAAGACGAGCTTTCAATCGCCTTAGAATATGTTTCCTACCAGCACGTCGGGTTTTTGGCATAACTCGATTTCGAGTTTGTGTTGCTTCCACGAATCTTTAGCATAAGATTCGTAACGGCAGACAACCTGAATTTATCACCGAGGATCGTGTGTCATAAGATCGTGCGGCCTGGAGAGTATCCTTATCCCGCATCTGAACTTATTTGCACAAATCCGGTTTAATATTGTTGTATAATTTTGATTTGATAAACTGAGTAAACTGGGTAGATTTTAAGAATTGAATATTCTGTTGTAGTTTTTTATTCTATTTCGGTTTAGGTTGCTTTCGCTAATCTCTATGTACGAGGTTGGCTTCGGCAATCGTAAATCTATCACCGGGGATTGCGAGTTGTGAGATCGTGCGGCTTGGAGAGTATCCTTATCCAGCATCTGAACTCACTGCGTAATTCAAGTCGAATGACTTTAATTAATCTTGAAAGAGTTGGATAAACTCGTATAAATATAAATCGAATATTCAATTATTTAACAAATACGTGCTGTAGTAAATTTAAGAAAAGAAAAGAAAAATCACTGTCACTCGGTGTTACAATAAAACTCTGTTTTCCAAATAGGGAAGATGACTCTATGAGGAAAGGCGTAGACCACTGTTAGTCAGTGAACGGATTCAGAAGCCAGTATCGACGGCACCTGCCACTGTAGGAGCTTACTCTACACGACACCTTTTTATTGTTCAGGTGGAAGCAGGCGCTGAATCCCGTTATTGTATGTTTGATATAGTCTGGTGGTCAGAATACAATTCACTCGGCACTAACGAGAGGCTGAGAAAGTTCTAGGAACTCCATGACACCATGACAAATATCGCACATGCAATGAACGTGACGCACAGAGGTGACCTTATGACAGGATATCGTTGAAATAATTTAATAATTCATCAATTGAATTATATTAAATTGTAAAATATTTTAAAATAAATCAGAATGATTTGAAATTGGATTAAATAACGACTGAAAAATAAAAAAGGGTATTATTATGTTATAAGGTAATTGGTAATATAGGATAAGAGTATAGAATACAAGTATCGATTGAAGATCAGTGAAGGTTGAAATATTATCAATTATGAAATAAGAAATAAAATAATATAAGTGTCGGTATCGAAATAAAATATAAGTATTAATTGTAAAAATGTAACATTGAATCTATAAAATTAAAGTATTATTCATGAAATAATTCTATCTCAGAATTATTCTATCAAAGGAGTCAGTGAAATTATATAAGTATAAGATTCAATGGATTCAGCGGCATAAAATAGTATAAGTATTAGCATGTATGAAAATATTCTAAGTCCGAAGAACATAAAATATTTCTAAGTGTGAAAATATTTCTAAGTTCGAAGATTGAAAATTTTATAAGTCTTTATTCAGTATAATACTTAGTACAATTTTATTTACAAGTATTTAACTGTTAGTAGTTACTGGTTCCGACTGAATAGTTCTTCCTTGTTGTTACTTGTTCAAAAATTTTCGACTGAATAGTTTTTTCTTGTTGCAGCTCTCTTAAAAATTTCCGACTGAATGCTCTGGCCGTCCGCAGACGCGCCTTATATTCAGATTGAATGTGGGCCGCGGGGATCGGGGATCTCGAGCTTGTGAACCTCCTCGGTATGTGCAGGGGTAATTCTCGGTATTGAGCGCGGCAGCTTACACAGGATGCCGCTGTCTAAACAATCTTTCAAGGTGACGCACGTGCAGCTTGTAACCTGATACTTTTCTTTCAAGGTGACGCACGTGCAAGATGAAACCTGATACTTTTCTTGCACTAAGGACTTATAATATTTAATACATAATTTCTTTTATAATGCTAGTTTTCTTTTATTAATAGCAGGGAAACCGTTAATAATTTTATAAACATATATATATGTATCGATTCAGGAATTTTTGCTTTACATTTTGATATAAGAATCAAATAATTATTCCGATATTTAATTTTCTTGTAGTATAATGAAAGTTATTCAAAGGTCATTCGTTATAAGCGTATAATATTTTAACATATAAATTTCTTTTATAACTCTAATTTTCTTTTTCTTATATTGAAGTAATTATCAATTATTTTATGAACATACAGGGTGTCCCCGAATTGGCGGATCAACTTTCGTGGGTAGATAGAGCGTGTTAAACTGAAGAAAAAAATCTTATATCATTTTGCTAAATTCACAATAATTAATGAGATATAAATTAATAAAGATCGGCCAATCCGTGCCAGTATAAGTGCGCGGCGCGAAGAAACCTCCCAGTTGTTACTTGATACTAAGCGCGCGGCGAGACAGTGGGCGGAGCGCTGTACAACGGACGTACAAAGGGCGTACTGAAAGAAATACGTACAGTGCGTTCTGCGTTTATGTCTTGCCGCGCGTCTAGTATCAAGTAACAACTGGGAGGTTTCTTCGCGCCGCGCGCTTATACTGGCACGGATTGGCCGATCTTTATTAATTTATATCTCATTAATTATTGTGAATTTAGCAAAATAATATAAGATTTTTTTCTTCAGTTTAACACGCTCTATCTACCCACGAGAGTTGATCCGCCAATTCAGGAACACCCTATATATATATAATATTCTTTAGTCAAACTAAATATGATTAATATTCTCATTCTTTTTGTAATTAATAAATTATGCTTCTACGTTAATTAATTAACAATCGATATTTTTATAATTACAATTTGGTTTTTGTTAATTTTATAATGAATAAAGATTATTATAAAATAATATTTTCGCAAGAATAAAGTATTAATAATATTTAAATAATACCTTGTTCGATTTCTACATTATTTTATAATGGAGAGTTTTAGTAAAAGTTGTAAAGTTCTTAGTGAACATAAAATTTTCATATATAAATGTTAATTAATTATTATTAGATTATATTTAATATATATAATTAGTAATAATAATAATAATATAATAATATATAAAAAAAATTTAATCTGCGTTCTCGCGTACGCCTTAGCCTCCGTCTTATCGCGTTCCCGCTATCCTTTCCCTTCATCCTCATTCTTTCTCTCTCACGCTATCTTCCTATTGTAATCATTATATAATATTTAATATATATAATTATTATATATAATTATTATATATAATAATTATATATATTAAATAATAAAACATTTTATTAAATGATTAATTAACATTTATATATGATTTGAATTATTATATATAATAATTATATATTAAGACTCTCGATTATAATATAATGTATTACAATTTTTATTTACGCTTTCTTTCTTTTTGCAACAATTATTGATGCCAGTGGTTCTCAATCTAAAATTATTTAGTGACCTTGAAATTAAATTTAAATTTATCCAATATTAATTATTTATTAATATGTACTAATATAATTACGGCTTCTTAATGGTTGCAAAGAGAACTTGTTAATTAATTATTTATTAAGATATAGGTAGTAGTGATATAAGGGGGATTCTAACTCAGGTGCTCGAGGGGGGTGCAGGGTCGGGGGAACCCGCGGGCGAGGGGGATGACGTTACGCAGGTCCGCGGGGAGGGGGAGAGGTCCGCGACACAGCTGTAGGTCCGCGACGCGGTATGTAGACGCGGGGTACGCGGGGAGGGGAGAGAGGTCCGCGACACAGTCGCAAGTCCATGACGCGGTTTGTAAACGCGGGGTATGCGGGGAGGAGGGAGAGGTCCGCGACACAGGTGTAGGTCTGCGACGCGATTTGTAGACGCGGGGTACGCGGGGAGGGGGGAGAGGTCTGCGATACAGCTGTAGGTCCGCGACGCAGCCGGTAGACGAGGGGATTGCGGAGAGGAGAGAGAGGTCCGCGGTGCGGCCGGTAGACGAGGGGTTTGCGGAGAGAGAAGAGAGGTCCGCGAGTAGGGAGATGGATAGAGAGAGACAGCGCGATAAGCGTTCGCAACGCGGTAGACGGAGACGCGTGCTATAGGATAGGATAAGAAGAGCGCTATGCGCATTGTACATAGCGTAGGACAATGAGAGCATGATGTGGTGAGAAAAGGAGAAGATTACAATAGGAAGATAGCATGAGAGAGAAAGAATGAGGATGAGAGGAAAGGATAGCGGGAACGCGATAAGACGGAGGCTAAGGCGTACGCGAGAACGCAGATTAAATTTTTTTTTATATTATTATATTATTATTATTATTACTAATTATATATATTAAATATAATCTAATCAATACTAAGTGGAGGAGGAAGAAGGATGGGATAGATAATGAAGGCGCAAAACATATACACATATTTATCGTAAACAAAATATTTAATTATAAAAATGTGTATTTTTATACATATAATGTGTGTGTGTGTGTGTGTGTGTTTTCAAAAATACAAAAGATATAATATAAAAAATATAAAAAATGTAAAATATAATATAAAATATAAAATATAAAAAGATATAAAAAAAATGTAAAATATAATATAATATATATAAAATATAAAATATGAAAAATCTAAAATTTAAAATTATAAAATATAAAATATAAAGAAAAAACTAAAAATAACAGGCGGCAAGGTGACGGGGAACGCGCGACGGCTACTTCTGTAACAGAAAAAATGAACATTTATATTAGTACCTTAAAAAATACACAAACTTTTGAGCGTATTATATAGAGATACTTACACTAGGGCTCCTCTCCGAACAATCTGTGGAGTATCCGAAATACGTCGACATTTTCTGTCTCCGCGTCTAAAAAAGCGGGAGCGGGGGCTGTAACAGAAAAAAAAAATGAACTTTTTTTATTAGTACCTTAAAAAATAAATATTTTAAATTTGAGCATACTTACGATAGGGCTTCTTTCCGAACAATCTGCGGAGACAGAAGATATCCGCGTACATGTGCGGATACTCTGCGTCTAATTCGTGGGAGTGGGGATTATCGGCCCACAAATTTTCTCACTCCGCACACTCCTTGCGATAGGCTCGCACCCAGCGCACCTCCTGCATGTGCGCTATGTTGATGTACCCAGGGATCGGATCAACACTCATTTCGAAAATCTATAAAAAAAAACATAAATATATTATAAATAAAAAAGCGTATAAAAATAATAAAAACTACTTACATTTCCAAATAGGACATCCAGTAGCGCCTGGAATAGGGCGCGGGCCATATTTCGCGCTCTTCGGAATGCGTGGCGATGGTACCCATTCAGGTAACCGTAAGTGGCGGTACCCCGTCTCGAACATCGCCTCAATAAACGCGACTACTTGCGACATTCTTAAATTCTTTACAAAAAGAACTGCACTTCACAAATCAACTCACTGGATCACAGTCAGATACTTTATGCTAGCTCCAGTGGAGGCTAGGTAACGTCTCGGTGAAAAAATGGGTAGGGGATGTGCATGACATAAGAATTAGTACGAATGCTTACTTTTCACAACTGATAAAAAAATTAAAAGCTGACGCGGACTGTCGCTCTACACAGCATTCATACAGATAATTATAATTGAATAGCATAAAAAATATAAAATATACAATATAAAATAGATAATATAAAAGATTAAAAAAGAATAAAAAAAATTAAAATAAGGGTAGGGAGAGCGCACCACAGCGTCTTCTGAAAAAAACATTATTAATATCTTTAAAATTTTATAAATGATAAATACATACACAAATCATGCAGAACTTTTTTATTTACCATATGTGTGTATTAATTGCGTGAGAGGCAAGTCGCTTTCTTCTTTCTTCTAAAAAGTCTATCCTTCTTATTCTTTTTATCAGTAGCAGCCTCACTTTTTAAAGATACCTTATTTCCGGAACATCTTTAAATTGCATAAATTCTATATCAGTATTTTCCTTGACCACATCGCACAAAAAGTCTATTTTGTCACGGATCTCGAAAAACAGTTTTAACGATCTTGTATGAGTCTTTGGCAAACCAATTTCACGATTTCGCAAAAACTGCGCCACAGAAGTCACCGATAGCGTCGGAGTGTTCTCTCCACTGCATCTTATCGCGACACTTACACAATATTAGTTTTTATTTTTCCTGCATTAGTCTTCTTTCGTACAAAACGGACAAAAATTGCACGGTATTAATTAATACAGCGGTCTCAGACATCTACCACATTCATATAAATCATGGTCTTACTGATAAATTTCACTTTGATGTGTGCGCACCACATCACTCCCAATCTGTGACCTTTCCGGTAATAGCATGAAACACGATATACAATGTTTAACAGAAATCCCAGGTTTATAATAAAAGATATAATGCACAGCCGTTTCATTTCATTATATGTACGAACTTGTACATCGTCTAACATATGAATAATAGGTTCCACAACATCACTGAAATCACTAGAATTACCGTCAAGAACACTATCGTGTAAGGATTCTACATCCGAATCAGAATGCTCGGACGAAAAGTCCATCGAATCGGACGACTCGGTAAACTCGAACGAATCGGACGATACGGATGAAATGTTCATCAAGAGTGAATCAGGCGACTCGGAAGAATCGGACGACTCGAACGAATCGGATGAAATGTCCATCAAGTCATCCATAAGCACAAAGTTTTTATCAGATATAAAAAAAATGTCACAAGGATGAACGCAAACTCGCGTTTTCTTCCAAACTCACTTTATCAGATGCGACAAGATTGTCACAAGGATGGTCGCAAACTCTTTTATAGCACACGTTCTATCCAAATATATATATTTTAATGTCACATCTCTCATCTCCGTCTAACTCGAGTATCACGTCTCATCTCCCTCTAACTCGAGTATCACGTCTCATCTACATCAGCATTTTCAACATCTTTAGCAGAATGAATGTAGATCCAACTATATACATCATACGTTTTATAAAGAATAGGCGAAGAAAGAAATAATAAAAATTAGTAATAAAAACGGTAATTTATTTATTGCAAACATCATAGAGTAAATCATTTACAGCACATGTTAACAATTCACAATCTACGAGTAATTTGCCGTCAAATGCATCACTCTTACGTATCACTTTTACCGCATCGTAAACATTAGTGATATTGTTGCGTTGCAAAACGCTAACAAATTGTTTAAACTTTTCATTAACAATATATGTATTCTGACACAGCCAGAAATGCATATGATCGATACAGTCTTCAAAATCGAATAAATGCACCAATGTTTGCGGATGCATATACAAAGAATTATTAGACAATGTTAATTCAATAATCCTGAAATCAGTTAATGTAATCATTTAGATAGATAGATCGCAGATCCATAATAGCTCACTTTCAGTCGATTGTACATGTCGTTTAATATCGGCACGTTTCTGCATCAATGAGTGCCAGGTAACGACAGGCAATACTATTTGATTGCCTCGGTTATCACCAACAAGTAATTCCACATATGACATAGCTCCGACGCTTATTCCAATCTCCAAAGTGTGCGTGACAAATCCGCAGCTGCATGTAATTTGAAACTGCAAAACTTTCGAGCGCCGATGTGCAGCTGCTAATTTTCGAAATACAGTAAAAAAATTTTTTCGACATAACGTCATCGTTAGATGACAAATCGCGACATGCGTGATAGAAACGTCTATGAATCGCGATATAAAATCGCTGCAAAGAGGTGCACCTCCATTATTTTCGAGTCGTGTATCTTGTTCGGTCTGAAAAACATGGCGGAGCAAATTGTGTGGGAGCAATCCACCCTGGTAAATTCAGTGGAGGAGTACATTGCGTGGAAAGCGCAATGTAACGAATGTATCGAGTCGTTGAAAGAACAAAGTCGAATTAAACGACCACGATTATCGATCGGAAATCGACAATCGCTGATTGCTCGAATTGCGCGACTCGAAGGACTGAAAAATGTGTTGCGCAGGCGTTTTGTACACGTGGGTGCAGGATGCAGTTCGCGAGAAAATGGATTGATTTGGCGAGAGATCGATACGGCGTTTGAAGGTCGTATCTTGACTACGGTTATAAATTATAATCATATCGAACCTCATCAATTTTTGGAAGACGCGAGCGACATTGTGCTCGAGCATGTGCGAGACGTTATGCAAAAACACAGCAGTGTGAAAGTGAATACAGCGTTTAACAGCGAGTTTGTGGCAGGCGATAAGCGCGCTAATAAATCAATCAATACGAGAAACTTTGAACTCTTTCATACATCCGATTTACGCGAGTGGTATGAGCGGCGAGTCGTCGAGCCCTCCCTTGCATCGCTCGAAGAATTTCAGGAACGCGATAGCGGATGGGCATTATCGCGTATACTAAATTTGACTGTAAATATAAATACCCCCTCGTGGGCACACCTTGACGTGGTGAGGGGGCTCTAGTAACCGAAAGGTGAAGCCAACGTGCCCAGACAGCATTGCCACGAGTCGGTGTCAGCTTGCTGAACAAATGGCTCCTATGTGGCAAGCGCACTTCGTGCGTTGATTGGACGGTCGACGGTCGTGCCTCCCTCCCTTTTTTTTTCCCTCCTAATTTTACATGCGAGTGCTCCCGCGGGATGAGGGTGCGGAGCGGTGGGTGCTCCTGCCGTGAAGCGTCCCTCAGTGGGGAAAAGTGGGAGCCGGTCGGGACCCTTGCCCGAACGACCGGATGGGTGACTCAGTCACCCGCCGGACCAGAGGCGGGGACCACCCCGATCCCAGTGACTCCCACGTGTGAGTGTGTGTGTGTGTGCGAGTGATTAATATTTTATTTATTTTCAGGAATCTTATTTTCAGGTACTATCGGGTTAACGTCTGAAGACTAAGGTGTTAGGAACCGTGCTTAGGGTCTGCATGATCGCGTAGACGAAAAATGTCGCGGTCGCGAACGGTCCGTCCCGGGATACCTGCCGTCCTCCCGGTGTACTTAGGCTTGGCGGCGTAAAGGTGGTTCTACGTCGCTCGACCACCCCTTCGACCGTACTCGTGGGATTAAGATGAGAAATTTTATTAAAAACTTTGACGTGGTGAGGAGGAGTGCCCGCCTGGCCGACCGCTTCCGGTCTGGCGCGGCCGCGAGTAAGGAAGCGCGGGGTGTCTCCGTCGTTGAGTCGCGGGTCTGCTCGACCGCGTGCTTGGTGGCAGCCTCCGCCTCCTCGAGAGCGCCTCACCGAGCTGTGCGCGCGCGGGCCCGTGACACAATACGCGATGACGCACAGCCCCGGGATTGCGGCCTTCCTGCCGCTAAAACCGCGTTAGCAAATCGCGAAGCAACCGTGATTAGAACCGCGTACGTCGTTTTAGAACGTTGTCTGATAACTACGATTAGGTCGGCGTCAAACAAATAGCGCGCGAGATAGATAAGCCCGCGATTAGATCCGCGCTCAGATCCGCGAACATTGCGACAACGGTGCGAAAGACGGTTAGATTCGCGGACCCAACCCCACACAGCGAGTGGCCCGGCGCCACAGGAATTAGGTAGGATAAGCTCTAGTTTAGGTAGTGCGTCCACGGGTGTTAGGATGCTGCAGCTGAACATGCGTCGTTCGGCTGTAGTAACGGGTGAGGTACGTCAGCTCGTAGTCGAAAAGCGACTTGATGTCTTATTACTGCAGGAACCACACGTCGGGAAGCAGGGTTCAGGTTACACAATCGTAGGATTAGGCATAGGGATGAAGGTTGCCGCAGTGCGCTCCCAACGTCCGTGGGCAGCAGTGGCGATCTGTAATCCCAATTTTGATACGGTTTTGATATGGTTTTCGTCTCACAGCTTAGCACTACGCATTGTGTCTGTGTGAAAGTGCAGACCCCCAGCTTCTCCTTCTACGTTGTCTCGTGCTACTTCCAGTACAGCGATGAGATTGAGAAGCACCTCAGCCACCTCGAAACGGTGCTTCGTTCACTGAGGGGGGAGAGACTTATCATAGGTGTAGACGCCAATGCTCGATCGTCACTCTGGGGTCCCCAAGAGACAGACGATAGAGGTGCCAGATTCGAGGACCTCATCAGGGCATTTGGCATGTCAGTGGTCAACGATGCTGGACAGCCGCCCACCTTTTGGACAACAAGGGGTTCGTCATTCATCGACGTAACCCTGACGTCGCCCTCCATGAACGAGTTTATCTGTGACTGGAAGGTAAGGTGTGACTGGACCACCAGTGACCACAGGGCCGTGGACATAAGATTGAGATTGCCGAAAGAGTCAGGTGCCGATCGGGGCGCTGGGAACACGAGGTTCGACACAAGTCGGGCCGACTGGGAACGGTTCTCTGTCACCCTGACAGATCTTTCAAGATCGCAACTGGAGGCTATCAATCTGTGCTCCACAATAGAAGTGGAGAAAATGGCAGAAACGCTCACAGATGAACGACTGCGCTATCCGGTTACCGAGCGATAAGGACAGGCGACTCGCATTCGCCAACTACAACAGGAAGGAGCGACTACCTTTCGTCGTGTATGCCGACCTGGAGTGCGTTTTGGTGAAAAAAGAAAATTTTTATCAACATCACCAAGTATTTAGTACCGCTTATTATGTACATTGCTCGTACGATAATTCATTATCCGTGTATCATTCTCGTCGCGAAGCCAATTGCGTTGCATGGTTCACCGACGAACTTAAGAATCGAAAACGACCCTTATTTGAAGAGTTCTATCGGGTCTGCCACAGGCGAAAAAACGAGGCGATAAATAATCGCCTCGTTTTTAATCCCTACGATCGCAGTTTTTCTTTCAGTTCCGGCGGGGATCTCAATATTACCGATCTTGGCGTCTTTTCCCGACCTAACATTATAACGCGCGGCGCCTTCGCGAAGAACTATATCTACTGGAGTCGCTCCTCGGACGACGCAAAGTGATTCCCACGAGGCCGTGCGGTATGCGCCAGTCATTGAAATTAAGACTCGACGCTGCAAGGCTTTCAGAATTCTAATATCTCTCTCCGTACACAGGTCGACCCAACCCGTAGCGGCATAAGCCACTGTCGGTGCGAACACGCCCCGGTAGATTGTAGAGTGTTCTAAAACGCAGGCCTCACTGGGCTCTCGCTACTCTACCTAATTTCTCGAACAGCGGCCCGAATTTGCTGTTTAAATATTCGCAGTGCGATCTGACCTTTAAATTTCTATCCAAATAGACGCTAAGATACCTAACCGTTCGCTTAAACCTATTTTCGTTTCACCGATTTTAATAATTGGCGGTCTGTTCTCGAAGTCGACGGTTTTCTTACTTGTTTTTCGCTTCCTATCCGGTCGTGCTCCTCCCCGTCTACATATCGGGTTTCTCGCGATCGCGTCGGATTTCAGAATGATGGCTTCAGTTTTACGCTCGGAAATCTGAAGTTTCGTGGACCTACACCATTCTGTTATTATGTTAACTACACGTTGGCCTTCTGTCTCGAGTTCCCTTCGCGAGTTTCCGTTTATGACCACGAGGTCATCCGCATACGCGGCGAATCTATCTGGAATCACGTCTTCCAGTACTCTCAATAGACCATCAAACATGAGATTCCAGCAGGCCGGACCTAAAACGGAACCCTGAGGGCACCCCCTCTCGGCCCGCTTGGACACTTCCGCGGAACTAAGAGAAATTTTTACACTTCGATCGCTGAAGTAACTCCGGAGTACTTCGAAGATATTACGCGGACAATCCCGTTTCTTAAGACTATCTAACACAAGGGGCCACCAGACATTGTCAAAAGCCCCGGAAATGTCAAAGAGAAGCGCAATGGCGTACCTCCTTTCGGAGGCAGAGACCATCCGTCGCAACTCCACGACAGCTTCCTCCGTCGACCTTCCGGGCATGAACCCGAATTGTCGACCGGAGACCTTCTCCGGTGCCAGTGACGTGTCTAGCAGACGAGCTTTTATAAGCTTTTTGAAAAGTTTTCCTACTACAGAGAGGAGACAAATGGGTCTGTAGGATTTCGGGTCTCTCTCGTCCTAGTCTTCGCCTTTCAGGAGGACTCGGAGTGAACCCTCCTTCCAGACAGAAGGAAAGACGCCCCACTGGAGACATCCGTTGAAGAGCCTAACTAACTGACCGGGGATTACTTTACAGGCCGCCTTGAGTATGACGACCTCGACTAAATCTAAACCCGGAGCTTTATTATTTTTAAAAGTTTTTACCGCGCGAGCCATTTCCGTCTCCGTGAAGATAGGGGCGTCGGCTGTGTCGGGGGCGACTCTACACGCGTTTCTAATTTCACGCTGTTCGAGCGTGTCTTCTATCTCCCGGTCATCTAGGATGTGCACATCCAGGAGGTAACTAGCGGTCTCCCCTAGTAACTTTGTGGAATATTCGCCACACCGGAATGTGCTTAGCACCCCCTCAACCTGGAGTTTGCTCGCCTGTTGCTTGTAAACGAAGCCCCAGGGCTCCCGGTTGCCGTGCGATGTGACGAACTTCCGCCAGCTCGCGAGTTTCGCCCGCTTCACCCCCCTACAGTATTGCCTTCGTGAAGAACGATACTCCAGCAGTACCCGGAGGTAAGTAGGGTCCTCTCGCCCTCCCTGAAGGGCACGACGCAGCCTACATATCTTTTTCTTAACTATTGTCAATTTTTTTATCCACCACGGGTTGGACTTCCTAAATTTGCGCTTCCTGGGCATTGACGCAACACAGGTCTCTGTGAGCACCACTGTGAGCGTTTCTGCCATTTTCTCCACTTCTATTGTGGAGCACAGATTGATAGCCTCCAGTTGCGATCTTGAAAGATCTGTCAGGGTGACAGAGAACCGTTCCCAGTCGGCCCGACTTGTGTCGAACCTCGTGTTCCCAGCGCCCCGATCGGCACCTGACTCTTTCGGCAATCTCAATCTTATGTCCACGGCCCTGTGGTCACTGGTGGTCCAGTCACACCTTACCTTCCAGTCACAGATAAACTCGTTCATGGAGGGCGACGTCAGGGTTACGTCGATGAATGACGAACCCCTTGTTGTCCAAAAGGTGGGCGGCTGTCCAGCATCGTTGACCACTGACATGCCAAATGCCCTGATGAGGTCCTCGAATCTGGCACCTCTATCGTCTGTCTCTTGGGGACCCCAGAGTGACGATCGAGCATTGGCGTCTACACCTATGATAAGTCTCTCCCCCCTCAGTGAACGAAGCACCGTTTCGAGGTGGCTGAGGTGCTTCTCAATCTCATCGCTGTACTGGAAGTAGCACGAGACAACGTAGAAGGAGAAGCTGGGGGTCTGCACTTTCACACAGACACAATGCGTAGTGCTAAGCTGCGAGACGAAAACCGTATCAAAATTGGGATTACAGATCGCCACTGCTGCCCACGGACGTTGGGAGCGCACTGCGGCAACCTTCATCCCTATGCCTAATCCTACGATTGTGTAACTTGAACCCTGCTTCCCGACGTGTGATTCCTGCAGTAATAAGACATCAAGTCGCTTTTCGACTACGAGCTGACGTACCTCACCCGTTACTACAGCCGAACGTCGCATGTTCAGCTGCAGCATCCTAACACCCGTGGACGCACTACCTAAACTGGAGCTTATCCTACCTAATTCCTGTGGCGCCGGGCCACTCGCTGTGTGGGGTGGGGTTGGGTCCGCGAATCTAACCGTCTTTCGCACCGTTGTCGCAATGTTCGCGGATCTGAGCGCGGATCTAATCGCGGGCTTATCTATCTCGCGCGCTATTTGTTTGACGCCGACCTAATCGTAGTTATCAGACAACGTTCTAAAACGACGTACGCGGTTCTAATCACGGTTGCTTCGCGATTTGCTAACGCGGTTTTAGCGGCAGGAAGGCCGCAATCCCGGGGCTGTGCGTCATCGCGTATTGTGTCACGGGCCCGCGCGCGCACAGCTCGGTGAGGCGCTCTCGAGGAGGCGGAGGCTGCCACCAAGCACGCGGTCGAGCAGACCCGCGACTCAACGACGGAGACACCCCGCGCTTCCTTACTCGCGGCCGCGCCAGACCGGAAGCGGTCGGCCAGGCGGGCACTCCTCCTCACCACGTCAAAGTTTTTAATAAAATTTCTCATCTTAATCCCACGAGTACGGTCAAAGGGGTGGTCGAGCGACGTAGAGCCACCTTTACGCCGCCAAGCCTAAGTACACCGGGAGGACGGCAGGTATCCCGGGACGGACCGTTCGCGACCGCGACATTTTTCGTCTACGCGATCATGCAGACCCTAAGCACGGTTCCTAACACCTTAGTCTTCAGACGTTAACCCGATAGTACCTGAAAATAAGATTCCTGAAAATAAATAAAATATTAATCACTCGCACACACACACACACTCACACGTGGGAGTCACTGGGATCGGGGTGGTCCCCGCCTCTGGTCCGGCGGGTGACTGAGTCACCCATCCGGTCGTTCGGGCAAGGGTCCCGACCGGCTCCCACTTTTCCCCACTGAGGGACGCTTCACGGCAGGAGCACCCACCGCTCCGCACCCTCATCCCGCGGGAGCACCCGCATGTAAAATTAGGAGGGAAAAAAAAAAGGGAGGGAGGCACGACCGTCGACCGTCCAATCAACGCACGAAGTGCGCTTGCCACATAGGAGCCATTTGTTCAGCAAGCTGACACCGACTCGTGGCAATGCTGTCTGGGCACGTTGGCTTCACCTTTCGGTTACTAGAGCCCCCTCACCACGTCAAGGTGTGCCCACGAGGGGGTATTTATATTTACAGTTAATGTGTGAGCCGTTCCCACGAGTGGGAAAGGCCCGTGCTACCTCGCCCTTTCAGGCATACGCCACATTTTTACATCCACTGTCTATCGGAACCGCCCCGAGACGGGCGATGGAAAAATCCAGTAGCGCCTGCTGGTTCGTGTGTGCAGGATGGACAGTTTGGCCACGACAAATAAGCCCATCCTTCCTTCCTTAGGGTGACATAAACTCCGCCGGCTGGCATTCGCCACTATCCGACTCCTTCACCCCGCTATCTTATCCGTCGTGCCCACGGGGACCACGGGGAGGCCTGTCCATTTGCATCCCGACCTGGATGAACGCTTCTGACCCTGTCGGGCGAAGGGAATGGTGGGATAGGTGGGCGTAATAAGGTAAGTGGAGTCCTACCTAATTTTATCTAACGCGACGCGAACGCTGCTCGAGAGCGTGGTTGTCCCGAGAAGATTACGGGATCACACCCCCATACCCGAAGGCTCCGACCTCTTCGGTTGAACAACGGACCTACCTAATATATTATCTACGTTTCGTATCCCTTCAGCCAAAGGGATTTGCGGCAAAAATCGGTGAATACGGAAAGGGCCTCTGGGTTTGACACGAAGAAGCGTGCCACATCCGGCCACTGCCATTCACCTTCCGGTACGACGCTTCGCAGTATCTCTCTCTGCGCGTCAAAGAGGGGACATTCCAGCAAGAAGTGCTGGACTGAATCGATTCCACCTCCGCAAATGCACACGTCACTTTCCACGAGACCTAACGACGCGAGTCTTTCTCTGAAATCCCCGTGTCCAGTGAGGACCTGTGTGCTCCAATGATTTATATCTAACGAACGCGCAGCTAGCCTATCTCGCACGTCCCTAAAGAAGGCGAACGTGGTACGACCCTTACTTGAAGAGTTCCATCGGGTCTGCCACATATTTATCGCTTCGTTTTTTATTCCTACGATCGCGGTTTTTCTTTCGGTTCCGGCGGGGATCTCAATATTACCGATCTTGGCGTCTTTTCCCGATCTAACGTTATAACGCGCGGCACCTTCGCGAAGAACTATGTCTACAGGAGTCGCTCCTCCGACGACGCAAAGCGACTCCCACGAGGCCGTGCGGTATGCGCCAGTCATTGAAATTAGGACTCGACGCTGCAAGGCTCTCAGAATTCTAATATCTCTCTCCGTACACAGGTCGGCCCACCCCGCAGCGGCATAAGCCACTGTCGGTGCGAACACGCCCCGGTAGATTGTGGAGAGTGTCCTAAAACGCAGGCCCCAATGGGCTCTCGCTACTCTACCTAACTTCTCGAACAGCGGACCGACTTTGCTGTTTAAATATTCGCAGTGCGATCTGACCTTTAAATTTCTATCCAAATAGACGCCAAGATACCTAACCGTTCGCTTAAATCCTATTTTCGATTCACCGATTTTAATAATTGGCGGTCTGTTATCGAAGTCGACGGTTTTCTTGCTTGTTTTTCGCTTCCTATCCGGTCGTGCTCCTCCCCGTCTACCTATCGGGTTTCTCGCGATCGCGTCGGATTTCAGAATGATGGCTTCAGTTTTACGCTCGGAAATCTGAAGTTTCGCGGACCTGCACCATTCTGTTATTATGTTGACTACACGTTGGCCTTCTGTTTCCAGTTCTCTTCGCGAGTTTCCGTTTATGACGACCACGAGGTCGTCCGCGTACGCGGCGAATCTTTTTGGAATCACGTCTTCCAGTAATCTCAATAGGCCATCAAACATGAGGTTCCAGCAGGCCGGGCCCAGAACGGAACCCTGAGGGCACCCCCTCTCGGCCCGCTTGGACACCTCCGCGGAGCTAAGAGAGATTTTTACATTTCGATCGCTGAAGTAACTCCGGAGTACTTCGAAAATATTACGCGGACAATCTCGTTTCTTAAGGCTATCTAACACAAGGGGCCACCAGACATTGTCAAAAGCACCGGAAATGTCGAAGAGAAGCGCAATGGCGTACCTCCTTTCGGAGGCAGAGACCATCCGTCGCAACTCCACGACAGCCTCCTCCTTCCGGGCATGAACCCGAATTGTCGATCGGAGACCTTCCCCGGTGCCAGTGACGTGTCTAGCAGACGAGCTTTTATAAGCTTCTCGAAAAGTTTTCCTACTACGGAGAGGAGACAAATGGGTCTGTAGGATTTCGGGTCTCTCTCGTCCTTGTCTTCGCCTTTCAGCAGGATTCGGAGTGAACCCTCCTTCCAGACAGAAGGAAAGACGCCCCACTGGAGACACCCGTTGAAAAGCCTAACTAACTGACCGGGGATTATTTTACAGGCCGCCTTGAGTACGGCGACCTCGACTAGATCTAAACCCGGAGCTTTATTGTTTTTAAAAGTCTTCACCGCGCGAGCCATTTCCGCCTCCGTGAAGAAAGAGGCGTCGGCTGTATCGGGAGCGACCCTGCATTCGTTTCTAATTTCACGCTGTTCGAGCGTGTCTTCTATCTCCCGGTCATCTGGGATGTGCACATCCAGGAGGTAACTAGCGGTCTCCCCTAGTGACTTTGTGGAATATTCGCCACACCGGAGTGTGCTTAGCACCCCCTCAACCTGGAGTTTGCTCGCCTGTTGCTTGTAAACGAAGCCCCAGGGCTCCCGGTTGCCGTGCGATGTGACGAACTTCCGCCAGCTTGCGAGTTTCGCCCGCCTCACCCCCCTACAGTACTGCCTTTGTGAAGAACGATACTCCAGCAGCACCCGGAGGTAAGTAAGGTCCTCTCGCCCTCCCTGAAGGGCACGACGCAATCTATATACCTGTTTCTTCATTATAGTTAATTTTTTAGTCCACCACGGGTTGGACTTCCTAAATTTGCGCTTCCTAGGCATTGACGCGACACAGGTCTCCGTGAGCACCACTGTGAGCGTTTCTGCCATTTTCTCTACTTCTATTGTGGAGCACAGATCGATAGCCTCCAGTTGCGATCTTGAAAGATCTGTCAGGGTGACAGAGAACCGTTCCCA
Source organism: Anoplolepis gracilipes (assembly GCF_047496725.1). Classification (NCBI taxonomy): domain Eukaryota; kingdom Metazoa; phylum Arthropoda; class Insecta; order Hymenoptera; family Formicidae; genus Anoplolepis; species Anoplolepis gracilipes. The sequence goes on along the minus strand of NC_132980.1, from coordinate 3,649,002 downwards.
GTCGGCCCGACTTGTGTCGAACCTCGTGTTCCCAGCGCCCCGATCGGCACCTGACTCTTTCGGCAATCTCAATCTTATGTCCACGGCCCTGTGGTCACTGGTGGTCCAGTCACACCTTACCTTCCAGTCACAGATGAACTTGTTCATGGAGGGCGACATCAGGGTTACGTCGATGAATGACGAACCCCTTGTCGTCTAAAAGGTGGGCGGCTGTCCAGCATCGTTGACCACTGACAAGCCAAATGCCCTGATGAGGTCCTCGAATCTGGCACCTCTATCGTCTGTCTCTTGGGGACCCCAGAGTGACGATCGAGCATTGGCGTCTACACCTATAATAAGTCTCTCCCCCCTCAGTGAACGAAGCACCGTTTCGAGGTGGCTGAGGTGCTTCTCAATCTCGTCGCTGTACTGGAAGTAGCACGAGACAACGTAGAAAGAGAAGCTGGGGGCCCGCACTTCCACGCAGACACAATGCGTAGTGCTAAGCTGCGAGACGAAAACCGTATCTAAATTGGGATTGCAGATTACCACTGCTGCCCACGGACGTTGTGAGCGCACTGCGGCAACCCTCATCCCTATGCCTAATCCTACGACTTTGTAACCCGAACCTTGTTTCCCGACGTGTGGTTCCTGCAGTGCTAAGACGTCAAGTCGCTTTTCGACTACGAGTTGACGTACCTCACCCGTTACTACAGCCGAACGTCGCATGTTCAGCTGCAGCATCCTAACACCCGTGGACGCACTACCTAAGCTAGAGCTTATCCTACCTAATTCCTGTGGCGCCGGGCCACTCGCTGTGTGGGGTGGGGTTGAGTCCGCGAATCTAACCGTCTTTCGCACCGTTGTCGCAATGTTCGCGGATCTAAGCGCGGGTTATTTATATTTACAGTCAAATTTAGTATACGCGATAATGCCCATCCGCTATCGCGTTCCTGAAATTCTTCGAGCGATGCAAGGGAGGGCTCGACGACTCGCCGCTCATACCACTCGCGTAAATCGGATGTATGAAAGAGTTCAAAGTTTCTCGTATTGATTGATTTATTAGCGCGCTTATCGCCTGCCACAAACTCGCTGTTAAACGCTGTATTCACTTTCACACTGCTGTGTTTTTGCATAACGTCTCGCACATGCTCGAGCACAATGTCGCTCGCGTCTTCCAAAAATTGATGAGGTTCGATATGATTATAATTTATAACCGTAGTCAAGATACGACCTTCAAACGCCGTATCGATCTCTCGCCAAATCAATCCATTTTCTCGCGAACTGCATCCTGCACCCACGTGTACAAAACGCCTGCGCAACACATTTTTCAGTCCTTCGAGTCGCGCAATTCGAGCAATCAGCGATTGTCGATTTCCGATCGATAATCGTGGTCGTTTAATTCGACTTTGTTCTTTCAACGACTCGATACATTCGTTACATTGCGCTTTCCACGCAATGTACTCCTCCACTGAATTTACCAGGGTGGATTGCTCCCACACAATTTGCTCCGCCATGTTTTTCAGACCGAACAAGATACACGACTCGAAAATAATGGAGGTGCACCTCTTTGCAGCGATTTTATATCGCGATTCATAGACGTTTCTATCACGCATGTCGCGATTTGTCATCTAACGATGACGTTATGTCGAAAAAATTTTTTTACTGTATTTCGAAAATTAGCAGCTGCACATCGGCGCTCGAAAGTTTTGCAGTTTCAAATTACATGCAGCTGCGGATTTGTCACGCACACTTTGGAGATTGGAATAAGCGTCGGAGCTATGTCATATGTGGAATTACTTGTTGGTGATAACCGAGGCAATCAAATAGTATTGCCTGTCGTTACCTGGCACTCATTGATGCAGAAACGTGCCGATATTAAACGACATGTACAATCGACTGAAAGTGAGCTATTATGGATCTGCGATCTATCTATCTAAATGATTACATTAACTGATTTCAGGATTATTGAATTAACATTGTCTAATAATTCTTTGTATATGCATCCGCAAACATTGGTGCATTTATTCGATTTTGAAGACTGTATCGATCATATGCATTTCTGGCTGTGTCAGAATACATATATTGTTAATGAAAAGTTTAAACAATTTGTTAGCGTTTTGCAACGCAACAATATCACTAATGTTTACGATGCGGTAAAAGTGATACGTAAGAGTGATGCATTTGACGGCAAATTACTCGTAGATTGTGAATTGTTAACATGTGCTGTAAATGATTTACTCTATGATGTTTGCAATAAATAAATTACCGTTTTTATTACTAATTTTTATTATTTCTTTCTTCGCCTATTCTTTATAAAACGTATGATGTATATAGTTGGATCTACATTCATTCTGCTAAAGATGTTGAAAATGCTGATGTAGATGAGACGTGATACTCGAGTTAGAGGGAGATGAGACGTGATACTCGAGTTAGACGGAGATGAGAGATGTGACATTAAAATATATATATTTGGATAGAACGTGTGCTATAAAAGAGTTTGCGACCATCCTTGTGACAATCTTGTCGCATCTGATAAAGTGAGTTTGGAAGAAAACGCGAGTTTGCGTTCATCCTTGTGACATTTTTTTTATATCTGATAAAAACTTTGTGCTTATGGATGACTTGATGGACATTTCATCCGATTCGTTCGAGTCGTCCGATTCTTCCGAGTCGCCTGATTCACTCTTGATGAACATTTCATCCGTATCGTCCGATTCGTTCGAGTTTACCGAGTCGTCCGATTCGATGGACTTTTCGTCCGAGCATTCTGATTCGGATGTAGAATCCTTACACGATAGTGTTCTTGACGGTAATTCTAGTGATTTCAGTGATGTTGTGGAACCTATTATTCATATGTTAGACGATGTACAAGTTCGTACATATAATGAAATGAAACGGCTGTGCATTATATCTTTTATTATAAACCTGGGATTTCTGTTAAACATTGTATATCGTGTTTCATGCTATTACCGGAAAGGTCACAGATTGGGAGTGATGTGGTGCGCACACATCAAAGTGAAATTTATCAGTAAGACCATGATTTATATGAATGTGGTAGATGTCTGAGACCGCTGTATTAATTAATACCGTGCAATTTTTGTCCGTTTTGTACGAAAGAAGACTAATGCAGGAAAAATAAAAACTAATATTGTGTAAGTGTCGCGATAAGATGCAGTGGAGAGAACACTCCGACGCTATCGGTGACTTCTGTGGCGCAGTTTTTGCGAAATCGTGAAATTGGTTTGCCAAAGACTCATACAAGATCGTTAAAACTGTTTTTCGAGATCCGTGACAAAATAGACTTTTTGTGCGATGTGGTCAAGGAAAATACTGATATAGAATTTATGCAATTTAAAGATGTTCCGGAAATAAGGTATCTTTAAAAAGTGAGGCTGCTACTGATAAAAAGAATAAGAAGGATAGACTTTTTAGAAGAAAGAAGAAAGCGACTTGCCTCTCACGCAATTAATACACACATATGGTAAATAAAAAAGTTCTGCATGATTTGTGTATGTATTTATCATTTATAAAATTTTAAAGATATTAATAATGTTTTTTTCAGAAGACGCTGTGGTGCGCTCTCCCTACCCTTATTTTAATTTTTTTTATTCTTTTTTAATCTTTTATATTATCTATTTTATATTGTATATTTTATATTTTTTATGCTATTCAATTATAATTATCTGTATGAATGCTGTGTAGAGCGACAGTCCGCGTCAGCTTTTAATTTTTTTATCAGTTGTGAAAAGTAAGCATTCGTACTAATTCTTATGTCATGCACATCCCCTACCCATTTTTTCACCGAGACGTTACCTAGCCTCCACTGGAGCTAGCATAAAGTATCTGACTGTGATCCAGTGAGTTGATTTGTGAAGTGCAGTTCTTTTTGTAAAGAATTTAAGAATGTCGCAAGTAGTCGCGTTTATTGAGGCGATGTTCGAGACGGGGTACCGCCACTTACGGTTACCTGAATGGGTACCATCGCCACGCATTCCGAAGAGCGCGAAATATGGCCCGCGCCCTATTCCAGGCGCTACTGGATGTCCTATTTGGAAATGTAAGTAGTTTTTATTATTTTTATACGCTTTTTTATTTATAATATATTTATGTTTTTTTTTATAGATTTTCGAAATGAGTGTTGATCCGATCCCTGGGTACATCAACATAGCGCACATGCAGGAGGTGCGCTGGGTGCGAGCCTATCGCAAGGAGTGTGCGGAGTGAGAAAATTTGTGGGCCGATAATCCCCACTCCCATGAATTAGACGCAGAGTATCCGCACATGTACGCGGATATCTTCTGTCTCCGCAGATTGTTCGGAAAGAAGCCCTATCGTAAGTATGCTCAAATTTAAAATATTTATTTTTTAAGGTACTAATAAAAAAAGTTCATTTTTTTTTTCTGTTACAGCCCCCGCTCCCGCTTTTTTAGACGCGGAGACAGAAAATGTCGACGTATTTCGGATACTCCACAGATTGTTCGGAGAGGAGCCCTAGTGTAAGTATCTCTATATAATACGCTCAAAAGTTTGTGTATTTTTTAAGGTACTAATATAAATGTTCATTTTTTCTGTTACAGAAGTAGCCGTCGCGCGTTCCCCGTCACCTTGCCGCCTGTTATTTTTAGTTTTTTCTTTATATTTTATATTTTATAATTTTAAATTTTAGATTTTTCATATTTTATATTTTATATATATTATATTATATTTTACATTTTTTTTATATCTTTTTATATTTTATATTTTATATTATATTTTACATTTTTTATATTTTTTATATTATATCTTTTGTATTTTTGAAAACACACACACACACACACACACATTATATGTATAAAAATACACATTTTTATAATTAAATATTTTGTTTACGATAAATATGTGTATATGTTTTGCGCCTTCATTATCTATCCCATCCTTCTTCCTCCTCCACTTAGTATTGATTAGATTATATTTAATATATATAATTAGTAATAATAATAATATAATAATATAAAAAAAAATTTAATCTGCGTTCTCGCGTACGCCTTAGCCTCCGTCTTATCGCGTTCCCGCTATCCTTTCCCCTCATCCTCATTCTTTCTCTCTCACGCTATCTTCCTATTGTAATCTTCTCCTTTTCTCACCACATCATGCTCTCATTGTCCTACGCTATGTACAATGCGCATAGCGCTCTTCTTATCCTATCCTATAGCACGCGTCTCCGTCTACCGCGTTGCGAACGCTTATCGCGCTGTCTCTCTCTATCCATCTCCCTACTCGCGGACCTCTCTTCTCTCTCCGCAAACCCCTCGTCTACCGGCCGCGCCGCGGACTTCTCTCTCCTCTCCGCAATTCCCTCGTCTACCGGCTGCATCGCGGACCTCTCTTCCCTCTCCGTAAACCCTTCGTTTACCGGCCGCGCCGCGGACCTCTCTCTCCTCCCCGCATATCCCGCGTTTACAAACCGCGTCACGGACTTGCGGCTGTGTCGCGGACCTCTCCCCCCTCCCCGCGTACCCCGCGTCTACATACCGCGTCGCGGACCTGCGTGACGTCATCCCCCCGTGCCCGCGGGTCCCCCCATCCCCGCATTCCCCTCGAGCACCTGAGTTAGAATCCCCCTTATATCACTACTTATATATATTCATTAATTAAATATATAGCCTTTTCTGGGGCTATAACACAATTGAAAAGGTGTTGTGTTTCACCAGGATAATGCCGACCTCACACAAGTTTGGTCACCTGTCAAAAACTTCTGCAGCTTGGATGGCAGGTGCTACCACATCCACCATATTCTCCAGACCTTGCGCCATCGGATTGTTACTTGTTCCGATCTTTGCAAAATTTTTTAAATTAGAAGATATTTAATTTAAGTAATGACGTCAAAAGTCACTTGGTTTAGTTTTTTACGAGCAAAGATTAGAAGTTTTATGAACGTGGAATTATGTTGCCAGCAGAACGATGACAAGAAGTCATTTAACAAAATGGCCAATGTATAATTGATTAAAATATTCATTTTGCATAAAAAATTGTCTTTTATTTTCTAAAAAAAAAAACGAACTTTGCGAACAACCCAGCGTAGGAAAAAATAATTAAATGTCCAGAATATCAAGACTATTAGAGAAAAGAAAACAACCTTTTCTAGAGAAAATTGGATAACTAATTTAAATCAGAGGGGGAACTGGAGGCGAAAAACTATTGATGCCATTGTCCTAGACTTTGAACTTTGGATGGACAGATAGCATGGAAGGCATCCTTTCACCTAACGTAGCGTTTAATAGGACATAGCTGTTTCTTCGCCTTCCTTCATAAAATCGGGAAACTTACTAGCCCTAGGTGCACCAGTTGTGGGACCTCGTCCTCGGACACGGCGGATTATACCTGGCGCGTTTGCACCCGTTGGGAAGTGAACAGGAAAGAGCTGCGAGACACCATTGGACTGGACTTATCGCTCCGTGGAATCGGGCTATGCTCAAAGGAGAAAAGAACTGGGACACAGTGTTCGCCTTTACGGATACTGTGATGAGGATCAAGGAGGACAAGGAACGCGCGCATAAAGACATAGGCCCTAACCAAGGGCGTTCCCTTCGTCTCACCTAGGAAGACGTGAGTTCGGACGGTGACGAAGAGGTGGACGACTCCAGCACTGTCATACTCGACTTTTAAAAAACAAAGAAGACCACACCAGGAAACGGAATAGAAGATCTACCGGAATGAAACACCTTGGGTGCGAAGAACGCACACATCTTGCCCGGACCCCGGATGTATGCGAGAGCGGTCCCGGGAGTCGGCAACAGTGGACATCTTTGGTGGGAGGAGTAGGCAACTACCTAGGGAGGTGGTTTTAGTGAGTAACGTATGGCGAGTCGGGGTCATTACGGCAATGTACTCAGTCCCGCACTACCCCTGGGCCGGCCCAGAGGTATGCATAAAGAGGGCCAAGTTGGTTCTCATCCCGAAGGTGGGCACCCCGTCGGCGTATAGGCCCATCTGCTTGCTGGACGAAATCGGCAAACTACTTGAAAGAATCGTAGCGAACCGACTCGTCCAGCATCTAAAGGGAACGGGCCCAAACCTCCACAAGGATCAGTTCGGATTCTGCGAGGGGCGTTCTACTACTGACGCGATTACGCGAGTCAGAGCCCTCGTGGAATCCGACACGGAGCAGGACAGGGTGGTTGTCGCTGTGTCATTGGATATTACCAACGCTTTTAACACCCTGCCCTAGGGAAAGGTGGGAAGCGTCCTAGAACACCATGGCGTTCCCCAATACCTCGTGGAAGTGATCGGGTCTTATTTTAAGAGCAGGGGCCTAGAGTACCGCGATAAAAGCGGTACTCACTGCCGACGGGTAATGTTTTGTGATGTCCCTTAAAGGTCAGTCCTAGGATCCCTCTTATGGGACATCGCATACGACCGTGTCCTGAGCATTGCCCTCCCCCCTGCAAAACAGTGTGTTATGCCGATGGCACACTGCTACTGGCCGGGGGAAATAACTGGGGAGGAAGCTGTAAGAATGGCAAACATAGGGGTGGCTTGCGTCGTGCGTGCAGTCAGAGATATGGGCCTGAAGGTAGCCCCCAAGAAAACGGAGGCCATGTTTTTCCATGATGGTCTCCAAGAGAAGCCACCAAGGGCCCATATTCAGGTGGATGATACTCCCGTCCAGTTGGGAGAAAGTCTGAAGTACTTGGGTCTTCAACTAAACGGGAGATGGAGCTTCCGTGATCACTTTATTCGTCTGGCCGACAAAGTGGACAGGGTATCGGGGGCACTTAACCGCCTGATGCCCAATCTGGGAGGGCCGACCGACAAAGTGCGCAGCTTATACGCGTACACCGTCAACTCGGTTGCCCTGTACAGGGCACCGGTGTGGGCGGGCGAAGCGGTAACCATAAAGTTTATACGTGATATCTTGCACCGTGCACAGCGCAGGGTGGCCATCCGTTGGGGGATCAGAAGTGAGGCCTAAATTTAAGCCTACCCTATACCCTCGGTGAAGACAGTGGCTCTAACTAGGCCCACCAACAGCGGCACTATCGCAAAAGTGACACCCCCCACAACTTGACGGTCGTGGAGCGAAATTGTATGCGACCGCTGTAAAGGAGGAAAGTGGGAAAAGGGAGAAAGGGAAGACCACGCCAACCTCTTTTCCACCGCTGCCAAAAAGGATTCACGCCTCACCGGCAAGTCCACAGCCGAAACAAGAAGCAGTGCAGCCCCACAATGTGGGAATACAACAACTCCAACCTCACCCCTACCCCAGCCAAAAAAGAAGAAAGGAAAGAGCAAAAAGAAAAGCGATAAAAGCACGACAAAAAGGGACAGTCGTAATTTCGAGATCCTTAACGCAGGAAGAGGAAGAGGCCGATTTCTCCATGGCCGAGGTACTACAAGAGGTCACCAACAAGGTAGATCTGGGGCCTCTAGGTATTGAGTACTTCAGGTCCATAAGAGTGGCAACCGGGGCTCTCATTCTGGAGATCTCCGGGGAGAACAGTGCCTCAAAGGCCGAGGCACTGGCCAACAAATTAAAGGAGGCATTGGGTGACAAGGCCAGAGTGTATAGGCCGGTGCGCATGGCTGAGATCCGGCTATCCGGGCTGGAGGACCTAGTAACGCAGGAGAGCGTGGCTGCGACCATTGCGCGAGCAGGTGAATGCCAGGTATCCGAGGTAAAAATCAGAGACATGCGCAGGACCTCGAATGGCCTATTCAGTTGCTGGGCGCGATGCCCGAAGGAAACAGTCCTTAAGCTGGACAAGGCGGGCAAAATAGGAGTAGGATAGACCAGGGCAGGGGTGGCCCTACTGGAAAACCGGCTCTTCCAATGTCACCGCTGTTTACAGTTCGGACATACCAGGCAGCAGTGCTCGGGCAAAATTGACCATAGTGGCGAATGTTACCGTTGTGGTCAATCCGAGCGTCTAAGTGCACCGCGGCTTCCCATTGCGTCATATGCACTGAAAGGGGAAAGCCGGCGACGCACCGCATTTCGGGCAAGACCTGCCTCGCCGCTAAAGGAGGAAGAAAGAGGAGGAAGGAAACCCCCAGAGACCCCCCCTCTGAGCGAACAAAGACTCAAAAAAGAGAGGTCTCTGTGGAGAAGATGGCAGGGCTCAAGCTCTGCGACTCCGAGAGGGCCAACAGAAAGGGAAAAGGCATCGCTTACAAAGCCTCGAAAACAAACTCAGCCCTCTCAAAGCAAAAGGAGGAAAGGAAGACAAGAGGGAAGAACATTCCCCCCCCGCTTCCCTAGGCAACCAGGATCCAGTGCGCCTGACGGGATGAAGGCCATGGAGAAGGCTATGGACACTACAGTTTAATGTCCTATAGCCTCCTTCAGACCAATGTCAACCACTCCGCTGCATCGCAAGATCTGCTTTGGCAACATATCGCGGAGTGGGGGGGGGGTTGACCTGGTTGTTGTCGCCGAGCCCTACGTGGTTGTAGACCGGACGGATTGAGCCGGAGACCGCGGGGGCTCGGTGACACTTATATGCGGAGGAGGCCAGCGATTCCTCCCCTTCTTGATCATCAAGAAGGGTGAGGGGTTCGTGGCCGTAAGTTGGGGAAAGACGTTGTGGTGGGCGTCTATTTTTTGCCCAACCGCCCTCTCCCCGAGTTTGAAAAAATGCTGGGCGATATCGGGGACGTTATACGCCCCAAAATGAATCGCCCAGTATTAGTCGCCGGGACCTCAACGTGAAATCCTACGTGTGGGGCTCCCCGGTGACAAACGCGAAAGGAAGGATCCTGGTTGAGTGAACTGACGAAATCGGCCTTTTGACACTCAACCAGGGTCGAGAGTTTACATGTGTGCGGCACAATGGCGCGTCGATAATAGATATTACTCTGGGTAATGCGCGTGCCGCACGCATGGTAACCAAATGGAAGATCATGGAGGGAGTGGCGACACTATCGGATCACTGTTATATCAGCTTCAGTGTCGCCGACCCCTCCATAGGTAAATGGGAGGTGAGCCAGAGGAGGGCCAGGCAACCACCTCGGTAGTCGACCAAGAAAATATCGAAACTTCTTGAAGGCAGCCGCCGCCGCGAAGACCTGGACAGGCCAGCTGTCTAGGCATAGGGAAGACGTGGACCGTGGGGCGGCCAAGCTCCGGGGAGGCAGTCGCGGAGATATGCGACGCCGCGATGCCCCGGGGAAAGGTCGTTTCGGCCAAACGGGCGGCATACTCATGGGACCAGGAACTTTCCGGGCTCAGAGATGAGTGTAATAGAGCCCGGCGGTCATACACCAAATGCCGCCGAAGGAAAGATCTCGAAGCAACAGCGGCACCGCTGAGGGAGGCGTACAGATCACTAAAAGCCTCTCTCCAGCGGACCATCCAAAGAGCCAAGGCCACGGCCTGGGAAGAGTTGATGGCGTCGGTCGACCAAGACCCCTGGTGGCGGCCCTATACACTGGTTAGGAAAAAACTGGCCGGCGGTAGCCCTCCCACGATCGAACGCCTACAACCCCAGTTCCTGGCACGGGTGGTCGACACCCTGTTCCCTGGGGAGAAACCGTTAGTACTCCCAAATCGACCGCCCGTGTTAATACCTGTCCCGTGGTCAGACGAACTAGAGGTGACCACGAAGGATCTTGGCGGGGAAGTAAAAAGACTCCGGGCGAAACATACTGCCCCGGGGCTAGATGGTATCCCCGCCAAGACTTCGGCCTACAGAGGTCCTGGGGGAAGACGTCCGTCGCTCTTTAATCAGTGCCTTAAGATCAGACGCTATCCCAAAATTTGGAAGGAGGCGCACCTGGTCCTCCTTCCCAAGGAGGGCAAACCTGAAGGCTCTCCTTCGGTGTATCGTCCCATCTGCCTCCTCGATGAGGCGGGCAAGCTACTAAAAAGGATAATTGCTGCCCGCCTGAGGAGGCACCTGGCTCAGGATAGTCCCAACCTGGCTGCCTGTCAGTTTGGTTTCAGCGAGGGACGCTCCACAGTTGATGCGATAAAGCATGTGAGATCCCTCGCGGAAGAGGCAGTCTCCCAAGGGGAGGGGGTGATTGCGGTGTCAATCGACATCGCCAACGCTTTTAACTCCCTCCTTTGGAGGGTATTGGGGGCGCTGGATTTCCACCAGGTTCCCCCCTATCTAAGAAACATTATCAGGGACTACCTGAGCCAGAGGTACATAACTTATGTGGGGCGATATGGCGAGATTAATAAGTGTGAAACTCATAGAACGAATAGTCGGTCCTCGGACCGTTCCCTGTGGAACCTGGGTTACGATTGAGTCCTTCGTAGTGCCCTCCTCCCGGGCTTCTCGTTGACGTGTTACGTTGAAGACACGCTAGTGGTGGCCCGGGAACGGGGATGGAACAGGGTAGTCCGTCTGGCAGAGGTGGGCACAGCGTTGGTGACGTCGCGCGTCCGTGCACTGGGCCTGAAGGTGGCCCCCGAAAAGACCGAGGCCATCTGGTTTTCGAAGCCTCGGTCGAGGGTCCCATCGAGAGCTCAGATGCACATAGGGAATATTCGGATCAAGTCGGAGATGAAATTTCTGGGACTCGTTCTGGACAGCAAGTGGAGCTTCACGCCGCATTTCCAGCAAATGGCCCTTACTCCGGTGCTCTAAGGCTAAGATCGTTGAATGCAAGCAGGTTAAGATCTGCTTGCGCAGGGAAGAACCTGCCATCTTTAATTTCGGCTCGATGTCTACACTGAACACGAGCAAGAAGGCTGGCGATATTTACTCTCCGGAGATGGATGAGGAGCCGCTTCTGAAGAAGCGGAAGCAGGGACGCCACGTCACCACCGGGGAGTATGAGATGAAAAAGGTCAAAAAGACCGAAATGGAAGAAAGAAAAGTGGAAGAGAAGGAACGGGAGACATTTGATCCCACCCCTCTCACCGAGTTCCACGCTTGGGAAAAGATGGAGGCCAACATCAACAAGCTAGTTGATGAGATGAGAGGGGCTTCACTGAATGACATCTCTTCCAGGTATTTTGACAGCGCGACGGTTCTCAAAAAGATCGCGTGCCGTTTTAAGAACCTAAAAGGCACGGTGAAGAAAGAGATCAGGGAAGCTACCTGCCTATTGCAAGCAGCTATACACACCCTGGTTGTAAGAGCACCGATCACAGAGACATCTGAAGTCTGTTCAGAAGACTAGGACAGGCTGGAATTTCTGGAAAGACAAGTCCGAGAGCTGAGAGAGAAAAATGCTCGCCTCAGCTCAGAAATGAAGGCCATGATAGAGAGGTCCAAGAAGAAAATGAAGCAACAAGATTTCCGCCCCACCATCAAGGATCCTGTTGCTAAAGCAAATAAGAAGGCCACAACATCAGCCGTTCAGGAGGTCAAGCCTGAGTTCGACTTAATGGAGGTCGACCAGGACCCAATCGTCGATCTACCCGCCCAGACTCCTCTCCTATTACCCCCGATCAAGGGGAATAGAAAGGAGCTGGACGAGAAGTATCCTCCGGAAGTCAAAACCGAAGACGATCGCCGCACCTACGACCGTCTCACGGCGGGCATCAACAGGCTTCTGGACACAAGGAGGAAACAGAGGAGAGAAAACCTCCTCCCCACGGCAGTAACCCTCCCCTGGGCAAAACTTCACCTTCCGGGAGTCTGCAGTACGCCACAGCCTCGGCAAAAGCCAAAGTCTCAGTACGGCCCCCGAAGGAGAAAGAAGGAAAGAGATTAAAGCCCGATCCCAAAAGGGGACAAACCCAAAACCCCTCTCCCGATCGTCCTTCAAAACCCTCTGCCACCTTCCCTAGACCAGGGAACACCTTGGTCGAAGGTGGTAGAGAGGAAGGCGAGGAGGCAAGAGACGGCGATAAACACCGCGCCCCTCAAATTTGCCGCTGCTAGTGGAAAAAAGGCCTCTCCCCCTCTTAGTTCTGGAAGGAAGGAGAAGGCGACAGAGCCCACCAAACCGGCGGAAAGCCAAAAGAAGAAGAGAGTCCCAAGAACGGCAGCCGTTCGATAACCTGCCCCGAGGGGAAGTATGCGGAGACGCTGAAGCTGGCCCGCCAAAAGGTGGACATAGAGCAGCTGGGCATAAAGAACCTGAAAATGAAGAGAGTCGCCACCGGGGCTATTATATATAAAATTCCCGAAGAAGAAAAGGCTGAAAAGGCCGATAAATTCGCGGAGGAACTCCGCAAGGTTCTCCAAGACAAGGAGGGCGTCTGAGTCGCGCGGCCCTGTAAAAAGGATGAGCTTAGGGTCCGTGGCTTGGACGAGTCGGCTTCCAAAGACAAAGTGGTGGCCACAATAGGGAAGGTCAGAGGCTGTCTGGCCTCAGACATTAAAACGCAGATCAGATTCTCCCCTAAAAACATGGGTACCCTTTGGCTACAATGTCCGCTGGCTGCTGCCAACAAAGTAATAGCAGCTTGCAAGATAAAAATAGAATGGGTTGCAACAGGACTGGATGCCCTCCAAGCCCGACCTCTGCAGTACCACAGGTGCCTGGAGCGGGGCCACGTCCGGGAGCGCTGCACCAGCACAATAGACCGGAGTGGCCTGTGCTACAATTGTGGCACTGCGGGGCACAAGGCGGACAGCTGCTCCGCGAGAACTAGATATGTCCTATGCGCGGAGAGCGGGCTGCCTAGTAGTCACAGGGTCGGAAGCCAAAGCTGCCACCCAAAAAAGGGAAGGAAGAGCAGTAACAACAAAACTACCCCCAAGATTGGGGAGTTACAAAAGGGGGAAAAACACCTTCTCTCCCAGCCAATGCCTCTAAAAAGGGCAGGAAAATAAAGAGTGCAGCCCCCAAGCCCCAGAAGGGGAAAGGGACTGCGCAAGAGAAAGAGGAGGCTGCAATCAGGGCAGTAACAAAAGAGGTTCCTGTCGGGAACCTCATAGTCCTTGAAGAGGTGGTCATGGAGGAAGCCTAAGTCTCTCTTAGTATGAGCAATATAGGCCTCCTCCAGTCCAATCTGAATCACTGCGCCAGAGCACAGGACCTGTTCCTGCACGCCCTGGCGGAGTACAGATGTGGAGTAGGGATAGCTGCAGAGCCATATAGTATCCTACCCAATCATTCATGCTGGGCGGGAGACAATCAAGGCTCTGTCGCTATCACCTGGAGGGAAGAACCTGGCTCTTTCCCCTGCCTTAAAATAGGGACGGGGAGGAATCACGTTGTCGTGAAGTGGAGCCCAGTCTGGGTAGTGGGATGCTACATACCTCCCAGCATAAGGGATCCTGCCCGGTTCGAGGATATCCTGGACGAGATTGCACTGCTCGTCCAAAGGAGACTCCCCGAGCTTATCATAGTGACCGGGGACTTCAACGCCTGGAATAGGCTATGGGGTTTCTGACACACCAACAATAATGGCAGGGTCATAGAGGATTGGGCGGTGCTCGGCCAGGTACTAATTAACCAAGGGTCGAGCAGCACCCTGGTCAGACCGCGGGGAGAGTCTATTGTTGATCTAACATGGGCGTCTCCCTCTGCGGCTGACAGAATTACCAACTGGCGGGTGATGTCCCATGAGAGCCTCTCGAATCATCTTTATATCCAAATGGGAGTTGATATCACTCGCCGCAAGGTGCAGAACCGCCGTCCTGATGATGAAGAGGGGGGATTTCACTATCCAAGAGATGGGCCGTAAAAAAGCTAGATCCAGACAAGCTGATGGCTGCAGTCATGTCGGAGACCTGACCCGGTGTTCAACTCCCAGAGAACACCGAAGACCGGGTGGGATGGCTCGGGGAGCTTATGACCAGAGCATGTGACCTGGCCATGCCCCGAGCCAGACCCAAGCCGCGCAAGGCAGCGTACTGGCGGACAGAGGAGATTGCAGAATTACGTGCAACCTCTGTCCGAGCCAAACGCCGCCTCACAAGATTGAGAAGGCGCGGTCTCTCCGACGCTGCACGAGAGGCACTGGCGGAGTATAAAGAGGCGAGAAACTCCCTCAGTGCCGCCATCAGAAGGGCCAAGGCTGATGTGTGGAAGGAGCAGTTGCTCTCCCTAAGCTCAGACCCTTGGGGGCGCCCATATAAGATAGTACTCAATAAATTAAGACACTGGGCGTCCCCAGTGACGGAGTCGCTGGATCTCGAGGTTCTCGAGAACACCCTCTTCCCGAGGATCGGGGACAATCCCCATTTGGGCGATCGGGGGAGGATGGAGTGGGACGAGAGCCTCGAAGTCACCTGCGACGAAATGGCCGGGGTGATAAAGAGACTAAGGACTCGGGGAAACAAGGCTCCGGGTCCTGACGGTATCCCCGGCCGGGTCTGGGTTGTGGCCTTGGCTCACCTGTCGGATCTAGTGAAGGATCTCTTTACGAGATGTTTGAGAGAAGGATACTTCCCCCCAGTCTGGGAGAGGGCCAATTTGGGCCTCATCCCAAAGGGGGGCAGATCTGCGGGCACCCTGTCGGCGTACAGGCCCATCTACCTACTAGACGAGCTCGGGAAGCTTCTCGAAAGGGTCATAACCAACCGACTTGTCCGGCACTTAAAGGAGATTGGGCCTGACCGCCACGAGAACCAATTTGGATTCCGCGAGGGACGCTCGACCACAGACGCGATTAAACGCGTCAGGGTCCTCGTGGAGTCCGAAACGGAACAGGGCAGGGTGGTTGTTGCTGTATCGTTGGATATAACCAACGCATTTAACACCCTGCCCTAGGGGAAGGTGGGGAACGCACTACAACATCACGGCGTTCCCTAGTATCTCGTGGAGGTAATAGGCTTCTATTTCAAATGTAGGAGCCTGGAGTACCACAATAAAAACGGTACTCACAGCCGACGGGAGATGCATTGCGGTGTCCCTCAGGGGTCGGTTTTAGGACCTCTCCTGTGGGACATCGCGTACGACCGTGTCCTCAGAACTGCCCTCCCCTCCGGTTGTAGCATGATGTGTTATGCTGATGAGACATTGGTGCTCGCCAGGGGTAATGGCTGATGGAAAGATATTAGAGCAGCGGAGATAGGGGTAGCATGCGCCGTGTATTCAATTAAGGAGATGGGCCTGAAGGTGGCCCCGCGGAAAACTGAGGCCATCTTTTTCCACGGCGGTCTCAGGAGGAAGCCACCACAGGCTCATATAACAGTGGACGACATTCCGGTCCAGATGAGTAACAGTCTTAAGTACTTGGGACTGCAGCTGGACGGAAAATGGAGCTTCTGTGACCATTTTGGTCGTCTGGCAGAAAAGACGGGGGGGGGGGGAGGGTAACGGCGGCACTTTGCCGTCTAATGCCCAATCTCAGGGGGCCAAACGACCGAGTGCGCAAGTTATATGCAGGCACCGTCAATTCGGTGGCCCTTTATGGGACCTAGGTAATTGTAGTATTTAACGAGAATCATCTTTAGCATATTTATTATAGTCGAATATTTTAGAAACTATAAATTTTGTAATTATTGCGAAAATTCTTACAGCATAAAATTATACAATTATTATTCAAGTATTATTAAATAAAAATTTCATAAAGAAGTTTGAAGGTAAATGCATGAAATATACATATTATACATATATTACATTCTATTTCAAAATAATTTATAAATAATTTTATTTCACACGTGCACGGAAAGTGGCCCATTACGCACGTCCCGCGGACTCGGCTGATGGTCTCCTTTCCGCGCATTCGTAATATAAAATACTACGCAACATGTGCGGGTTGTAATCGCTCACTCGTGCGAATCTCGCCTTCGGCTCATGTGACCAACTTCCGCACTTTTGGGCGATTTCCAGTTCTCTTCCACTTGTTACGTAATGTACATATTATCTTTAATAGTATGTACATTATAATACTAATAATTTTCTCAATACATTTATAACTTATAATTAGAAAATTCTCTTTTAAGAAAACATGCGGAATCACATTACAACAATTATTACGAAATTTTCCTATCTGGGTAGTTATACTTAACCTTCATAACTTTCATAACCAACTAGCTCACGACTTAATACTTTAATATACAAAGAAAAATAATTCCACGCTATAATTCCTGAATAGGAAAAGATATTAGGCTTACCTGGCATAATATATAATGTTTCACTGTGAAATAGTATACTTAAATATTAACGACACTGTTCACAACACTGAAAAACCGGTCGGTGTATTTAAACATATGCGATGTGTGGCGTGACTGGCGTGAGACGTTTGGCGCGCTTCGAGTAGCAGAAAGGGACAGATATATGCTATTCTGTCTCTTTTTTACTCATTTTGTCAGCCGGAAAAAGAGACGAGAGATACTGCTTTTTGATACGCATGACAGCGTTAAATGTTTCTGTACCGTCTTTTTCATATCATATATTTATCAAAGTTATAAAAACACATTGATATATATATATACATATATATATATATATATACACGTGCCTTGGCACGCGTCTCTGCTGCGTCAGCAGCGCATTCTTATCGCGGTGCGTTCTGTTCGCTCTCTTTTAGTTATTAGCTTCTTATAATGTATTTATTAACTTATAATATATATCTGTGTCTAGCCTCTCGGGCTATGACAACATATATATATAAGAGAGCGAACAGAACGCACCACGATAAGAATACGCTGCTGACGCAGCAGAGACGCGTGCCCAGGCCAGGGCAGAGCGAGAGCGCAGAAGACCGGAAATCTTGGCTCTGTCAAATTGCGAAAAGGTGCGAGGAAGAAATTCGGACTTCGAACTCCCTTAGCTCGCACCCCGATCACACCACTTGTGATCATATAACACGACCATATTCGGTCGTGTCGCCAAGCGACCCCCTCTGAAATCCGCCCGGAACCGGAGGAGATAAAAGCGGCCCACCGCCTAAAAACGGGGGCAATAATTAATGATCGAAAAGACACCTACCGCGCTCGCGAGTGACTTGGTGCGTAAAACGCGTAGTTATTATATTCTCTGTAAATCAGGAGGGTAACAGTGTAATAAAAGTGCGACAGCAAATGAACTAAATACAAGATTTATTTTTCCTCTCCCAACGGGAACCAAAAATTCCTTCGAATTATACTCCCGACCGGCAACGATCCCAATCCAGTGCTCCTCACGGAGGCACAACAATATATATATATATATATATATATATATATATATATTTTTATATAAAAAATGTTAAATAGTTCGTATAATACTTTTTGCTAACTTAATATTTTTTTATACTCAGAATGGATAAAAAAAGGGTTGGATCGATTTTATTTAATACATGTGTATAAACTATTTTTATTTATATAGAAATGCATGGAGAAGAAAGTGCAATGTTATCTCTCACTTTCTCATATTTTCCCTTTTCTCATCTCACCATTTTTCCCCTCATTTTTTTGTCACTCACCCCTTGCTCATCCACTCCCACAATATTTGAGAAAATTCAAGCTTCGTGATCTTTTGTCTTATTTTAACCCTTAACGAACGAGCGCATTTTTCTAAAATAATGACCAGTAGACGGAATTTTAACAAATTAATTGCTTTATTACTAGAGCGAGAAAAAGTGCATAATTAATATTTTATTGGATTTTATGGAAATTTTCAGTAATAATAGATAGTATATGAACAGATATGTCCATACAAAAAGATACTCAAGTGAAAATTACAGAAAAATAATGGGGGTTGAAATAAGCGAATAGATATATGTATGTAATGTATAGATTTGTATACAGTTATAAATTTATTTTTTATAGATTTACAATGTATTTATACAAAATAGAAAATGTAAGGAAAAAAGTAAACAATTACTTATATATTTTTTGGGTGTGGTACTTCTCCCAACAGTTCCCTATGTGGATACCAGGTTTTTTAGTACAAGTATAGCAATAATTACGTGTTTCCCGTTTTCCTCCCGGTGTTTTTCTATCCGAGCAAACAGAGCAATTTTTTTTCGTACCAGTACGAATAACATGAAATTTGCCGTTTAACCTGTCTTCTGTTTGTAAGTTTGACGTCCGTTGTTGGGGTTGCGCTGGTGTTCTAAAGTCACCTCTTAATTGTTCTATCAATATTTTTCTAAATTTCAAATGCGAAACTGGTTTCAAATTCATCCGTTGTCTTTGTTGTCGGTATATTATGTATGAATTGACGCAGCAAATTTCTAATCCCTAGAAGAACATCTTTCTCCACCATTTTAAAGATTTTTTTAGGAAACAATATGACACTGCATAATGGTCGGCGCGGTCAACTCCTCCCATAGATTTAGTGTAATTTATTGCAATATCTGGCTTGTCAATCGATACTGTTTCACCACCACGTATTTTTCTATTTACTTGGGTAATTTTTGCTGTGTCGCAAGTACTCAGCAAGGTGATAACCCTCTTGTCTTTCCATGCTAACACTAATGTGTTACGTTTTCTCAGAGCAATTCTATGTTTTATAGTAAATTTCGGTTTCTTAATTCCTTGAGGTAATTCTTTTCGGTTTGGTTTTATCGTGCCCGTAAGATGACATTTCAGTTTTAGTAATTCGGTAGCTAAAGATAAACTTGTGTAATAGCGATCTGTAAACATATGATATCCTTTAGCTGATGGAATTTTTTCTAATAATTTTTGATACAAATATAATGGTATTCTGGTAGTTATTGGTAGTTCCGAATTTGGAAGATTTTCCGTTGTTATCGAACCGTAGTATGGCAGAATAGAATAAACATATCCAGATTTTGAATCGGCTAAAACATAAATTCTTATACCCCATTTAGTTGGTTTTATGGGATTATATGTAATGAAACCAATTTTGCTCTTAAACTGAACTACTGCTTCATCTACCGAAATACATTGCTCTGGTATAAAGTGCTGTGAAAACTTGGAATCTATGTATTCCAAAAAATTACTAGCTTTTTGAATTCGTGTCTTCAAAGATGGATACCCGGGCGGAATTTCTTTCAAGTGCAGCATCCAGAATTTTTGATTGAAACGATCTCTTGTGAATGTATCCGAATAGAATGGAATTCTGCTAATATTGCTTGATGACCAATATTCAAATTTATTTTCTAACGGCATTGTGCCCATATTGAAAATTACAGAAAGAAAAGCTCAAAATTCTTCCTTTTCTACATTTTTCCAATTATTCCAAATTGATCGCTTTGTCAATCTTTTTCCACTTAGTTTGCTATTTGTATAATTATTAGTTTTTTTTATTATATTATCTACTAATTCATCTGTAAAGTACAACTTGAATATATCAATAGGCTCAACAATATTAGAAGAAATTTGTGGCTCTATTACTTTTGGAGATACTGTAAATTTTATTTGCTGAAAAATATCATCTCGTTCAGTAACATTTTCCCATTCGCTTGAGTCGTCACTGTCACCGTTTATATTTCCGTTCTTGCTGAATTCATCATCAGTATCACTATCCGTAATAGGCACAACACGTTTTTTTAGGAAGTAAGTCACTATCAGAACTATCATAATTATAACTTTCATTTTCATCTACTACATTTTCCCAATTTTCTTTTTCAAAAACATAAAATTCATCGTCGCTACTAGAAAATTCCAGGTTCCTACTGGTGCTTGGTTCTTCAACACTTCTTTTCTTTGCCATATTTTATAAGGCTTAAATTCTGGATAGAAAAAATAGCACGCATGTACGCAGAACTCCGTCTCTCCTTCTAATATTGCACAGATAGTGCCCGTCCGGAAATGACGATAACAAACTTTATTGACTGTATACAAAACGCTGTGTTTTCGCTCAATGTTCGGCGAGGAATGCTCCTGAGCGCGTCGAGACTCGTGCGTGACGTCAAGAAACAATTGCCGATCGCCCTTAGTTTTAGCGTGCGCAACGATCGCTGAACCTAACAGATTTTTTGAAATATCACGTCATGCCGCCTGTATGGCGGCATTCGATTTTTTTGGAATATTTATAATGTCGCGAATATGGCATTCGTTCGTTAAGGGTTAATACAAGTATTTGAGCAAAATTCCGAAATAGAAAGTTCCGAAAATATTCCAAACACAAATAACGGTAAAAATATTAAAAGTATACTTGTAACGTTCGTTCAACGTTTGGATCCTAACTCTTTGAACCAAATTTTTTGGAATGTTAGCTGACTGTTTGGAATCAAACAGTAAACACAAAACGAACATGCAGCGAACATTAGCATGCTGCCTGGGTTGCGGGTTCAGTTGCGGTTGGGGTTACTGTTGGACATTGAGAACCAACCAATCACAGCAAAGGTTGCTTTGTGCAATCGCAACCGAACCTGCAACCTATAATATAATCACGGCTTTAGAACCATGTAAAAATATTCTTTTTGAATATTCTCAGAATATATAGAAAGCATCTTGTTAGAATATTCTCCAAACATTCTGTGCTGTTCTGGGATATTATGTTAACAAAATTTTGGCAGCAGTCGTAAATGATTTGCTATCTCAATTAGCGTCAGTAGAAATGCAACAGAAAGCGAGCAATTTTGCGTCATGATATGCTACAAAAAATACTGCAAAAATTAAGCAAAGCTTTTTAGCATAAAAATAGAAGATTTCGTGTTACAATGTGTCAACAAAAACTAGATCAAACTTGGCATAACATCCCAAATAGCTAAATGTTCTGATTTTGGAATCATGTTGTCGATAACCATTGCAACAACTAATTTTGAAAAACTAGACAAGATAAGACAGCATTATGCTTGTCGGGTTGAGCTCACATGATTTCTAATTCTAAGAACAGCAAATTGATGTTAACACCAATATCTTATCTGTAAATAGGAGATTGATAGCAACATGACGACAACTTGTCAGGATTTTTTTTTTAAGATTTTTATCTGTTCAAAAAACAGCTAACAATAACATACATATCAATGTTATAATTTTTCATTCAATAATGTAACTGGTATGACAGTCATCTTGTACACTTAACAACTGAAATGCCACACAAATGCTTCAACACATAAAAGTATGTACATATCATCAATATATATTTATAAATTTTACATAATAAATACAGAGAGAATGCATATGTTCCAATATGCATAATTCGTGTGTTGAGGTATTTCTATTGTTGAATGTACATACATAAATAATACCAGTTACATTATTAAGTAAAAAAGTATAACATTGATAATATTGTGTTACTGCGTTAGCTTGTATATAATGGATATATTTACAATTTTAATTTAAAAAATTTTATCTTTTTTTTAATGCATTTTAAAACATTTTATTTTTAATTTATCTTTTTTTTACAAATAATATAAATTTTACAAAATAGTTGTAAATAAGTAGTATAACAGGTTTTCTTTAAATTATGTGTGTTAAATTATAAACTTTTTTTATGTATCTTTCAACAATTGATAATTATTAAAAATTTTTATTTGCAGCAGCATATTATATACAAAAAAGTATACTTTAACTTAATCTTCTACTTTAATTGAATCTACTATTTACTTTATGCTTTAACATAATTGAAATAATTTAATCACAACAGTATTATTAATATGTAAAGATATACTCTTCTGAAAAATATATTCTTATATTCTTACATGAAATAAACTCTTTAACTTAAATAACATACAAGAAAAAAATACTGATTGTTATATAATTTATCAAAAAAAATATAAAAATTAAATATCTTCAATACATGTGACTAAGGCCCGATTGCACCAACATTATTTTGGATTTAAGCGAAACTTAAACATGTGTCTATCTTTATCTCTCTTTCTAAATAAATAAAGATGACAAACATATATTTAAGTCTCACTTAAAACCAAAATAATATTGATGCAATCGGGTCTAAAGAACTTAGTAATAATCTTTGTATCACTTTCTTAAAAATTGCTGAACATATAAAAATGCAGCTGCGCAAAAAAAAATTCAAACTAAATTATTATTTAATTGTTTTCTGGATCGCCATTATTCGCATCATCTGTATCAATTTCATTGTCATTATGTATATTGTCTTCTACTTCGCCAAATAAGTTATTATCTGCTTCACGTCGCAATCTCTGACATTGTCCTCTTCCTCTTTCAGTCATTCTTTTCATTACATTGCGATTTCTTTGTTTTCCGAAACTGCCTCCCCCACTTCTCGAAAAAATTCATCTCGTGATGGTTTTTTAAAATGTACATTTCTGCATGCAGCATCTGTAAATTAAAGATAACATTAATTCACAATTTATTGTATAAAATAAGGTATTATATATATATCTTAGACAAGAATTTTTTTCTAATATTGAGTCCATATGTGTGCGCGCGTAATAAAATGTATCCTTATAAAAATTAATTATTGCAATCAATTAAATCGCAATTTATTTGTATAATAATTTAGTATTATACATGCAATATGTAACACTAACAATAACTCGAAAAAACTTACCATAAATTGCTTTAATTAATTTTGTTTCAAATAATGGGCGATTTTCGCGCTCTCCCTAAGCCGAGTAATATTGAATCGCATCATCTATTATTGCCTCTCTCATGCAATGTTTTATTGCATCGTGTAAGGTAAAGCTGCCTACAAAATGTAAATATTCAACCTAAAATAGAATGTAATTAAATAAAAATTTTATATGATAGTTTTTGAACGATATGGGTTAATCCGACCTGGGTTATATCCACTCAATTATAGCCAATCACAGTCATTTCATTCTTCTAAGGAATGGCTGTGATTGGCTATATGAACCGATATCGTTCGAAATGCTATTAAGTTTGTTTTCGTATTTTTCTTCTGATATGTTATTGAAATCTTTCACTTGTTGGACTGATTATAGAGGAAATACAGATGGCTTAGGAGGTATAATATTATTTATTCGTTTGCGCAATAATTTGTCTAGTTTTTCGTTTATAATTCTACAAACATAATGTAATTATTTGACATTTATTTCATAAATTTATAAAATATATATATATACATATAATTTATAAGAAATAAATATACAATATGTTCTAAAACTACGGGATAATCTTTAATAGAAGATTCTTAAAAACATTTCAAAAAAATTAAAACAAAATTTAATATAAAAATCATCGAAGCTATATAGTAGTTTTTAAACTAAAAGTAATTATATTTCATGCATGATAAGGCAGGTTTCGCACACTCAAATTCGGCACAATGACAAATGTTTCAATATTTATATATGAATATAAAAGCTCTTTTATCACTTTTCATTTTTTGCTGTGTTTGCCGAAATCTAAATCATGCGTAAAATACAACTATTTTTCGTTAAAAACTACTACAGCTTCGATATTTTTGTATTAAATTTTGTATTAATTTTCATCTTGGAATGTTCTACAGAATCCATTTTAAGAAATTATCCGGTAGTTTCAGAACAACCTGTATATAAAATTCTTTGAAACTTATTACAAAATTTACGATCGTTGATGAGGCTCTCTTTGATAAAACACACTCATCAAATGGTTACATATTAAATGAAATTATTTCATATAATTATTTTAAAATATTTACTTACTGATAATATTTATTTATCTCTTTGCGTAGAAATCTGAAACAATTTTAAAGTAAATATTACATTTACACAAATGTAAATGTAATTATTTATAATTTAAATAAATATAAAATAAATACATAAAATTTTTTAATCAGTTTTCGATAAACACTATAAATAATATGTGTAATATGAAAATGAACATTTTGATTTTAAAATAAATTTATTTTGTTTCTTATTTCTAGAACTTTGTAATTTTAATAGTATTTTATATTATATTAATTACATTTTTATATAACAATTTTTATACTAAAATTCTTACTAAAAAAATAATAAAAGCTATTTGAAAAAACTAACTCAAAAGCTGATTAAAAAAGTCTCCGAAAGCAAATAAGAAAATGTTTTTTAAAACCGAAATTAACTTACTGAAAATCTTCTTTTGAGACAACATATTTAATTTTTCATATTGACATCTATAACATAAAAATTTTCAAATATATATTACATTATTTGCATGCAAAAACGTATATATAATATATGTAATTGCATACTTTAAATGTGTGTTCTGAATACACTGCACGAAATTGATTTGGTTCGTGACCCCTTCCGCGGGACAAGGGAAACCGGCCGATTGGCCTTAGAATTTTAGTAAATATTATTGACATTTCTCCACATGCTCCGCAGAAGGGGTCACGGACCAAATTGATTTCGCGCAGTGTACACGCACCGGCATAAATGGTGTCCGTCGGTAAATGTATATGTACGTACGTGTATGACAACCGAGAGCGTCACATACACATGCAGCGCGTACGTACGTGTCACTTGAAGCGCGGCGGAGTTCATGCAGCGGAGGAGAAAAAAGTGGGAGGCAATCCGATGTTGCATCCTTAGCGCAAACCGCACGATCGAGAGAGAAAGCATGACAAGACGTGATGCCGATTAGTGGTGTCCTGTAGCACTGCCTCACTCACTCTACGCTTGAATGCAGGAGGAATGAGCGAGAGAGCTATAGGACACCGCGTTGTCTCTATATGCGTCTCGTTCGCTCTCGCGCTTATGTCATGCTTTCTTTCTTATTCCTTCAAGAAACGTGGCTGAACCTTGCGCATCGAATGCCGGCATTCGTAAAATTATAATTATATTATATTAATATTAGAAGTTCGGTTTCATATACAGCAAAAAAACATATGATTATTCTAATTAAATATTAATTTATTTATGATTGCGTATTTTTTTTTCTATTTATGTAAAAAAATTTGGTAAAAAATATATATACATGTATCATTATGAGTAATTTTGAGATTTACTAGAACAGTAATTGTAAACTTGCATCCGTTTGTAATTAAATTTATAATTACATATAAATAAATGTGTAGAAATGATAATTCGTGATATAAAATATTTTTCGTAATTGTATTATTACAAAACTCAAATTTTAAATTCCCGATAAAAAATTTCTTATGTATAGTTATGCAGAATTGAATATTATTATACAGGATTCAACACAATTGTGTAAAAATATATATAATTATTATAGATGACACCGTATAAAACGTTACGTATATTTATATATAAATGGATTGATAGCTACAATTAGAATTATGTATATGTAAGCTTATACATACTTATACACAATGCCTGCAACATTTTATGTATAATTATTAATAATTATATATAAAATGGACAAATTTCGTATATAAATTTGTATAATTAGATACGACTATTTTTGTCTGATTATATATAAAAATTTTTTACCGGGTTTATAACACAATATCGATATCTGATCGAATTCATGGTTTGTCAAATGAACCAACCAGCATTTAACTGTAAATTTACAATACTTATATAAAAATGTAACTAATTTAGGGAAGATAACGTTATGCTGCGTAATATTACAAAAATTTAGATATCTTCATAAAATTTTTTTAAATATTAATGATTAAATTATACATATATTAATATTAAATATTAATTTAAAGTAAATTAAAAATATCTATTTTCTCTCTTTTTTTATTTATTTTTATAAATACATATATATATATTTTTATATATAATTATATATAAAATATAAAATAAAAAAAAATATTTATATATATATATGTATATATATATATATATATATATATAGAGAGAGAGAGAGAGAGAGAGAGAATTTATATATAAAAAATATTATATATATATATATATATATGATTATATAGAATTATATATACTGTTACGTCCGTGTCAGCTGTGAGGAAATCGATATATCGATCGGTCGAAAGTTTGAAAGAAAAACAAGCGTCGCAAGAAGACGAGTTTGCTTTCGGACGTAACACTATATATATATATATATATATATATATATATATATATACAGAGTATAGGAACGAGTGAGACGCCTATAGACGCTTCTCCTCGCGGTGTGAAAGTTTTATTGGCCCTGAAAAGGGCCGATCGTGGGACAAGCGCGGAAGCTGCATTTCATTTAATAGTCTGTCCAGTATCCGTCTCGGTCAATAACTTGATTGAGTCGATTTGGTATCGAATCAATCAAGTTTGCAAGAAAGTCTGGTTGATGCCAAAGCCTATCCCAGACTTCTCTCGCATGGTTAACTAACGCTGCTATCGTCCTCTCCCGTCTTGGTTCCTATCGTTGAACCATTTGTGCCCAGACATTTTCGATCAAATTTAGATCTGGTGAATGTGCAGGCCAGTTGACCAATTGAATCTCCGGATGATCCCGAAACCATGCCTGTGTTTCATGTAAGGTATGAACTCCGGAGTTATCCTGCACTAACCGGATAACTGGTACATCCTTTGCGGGATAGATTGCGCGTACTGAAGGAAGAAGAACATCCTCCAGTATGCAAATATAGTCCGCAGAGTTCATCCGCGAGGGAATTTGCACCAATTCACCGATTGCAGTTCCCGAAATCCAGCCCCACATTCCACACGAAATCCTTCCACTTTTGTGAAGAGACACAACATGGTTCGGATGCAACCTTTGATCTCTTGGTTGCCATACATGAGGTGTGCGGTCGACAGACGATACAAAGACCTTTTCATCGGTCCAGATCACAGCTTCCCACTCCTCACGGCTCGTCACCAGGTTCTCCAAAGCGAACGCAATGCGCTGTTCCCGATGAACAGGAGTCAACGGAATTTTGTGGGCTGGACGGTAACAATGTAACCCAGCTTCGTTCAGACGTCGCCGGGCGGTCCGATCCGATACTTGGACGTTCGCCGCGTTGAGAGCCTCTTGGACAGCGCCGAAGGGTTGCTCAACTGCTGCGGCAACGATAGCCTCGTCTTCTTCCGTCCTGGTTTTACGAGGCCTACGATTATGCCGACGATGATCATGCAAAGCATGATCACTACCATCGGCAAATCGTTGTATCCATCGTCGAACAGTTTTGTCAGAGCACAGAATCGCAGCAGCGATTTCCGCTACTGTTCTTCCGGCCTGCCACTGTCCGACGATGCGACCTCGTATCTCAGGACACAAGTTTTGAGGCATCGTAACACTTATCGCGATTAATAATGCGTTCTCCGCTATGGCATCACGATAAATAATTTAATAAAACAAAAATAGAAAGGAAATAAAAAGTTGAAAAACGCGGTCTCCTAATAATGCATCAATAAACAAAGAATAAATAAAAAGAAAAGAGAAACGGCATTGTTCGTATGAGTGAGACAGATATAAAGACCTATATATAGGTAATATTATATATATATATAATATTACAAAAATTTAGATATCATCATAAAATTTTTTTAAATATTAATGATTAAATTATACATATATTAATATTTAATATTAAAAAAATTTAGATATCATCATAAAATTTTTTTAAATATTAATGATTAAATTATACATATATTAATATTTAATATTAATATATGTATAATTTAATCATTAATATTTAAAAAAATTTTATGATGATATCTAAATTTTTGTAATATTATATATATATATAATATTACCTATATATAGGTCTTTATATCTGTCTCACTCATACGAACAATGCCGTTTCTCTTTTCTTTTTATTTATTCTTTGTTTATTGATGCATTATTAGGAGACCGCGTTTTTCAACTTTTTATTTCCTTTCTATTTTTGTTTTATTAAATTATTTATCGTGATGCCATAGCGGAGAACGCATTATTAATCGCGATAAGTGTTACGATGCCTCAAAACTTGTGTCCTGAGATACGAGGTCGCATCGTCGGACAGTGGCAGGCCGGAAGAACAGTAGCGGAAATCGCTGCTGCGATTCTGTGCTCTGACAAAACTGTTCGACGATGGATACAACGATTTGCCGATGGTAGTGATCATGCTTTGCATGATCATCGTCGGCATAATCGTAGGCCTCGTAAAACCAGGACGGAAGAAGACGAGGCTATCGTTGCCGCAGCAGTTGAGCAACCCTTCGGCGCTGTCCAAGAGGCTCTCAACGCGGCGAACGTCCAAGTATCGGATCGGACCGCCCGGCGACGTCTGAACGAAGCTGGGTTACATTGTTACCGTCCAGCCCACAAAAATTCCGTTGACTCCTGTTCATCGGGAACAGCGCATTGCGTTCGCTTTGGAGAACCTGGTGACGAGCCGTGAGGAGTGGGAAGCTGTGATCTGGACCGATGAAAAGGTCTTTGTATCGTCTGTCGACCGCACACCTCATGTATGGCAACCAAGAGATCAAAGGTTGCATCCGAACCATGTTGTGTCTCTTCACAAAAGTGGAAGGATTTCGTGTGGAATGTGGGGCTGGATTTCGGGAACTGCAATCGGTGAATTGGTGCAAATTCCCTCGCGGATGAACTCTGCGGACTATATTTGCATACTGGAGGATGTTCTTCTTCCTTCAGTACGCGCAATCTATCCCGCAAAGGATGTACCAGTTATCCGGTTAGTGCAGGATAACTCCGGAGTTCATACCTTACATGAAACACAGGCATGGTTTCGGGATCATCCGGAGATTCAATTGGTCAACTGGCCTGCACATTCACCAGATCTAAATTTGATCGAAAATGTCTGGGCACAAATGGTTCAACGATAGGAACCAAGACGGGAGAGGACGATAGCAGCGTTAGTTAACCATGCGAGAGAAGTCTGGGATAGGCTTTGGCATCAACCAGACTTTCTTGCAAACTTGATTGATTCGATACCAAATCGACTCAATCAAGTTATTGACCGAGACGGATACTGGACAGACTATTAAATGAAATGCAGCTTCCGCGCTTGTCCCACGATCGGCCCTTTTCAGGGCCAATAAAACTTTCACACCGCGAGGAGAAGCGTCTATAGGCGTCTCACTCGTTCCTATACTCTGTATATATATATATATATATATATATATATAGTGTTACGTCCGAAAGCAAACTCGTCTTCTTGCGACGCTTGTTTTTCTTTCAAACTTTCGACCGATCGATATATCGATTTCCTCACAGCTGACACGGACGTAACAGTATATATAATTCTATATAATCATATATATATATATATATAATATTTTTTATATATAAATTCTCTCTCTCTCTCTCTCTCTCTCTCTATATATATATATATATATATATACATATATATATATAAATATTTTTTTTTATTTTATATTTTATATATAATTATATATAAAAATATATATATATGTATTTATAAAAATAAATAAAAAAAGAGAGAAAATAGATATTTTTAATTTACTTTAAATTAATATTTAATATTAATATATGTATAATTTAATCATTAATATTTAAAAAAATTTTATGAAGATATCTAAATTTTTGTAATATTACGCAGCATAACGTTATCTTCCCTAAATTAGTTACATTTTTATATAAGTATTGTAAATTTACAGTTAAATGCTGGTTGGTTTATTTGACAAACCATGAATTCGATCAGATATCGATATTGTGTTATAAACCCGGTAAAAAATTTTTATATATAATCAGACAAAAATAGTCGTATCTAATTATACAAATTTATATACGAAATTTGTCCATTTTATATATAATTATTAATAATTATACATAAAATGTTGCAGGCATTGTGTATAAGTATGTATAAGCTTACATATACATAATTCTAATTGTAGCTATCAATCCATTTATATATAAATATACGTAACGTTTTATACGGTGTCATCTATAATAATTATATATATTTTTACACAATTGTGTTGAATCCTGTATAATAATATTCAATTCTGCATAACTATACATAAGAAATTTTTTATCGGGAATTTAAAATTTGAGTTTTGTAATAATACAATTACGAAAAATATTTTATATCACGAATTATCATTTCTACACATTTATTTATATGTAATTATAAATTTAATTACAAACGGATGCAAGTTTACAATTACTGTTCTAGTAAATCTCAAAATTACTCATAATGATACATGTATATATATTTTTTACCAAATTTTTTTACATAAATAGAAAAAAAAATACGCAATCATAAATAAATTAATATTTAATTAGAATAATCATATGTTTTTTTGCTGTATATGAAACCGAACTTCTAATATTAATATAATATAATTATAATTTTACGAATGCCGGCATTCGATGCGCAAGGTTCAGCCACGTTTCTTGAAGGAATAAGAAAGAAAGCATGACATAAGCGCGAGAGCGAACGAGACGCATATAGAGACAACGCGGTGTCCTATAGCTCTCTCGCTCATTCCTCCTGCATTCAAGCGTAGAGTGAGTGAGGCAGTGCTACAGGACACCACTAATCGGCATCACGTCTTGTCATGCTTTCTCTCTCGATCGTGCGGTTTGCGCTAAGGATGCAACATCGGATTGCCTCCCACTTTTTTCTCCTCCGCTGTATGAACTCCGCCACGCTTCAAGTGACACGTACGCGCTGCATGTGTATGTGACGCTCTCGGTTGTCATACACGTACGTACATACACATTTACCGACGAACACTATTTATGCTGTTGCGTGTACATACCCTACTTTTCTATCTTGTGATCTGCTTCCTGTTTGGCTCTGATCGAGATTGCATCTTGCTTGATTTTGATCAAGATTGTGTCCTACATGACTTCGATCGAGATTGTTTCTTTCACAAGTAAATATTAGTCGAGAAGGCTCTTTCTGTTATATAAAACATTTATAGAAAACATTTGCATTTTACTTGAGCTTTTTATGAAGATCGAAATATTATCATAATATTATATTTGGTAATGATGTGCTTTATGTCGCTGAGTTTGAAGAGATTCATAGAACGAAGTAGTTGGAACAAACTTTTCGTAAGAAATTCTATTATTATTATTAATATGAGAGTCATACACATATAAAATAGAACGAGGAAAAGATGTATCCTAGGTTGTATATATATGGACGGCCGACTTTGAGGTGGCATGCGTCGTGCGAGCGATAAGGGACATGGGCTTTAGGGTGGCCCCAAATAAAACGGAGGCCGTCTTCTTCCATGACGGTCTCCGGGGAAAACCGCCCAGAGTCCATGTCTAGGTGGACGACACTCCCGTCCAGATACAAGAAAGCCTGAAGTACCTAGGGCTACAACTGGACGGGAAGTGGAGCTTCCGCGACCACTTTAGCCACCTGGCCGAGAAGATTAATCGGGTATCGGGGGCATTGAGCCGCCTGATGCCTAATTTGGGAGGGCCAGACGACAAGGTGCGCAGCCTTTATGCGAACACCGTCAATTCTGTTGCCCTATATGGGGCATCGGTATGAGCGGACGAGGCGGTGGCCACGAAGCATATTCGTGACATTCTGCGAAGAATACAGCGCAGAATAGCCATCCGCGTCGTCCGAGGATATAGGACGGTGTCGGCCTCGATCCTGGCGGGTCTACTCCCCATGGAGCTTCTTGCTCGAGCACATGCTCGAACGTATGAAAGGATAAAAGAGCTCCATAGACTAGGGGTGCCCATTACAGCCAGAATTCGGGGTGACGTGAGGCTCCAAGCCCGGCGACAAATGATGGGTGAGTGGGGGGAGTATATACATACCTCCATTCCCCCAAATGATTCCGGGAATAGGGTCGTCACGAGGCTCCAAACCCTGCGACAAATGATGGGGGAGTGGGAGGGGTATGTACGTACCTCCATTCTCCCAACAGAATCAGGGAACAGAGTCGCCGGGGCCGTGGGGCCTGTCCTTCAGGAATGGACAGAGAGACCTCACGGCAAACTGTCGTTCCACCTTACCCAGGTACTCACCGGGCATAGCTGCTTCGGTGCTTACCTGGGTAAAATCGGGAAGAAAAGTACGACGCATTGCCACCACTGCGAGGACGAGAGGGACACGGTGCAACACACGCTGGAGCACTGCCCAGCGTGGACAGACGAGCGCTGTGTCCTCCAAAGCATAGTCGGAGAGGATCTCTCGCTCCCGGCCATAATACAGAAAATGGTCGAAAGCGAGGAGAATTGGACAGCAGTCACCTCCTTCTGCAGAAATGTAATGACGCGGAAGGAGGTGGCCGAACGAGAGAGAGAGAGGCTGCCACTGCTGTTATTGGCAGTTAATGTGTGAGCCGTTCCCACGAGTGGGAAAGGCCCGTGCTACCTCGCCCTTTCAGGCATACGCCACATTTTTACATCCACTGTCTATTGGAACCGCCCCGAGACGGGCGATGGAAAAATCCAGTAGCGCCTGCTGGTTCGTGTGTGCAGGATGGACAGTTTGGCCACGACGAATAAGCCCATCCTTCCTTCCTTAGGGTGACATAGACTCCGCCGGCTGGCATTCGCCACTATCCGACTCCTTCACCCCGCTATCTTATCCGTCGTGCCCACGGGGACCACGGGGAGGCCTGTCCATTTGCATCCCGACCTGGATGAACGCTTCTGACCCTGTCGGGCGAAGGGAATAGTGGGATAGGTGGGCGTAATAAGGTAAATGGAGTTCTACCTAATTTCCTCTAACGCGACGCTGCTCGAGAGCGTGGTTGTCCCGAGAAGATTACGGGGTCACACCCCCATACCCGAAGGCTCCGACCTCTTCGGTTGAACAACGGACCTACCTAATATATAATCTACGATTCGTATCCCTTCAGCCAGAGGGATTCTCGGCAAAAGTCGGTGAACACGGAAAGGGCCTCTGGGCTTGACACGAAAAAGCGTGCCACATCCGGCCATTGCCATTCACCTTCCGGTACGACGCTTCGCAGGATCTCTCTCTGCGCGTCAAAGAGGGGACATTCCAGCAAGAAGTGCTGAATTGAGTCAACTCCACCTCCGCAAATGCACACTTCACTTTCCACGAGACTTAACGCCGCGAGTCTTTCCCAAAAGTCTCCGTGTCCAGTGAGGATCTGTGTGCTCCAATGATTTATTTCCAACGAACGCGCAGCTAGTCTATCTCGCACGTCCCTAAAGAAGGCGAATGTGGTACGACCCTTACTTGAAGAGTTCCATCGGGTCTGCCACATATTTATCGCCTCATTTTTAATTCCTACAATCGCAGTTTTTCTTTCGGTTCCGGCGGGGATCTCAATATTACCGATCTTGGCGTCTTTTCCCGACCTAACGTTATAACGCGCGGCACCTTCGCGAAGAACTATATCTACAGGAGTCGCTCCTCCGACAACGCAAAGTGATTCCCACGAGGCCGTGCGGTATGCGCCAGTCATTGAAATTAAGACTCGACGCTGCAAGGCTTTCAGAATTCTAATATCTCTCTCCGTACACAGGTCGGCCCATCCCGCAGCGGCATAAGCCACTGTCGGTGCGAACACGCCCCGGTAGATTGTAGAGAGTGTCCTAAAACGCAGGCCCCAATGGGCTCTCGCTACTCTACCTAACTTCTCGAACAGCGGCCCGACTTTGCTGTTTAAGTATTCGCAGTGCGATCTAACCTTTAAATTTCTATCCAGGTAGACGCCAAGATACCTAACAGTTTGCTTAAACCCTATTTTTGTTTCTCCGATTTTAATAATTGGCGGTCTATTTTCGAAGTCGACGGTTTTCTTATTTGTTTTTTGCTTCCTATCCGGTCGTGCTCCTCCCCGTCTACCTATCGGGTTTCTCGCGATCGCGTCGGATTTCAGAATGATGGCTTCAGTTTTACGCTCGGAAATCTGAAGTTTCGCGGACCTACACCATTCTGTTATTATGTTAACTACACGTTGGCCTTCTGTCTCGAGTTCTCTTCGCGAGTTTCCGTTTATGACGACCACGAGGTCGTCCGCGTACGCGGCGAATCTATCTGGAATCACGTCTTCCAGTAATCTCAATAGGCCATCAAACATGAGGTTCCAGCAGGCCGGGCCCAAAACGGAACCCTGAGGGCATCCCCTCTTGGCCCGCTTGGACACTTCCGCGGAGCTAAGAGAAATTTTTACACTTCGATCGCTGAAGTAACTCCGGAGTACTTCGAAGATATTACGCGGACAATCTCGTTTCTTAAGACTATCTAACACAAGGGGCCACCAGACATTGTCAAAAGCCCCGGAAATGTCAAAGAGAAGCGCAATAGCGTACCTCCTTTCGGAGGCAGAGACCATCCGTCGCAACTCCACGACAGCTTCCTCCGTCGACCTTCCGGGCATGAACCCGAATTGTCGATCGGAGACCTTCCCCAGTGCCAGTGACGTGTCTAGCAGACGAGCTTTTATAAGCTTCTCGAAAAGTTTTCCTATTACGGAGAGGAGACAAATGGGGTCTGTAGGATTTCGGGTCTCTCTCGTTCTTGTCTTCGCCTTTCAGCAGGATTCGGAGTGAACCCTCCTTCCAGACAGAAGGAAAGACGCCCCACTGGAGACACCCGTTGAAAAGCCTAACTAACTGACCGGGGATTATTTTACAGGCCGCCTTGAGTACGGCGACCTCGACTAGATCTAAACCCGGAGCTTTATTGTTTTTAAAAGTTTTCATCGCGCGAGCCATTTCCGCCTCCGTGAAGAAAGAGGCGTCGGCTGTATCGGGAGCGACCCTGCATGCGTTTCTAATTTCACGCTGTTCGAGCGTGTCTTCTATCTCCCGGTCATCTGGGATGTGCACATCCAGGAGGTAACTAGCGGTCTCCCCTAGTGACTTTGTGGAATATTCACCACACCGGAGTGTGCTTAGCACCCTCTCAACCTGGAGTTTGCTCGCCTGTTGCTTGTAAACGAAGCCCCAGGGCTCCCGGTTGCCGTGCGATGTGACGAACTTCCGCCAGCTTGCGAGTTTCGCCCGTTTCACCCCCCTACAGTACTGCCTTTGCGAAGAACGATACTCCAGCAGTACCCGGAGGTAAGTAGGGTCCTCTTGCCCTCCCTGAAGGGCACGACGCAGCCTATATATTTTTTTCTTGACTATCGTTAGTTTTTTAGTCCACCACGGGTTGGACTTCCTAAATTTGCGCTTCCTGGGCATTGACGCAGCACAGGTCTCCGTGAGCACCACTGTGAGCGTTTCTGCCATTTTCTCTACTTCTATTGTGGAGCACAGATCGATAGCCTCCAGTTGCGATCTTGAAAGATCTGTCAGGGTGACAGAGAACCGTTCCCAGTCGGCCCGACTTGTGTCGAACCTCGTGTTCCCAGCGCCCCGATCGGCACCTGACTCTTTCGGCAATCTCAATCTTATGTCCACGGCCCTGTGGTCACTGGTGGTCCAGTCACACCTTACCTTCCAGTCACAGATGAACTTGTTCATGGAGGGCGACGTCAGGGTTACGTCGATGAATGACGAACCCCTTGTCGTCCAAAAGGTGGGCGGCTGTCCAGCATCGTTGACCACTGACATGCCAAATGCCCTGATGAGGTCCTCGAATCTGGCACCTCTAATGTCTGTCTCTTGGGGACCCCAGAGTGACGATCGAGCATTGGCGTCTACACCTATAATAAGTCTCTCCCCCCTCAGTGAACAAAGCACCGTTTCGAGGTGGCTGAGGTGCTTCTCAATCTCGTCGCTGTACTGGAAGTAGCACGAGACAACGTAGAAGGAGAAGCTGGGGGCCCGCACTTCCACGCAGACACAATGCGTAGTGCTAAGCTGCGAGACGAAAACCGTATCTAAATTGGGATTGCAGATTACCACTGCTGCCTACGGACGTTGTGAGCGCACTGCGGCAACCTTCATCCCTATGCCTAATCCTACGACTGTGTAACCCGAACCCTGCTTCCCGACGTGTGGTTCCTGCAATAATAAGACGTCAAGTCCCTTTTCGACTACGAGTTGACATACCTCACCCGTTACTACAGCCGAACGTCGCATGTTCAGCTGCAGCATCCTAACACCCGTGGACGCACTACCTAAGCTAGAGCTTATCCTACCTAATTCCTGTGGCGCCGGGCCACTCGCTGTGTGGGGTGGGGTTGGGTCCGCGAATCTAACCGTCTTTCGCACCGTTGTCGCAATGTTCGCGGATCTAAGCGGGTCTAATCGCGGGCCTAATCGCGGGCTTTTCTATCTCGCGCGCTATTTGTTTGACGCCGGTCTCCGATTCTCGCGCTAAATTGACCGACGCCGACCTAATCGTAGTAATGAAACATCGCTCTAATACGACGTACGCGGCTCTAATCCCGGTTGCTTCGCGATTCACTAACGCGGTTCTAGCGGCAGGAAGGCCGCAATCTCGGGGCTGTGCGCCATCGCGTATTGTGTCACGGGCCCGCCCGCGCACAGCTCGGTGAGGCGCTCTCGAGGAGGCGGAGGCCGCCACCGAGCACGCGGTCGAGCAGACCCGCGACTCAACGACGGAGACACCCCGCGCTTCCCTACTCGCGGCCGCGCCAGACCGGAAGCGGTCGGCCAGGTGGTCACTCCTCCTCACCACGTCGAAGATTTTATTTTTGTACACCATATCTGTTCCCACGAGTACGGTGGAAGGGGTGGTCGAGCGACGTAGAGCCACCTTTACGCCGCCAAGCCTAGATACTCCAGGAGGACGGCAGGTATCCCGGGACGGACCGTTCGCGACCGCGACATTTTACGTCTACGCGATCATGCAGACTCTAAGCACGGTTCCTAACACCTTAGTCTTTAGACGTTATGCGGGCCCGACCTCGACGAAAGCGACCGCGACGACAACGACGACCTAACGACCGCCCAAGCCGACGAAGCCACAGACGGCAACATCTAAAACCCGATTGTACCTGAAAATAAAGTTCCTGAAAATAAATGGAGAATTAATCACACGCACACACACACTCACACGTGGGAGTCACTGGGATCGGGGTGGTCCCCGCCTTTGGCCCGGCGGGTGACTGAGTCACCCATCCAGTCCTTCGGGCGAGGGTCCCGACCGGCTCCCACTTTTCCCCACTGAGGGACGTTTCACGGCAGGAGCACCCACCGCTCCGCACCCTCATCCCGCGGGAGCACCCGCATGAAAATTGGGAGGGAAAAAAAAAAAAAAAAAAAAAAGGGGGGGGGGGGACGGCCGTCGACCGTCCAATCAACGCACGAAGTGCGCTTGCCACATAGGAGCCATTCGTTCAGCAAGCTGACACCGGCTCGTGGCAATGCTGTCTGGGCACGTTGGCTTCACCTTTCGGTTACTAGAGCCCCTTCACCACGACAAGGTGTGCCCACGAGGGGGTGCTGTTATTGGCAGCGGCAGCGAAGACGAGCAGGACGATGGCGGTGGCGGGAGGAGGAGAAGAAGAAGTGATGGACGCCCCCGTCACAGACCCCGCCGTCACCGCCATCCGATCGATATCGCCCTTGACGACATTCAATAAAGGAGAAGGAGGACTAGTCTCCCCTCCATTAGTCACAGGAAGAGGGAGGGGTCAAACGACCCCCTCAAATATCCCGAGAACTCCGCACCTCCCCCTTTAGGGGGGTGCCAGCAGGGACGGGGATTCAAGTGGGAGACTCCAATTTTCGTCCCCCTTAGGGGGAATCAAATTCCTCCCCCTGAAGGTGCGGCGTGGGGGTGTGACCCCCCTGCGCTGCAGAAACAGTACAAGAAGGCCGCTTCTCCCAGCCACTACGGGAGAGGTTACGGGGCCACATCCGATACGTCTATTTCGGATGCGGCCCCGCGGGTAAGATTTGGCAGGGGGCCCTTCAGAAGTAATGCAATCGCTCGTCCCCGAGCAAGCCCGGGCCTTCACCGCAGGGGTTTTAGTGGATCGGGGGCGCAAACAACATCTAGCGCCCCTAAAACCCACATAACCCGGTGCTCCGTCCCCGCGGACACCAGGTATCTCCTTGGAGATTTCCTCTGTGTTAAAAAAAAAAAAAAAAAAAAAGGTTGTACATTGAAGTTTGATGAACTGTTTCGTGTTAATAATTCAGTGTACGTTTGATGCATTATTACTGCCTGAATATTGTTCAGAAATAACATTTGGCAGACTTTCCATTTGCGAAGCTGGATTCAGTAATTGAGGCGAAGAAGTATTAAAGATTGCAAGAGAAGTATTTTCATCAGGTTCGTTTTCCTTATCATTACTTAAATCTTTTCTTATTTGATCAATATAATTTTCGATGTCTGTCGTCTGTTCAGATCGATTACTTTTATCGTTTCGAATTCTTTTAATCGATTTCTCTTTATCTGACGATGAAGTGGTCATATATTTTTTAGACTTTACAATCAGACGAGAAGGATGACCTAAGCTATAAATAAAAATTTTCGTTATTATAATTAAATGTTACTTTAATTTTATTTTGTTAAAAAATATACATTAATATTGTTATCAAATATTGTTATTAAATATTATTAAGTTGAAAAATGTGAACCAATAATCTGAAATGAAATATTATGCGTTCGGATATTTACTATCAGTATTGACAATTTATAGTTTGCGTCACATACATTATAGATTTTCAGTATTGGTAGTGAATATATAGAACGCAGTTATGATCGCATAGTATTATTTCATAGGACACACACGCATGAGTACACACACACGTGCACACACACACGTGCACACACACACACACACACACATACACACACACACCCACACACACGGATACACACACACGTATGTATATATATATATATATTTATCGTTTTGATTGTCCTGTTCACTGCGTATTCAATATAAAGTTTACACGTTTTCAAGTTCTCTTTTGAATTATTTTTTTGAGCCTTGTGTCCATTCTGACAACAATATATTAATATATATAGCAACTATTTAACTAAATAAATTAATGTCTAAACTTAAAAAAGTAGAATTTATCCTAAAAAAGTACTGTAAAAGTACGTATAAACTGCACATAGAAAAACGAAAGCAATATGTTAAATTTATTTTAAATTTTAGATGCAACAATCACCATAAAAAGATGCCTCCATAAATAGCTAAACATATGTACATAAATATATAATACAAATGCATCATGAAGAAAATGTTAGAAAATAAAACATAGAAACTCAAACTATAAAGAACGAAAGAAAACATGAAAAATGATAGATATTACGATTATAGGAGAATCGAAACAATATATTTTCGAGCGATAGGCTCATCAGTACTCAATAATACTAGAATCTGAATCCTCACCATCGTTAATTGCCCAGCATAGTGTCAAGTAGCACTTAGCTTTAACTTTAATAGAAATAATATTAAAATTATTACACAATGTGGAATATTTAAATACATCGATTAAAGAAGAGGAGATACCAACATCATAAAAATATTCGATGATTCCAAATTTTTTAATCACAAAATAATGTAAATTTTTCTTTTCTAAAATATTATGTATAATGCACACTGATGAACCACGAAGAACACAACACCTATCACTCAAAGAATCGACATTTACATAGATGTACTTATTCTGCAGCTTCTTATATTGAGAAATACCCACTAAAAGTTCCAAAGGCAATGGTCCTTCATTATGTTTTCCAAAAAATTTGATTTTATCATCAGTGACTGATTCAAGTTTTTCTCGTATTTCCCTCTCAGTTTGTCTGTAGAAAAATTGTTGGAGAGGACGATGAGGTGTTCTATAATATTGTCTAAAAAACGAAATATTATTTTCGTAAGGAAAAGCTGAAAAAATCAAGAGGACCTAACCGTTCTACGTCTTTTGTTAAATGTAGCAATGCATGAACATTGTACGAGAGAAAAGTGTGTTCATAAAAATCAAAACATTTTTTTACAAACGTTTCAAGAGCAAGTTTTGCAAAAAGTAACAATGGTTGCGAAATTGCTTGGCGACACAGTGCACGTATCGCCGCATGAAAAAGTAGAAAGTGCATATAACCATGTTTTTCCATAATAATTAGTAAAACTATTGATCCAGAATATAAGACAAATTGGCGATCTTCAGTAGCTTTATAATGCTTATAATCAGCTAATGATCTTGGTTTTCTCGCAAATTCTCGTGATCAATACGAAATAAGATGTTGAAGTCTTTTTGAAATCAAATTTTGATTGCGGCCAGATAATTTCATTTTTTTCCCGTACTTTCCAGTAACTCATGCAGTCAATAACTTTTTGACAACACCTATACAAACCAAATACATATATTCAATGGGTACTTGTAAAACCATACCCATTGATAAACGATTTAGTGGACTCGGTCCTTTGTGATGATCTTCGTCAATGAGCTGAGCATATTCATCATCCGTTCGTAAATAATGATTTGTGCCCATAAAGACCATTTGATCCTTGTATCGAGTACCAACAACTTTACATTTGGAATATGGATTATTGGAGGTATGTCCAAAATGATTTAATATCCAAGAACGTGTAGGTGTATCTGCAATAAAAGCTAGCAGCATTATTGGAATTTGTTTCTGAAGAAAGAAAACACCGTTATCAATAACGTGTAGTACATCTTCAATGAACTGATTAAGAAAAAGATCAATACTATATGGTGTTTTTGATCCTTTGTATATTCCTACAACTTCAGGTGTGGAATTGGCAATGTTAGTTACAGAACACTGAATCCAAACCAAATTTGCATATTGCTCGATTTGTTCAATCTGGTCCCGTCAATACTCCAATCTACTTGAAGTATATCTGGAATCAAATTTGGTAGTGTTTTTTTGTAAAATTCTAGTAAGGGCCTTTGCAAATCCTACATGCAAGTATTTCTCAGGCTCAATTTTAGTTATGTTAGGACCTTTGCACGGAGTCTGTAATAATGTTCGTGAATTTTTCGGGAGATATGAGAGACATGGTAGTGAACGTAATGTTTTAAAAATAATATTGCCTTGTGTGTGTGTAAGATTTCCTTGTATAAAAGCTTCTACAAGAGATTCTTGAAACACATGAGAAGTATTCATTTCTGCATTGAAATTACAATCACTTTTAGG
This sequence comes from Anoplolepis gracilipes, assembly GCF_047496725.1. NCBI lineage: Eukaryota > Metazoa > Arthropoda > Insecta > Hymenoptera > Formicidae > Anoplolepis > Anoplolepis gracilipes. The sequence continues at coordinate 3,607,584 of NC_132980.1, read as the reverse complement.
TGAAATATTTTTTTTGGAATAGAAATTATAATTCTCAACATTCATTGCAACATCGGAAGAAAATTGACTGCATTGTTCATGAACATTAGACATTTGATCGATACAAGAATTGTGCAATACTGGAGATACACTGAGACTATAATTATCAATCAGAGTATTCTATGGATTATCTACTAGCATATTATTATTGTCTTGATCATTATTCTGTTGCAACAAGTTTAATATCCGTCTACGTTGACGTAGTAATAATTTATACATTGGCTTCCGACCACGTAACATTTTAATATTTCGAGTTTTAGAAAATTTCATTTTAATGTTAAAAACAGATTATTAAATTTTTCAATTATCAAGTTGCAAAAGAAAAATTAATAATTAAATAATTCAAAAAATTGTAAAACTTATACGTCACAGTGTTGCCTTAAAAAAAATATGTTTTTATAAAAAATGTAGTATTCAAAGTTCTATTGTCACCTATAACACAAAGAATATAAAAATAATAAAAAATTAGCAAAAAGCAATGTATAATGTATGAAAGATGATTGAATAATTATAATATAAATTAAAATGTAATACAGGGTGACTCATATAAAATCTTACAAGCTAATGATTTTAAAAATATGAAAAAATGTTTCAAACAAAAGATAAAAATTATGATTATTAAGATTATTTCGAAGTCACATATTTCAGGAATCAAACGAGACCATCGCAAAATTCAAAACACGTACTTAGAGTGTACCCTCTACAACATTAAAATCAAAGTCATCAGCGAAGTGTTTTATTTAATTTTTATTTAATTTATATTTTTCTAACTTAATTATATTTTTATATATTTATATATTTAATATTAATTTTTATAATTTTTAATTATTGTATATATTACTTTATCAAAGTATTGGCCTTATAATTCAAAGTGTTCTTGCAATGAAAAAATATTTTATAATAGTGACTTAGGCCCTCTAGATAAGCTAGAAGAATATGTAATGAAAAATGGAATGTTCTATTTAAGAAATTGAAAATGACCTTTACATAAACTTCAAATAACTATTTAAAGTCAAACTAATGACACCATCTTATGTTGAAACCAACTTTTATTTTTTTCTGTAAAACTCATGTTTTTCCATACTTTTTTCTCATCCTATATAATTTAAATGAAGACAAGTAAAAATATAAGTATATAAGAGTAATAATAATGTTAGAGATTATCATATGTAACAGCAAAGCTATTGTAATAAATATTTATAAAAACACATATCTGCACATATAAAATATTATATGAAAATGCTTTGTCAACTATTTCTGTGATGCTAAAACTCAAACATCTGAAGAATTTAAATATATATGTATATATATTACTGTTTATAGAAAAATGTGAATAGTAATATAAGAAGTTGTAATAAAAAATTATAATTAGAAAAACTTACACGTTACCCAAGTAGCACATATTCGTTTCAAAAACGTTTCACAAATGTTTCTGCGAAACGTTTTAAAACCGGCTTTTAAAAACGTTTCTGATTGGTTAAAATGTCCACTTAAAAAACGTTAAGGGAAACGTCATTTTCTAACAAAAAAAAAACGTTTAAGAAACTGTCAAAATAGGATTTTTTTCCTTTATTTGTAAAAAATTTGTTTATCCACAGATTCAATAAAATAATGCAAATATGGATATAATTCATCTATTTTCATGTTCTGAATCTCTTCTCGAGATTACATCAGAAGTCAAACTGACAAAAAAGACATAATTTAAATTATACTTTTAGTACCTGTTTTTTTAGGTTTTATATACATGTTATGAAAACTTGAATACGAGTTAAGTCTGAACACGCCACGTAGCGGCAAACAAAAGAACACTATATTATAAAATATTATAAAATATAAAATATTATAAAATTATTTTATATAAGTATATTATAAAATAGATCTCTTTTGTCTTGTCGAAAAGATGATCAAAAAGTCATCTTTTCGTCGACTTAACGTAATTATGACTTTTAGAAGACATCTTTTAGACATCTTTTAGTTTTCTGTGCTATCTGGGGATCGTCTTAATAAGTACAGTCTTAATAATGTGTATATATATAATTTTGAATTAAAACATTAATTTTTGTTCTATTTATAGAAACGTAAAATATACGTTTCTTAAACCATGATTTTAAAAATGTTTCTGTTGAAACATTTCTTATTGGTGCTTGACGGTTAAAAAATATTGGATACGTTTAGAAAACGTTTATAAAACGAACATGTGCTACATGGGTATATTGTATTTTCTTCTCTAAAAGTATAAATGCTATCGATGCTTTATAAACACTTTTCGGTAAATATTTACATAAGGTCACCCTTTTCAGAAGTCAATGACCTTGACATATGTTGTCAAGGTCACTGTCCTGAGTAACGCTTAAAAGGTTTTAGCCGTCGCTCGTTGTTTACTAAAAAGTTATAAAAATTTTTTGCAATTATTTTATCAAATACTGAAAATTTAAAAAAATGTTTCAAATAAAAGTTGTAGGTCTCTTCAAAACATTTTATATCTATTTTTATTATACGAGTGATAGTTTTCAAGAAAAACAACGATAAAGACTCTAAACCTTATACAATATTAATTATAACATAATATATAATATAGTCCCACTGCATTCGCGCATACACTTTCTATACATATACTTTCTTACCCACACAACAAATGGGTTGGGTTAGGTTATTTTTATAGGAAGTGGAGCCCCCCACAGGGGGACGGAACCCACTGTATCCACGCATACACTTTTGACGCATAGAAAGTCTATCCACGGGCATAGTGGATTCCGCCCCCTGCGAGGGGCTCCACTTCCAAAAAAAAATAACCTAACCCAATCCATTTGTTGTGTGAGTAAGAAAGTATATGTGTAGAAAGTGTATGCGCGGATGCAGTGGGACTATATTATATATTATGTTATAATTAATATTATATAAGGTTTAGAGTCTTTATCGTTGTTTTTCTCGAAAGCTATCACTCGTATAATAAAAATGGATAGAATATATATAGAATGTGTATTTTGAAGAGACCTACAACTTTTATTTGAAACATTTTTTTAAATTTTCAGTATTTGATAAAATAATTGCAAAAAATTTTTAAACCTTTTTAGTAAATAACGAGCGACGGCTAAAACCTTTTAAGCGTTACTCAGGACAGTGACTTGACAACATATGTCAAGGTCATTGACTTCTGAAAGGGGTGACCTTATGTAAATATTTATCCACTTTTCTTCTAAAATCTAGTGTTCGAAGTTTTGTTTATTATCTGTAACACACAAAAATACAAATACAATAGGAAATTAGCAAAGAACAATAGCAATTTATAATGCATGATATGTCAAGAATTAAATAATTAAAATCTAATATAAAATAACATGTCATAATAAGGCAAGAAACTATAAATATAAAAAATAAATACTATGACTTATGTAATAGCAAAGTCACATGAAATATAAGCATATATTTACTGTTAGCATGTAACGCATAAAATGTTTATGAAAATACTTTTTCAACTAAATCATGAGAAATTAAAACTCAGACAACATGCATGTCTTAAAGACATATTAAAGACGTCTTTCTTATGACGCCTTTCTTAAGACTTGACCAAAAGATGTCTTTCTGACGTCTTTAAGATATTCAATTTTAGACGTATTTTTTGAAACGTCTTAAACATGTCTTTTTTTGACGTCTTTTAGACTTCATCAAAAGACATCTTTCTGACGTCTTAAAGACATTAGCCCATATTCTGAGCTCATATTTATCGCTAAATGTGCCTCTAAATGTGCCTTAGATGACGCGCTAAATGTGGCGGTATTCTAAGCGCACATTTAACAGCGCATTAGGGACGGACCGCCATGTTTAGCCTAAAAGCACAACTTTATGGTGAAAATCCTATTCTGAGCCACATTTATAGCACATTTATGCCATATCAATAGATGCGCCGCTAAATGTGGTCGGAGGCACATTTTAGCAAGATAAAAGCGCTCTGTGCGTAACAGTTACGGTATGATTGACAAGTTTAATTGATTTTATCAACGTTATATGATTGATTTTGTTAATAAAATGGATATATATCGAGTTTCTTACAATTAATAGAGATTTTACACAACAATAATTATGATATTTGGGCACTTTAAAAATTTTCTTTATCTTAACAGTGCATAAGTGTGTAAAGCGAAGTATATGAATTGCGAAAAGTTAATACAATAGTAAAAAATTAGAAAAATACATACAAAAGTACAACATATGTATAAAAGTATATACAAAATACAAAAGTACGAAAGTACATAATCATGGATGTACTGGAGGATATTAATCATGCGATCGAAGTTCAGGAAATAAATGCAGTACCTGAACGTGAACCGCGAGTGTTTCGAAATAGAATAGACGCTTTTGAAATTTATAATGATCACGAGTTTAGACAAAGATACAGGTTAACGAAAGAATGTGTGCGTTTTGTCATTTCATTAGTAGAAGAAAGGTTATCTCCTCTTTCATTTAGAAGAAATGTCATTACACCAGTCCTCCAAATTCTCATCACTTTGCGTTATTACGCTAAAGGATGTTATCAAATCGAATTAAGTACGTTTTTTTATAATTTTATAATTATCATAATTTATTATAAATTTATTTCTGAGCAAAAATAAAAAAAACATTTTTATATTGGAGATTTGCATGGTATATCGCAGCCTACAGTGTCCAGGATTGTCGCTTCAGTATCGCGTATTCTGGCAGGACTGTTGGCAGAATATGTTAAATATCCTTCACGAATAGAAACCCTTCACAGGAATTTTATAACGTAGCTCAGTTTCCTATGGTTGTTATGTATTGATTATACTCACGTACCAATTAAATGCTTTAGCCAGAAACAAGCTGCGTTATATATGAACCGGAAGGGTTTTTATTCGTTAAACATCCAGGTGGTGTGCAATGAAGAACGGCATATACTGGACATTGTTGCTCGATGGAGAGGCAGTGCCCACGATGCGCATATATGGGATTTATGTTCCTTCAAGAATGAATTCGAGGTTAATGGTTATACTAAAATGTTAAATATATATTGTTGTGCCTCCGGGAGGATTTTGCGGGATCGTGCCGGGATGTCGGGGATACGGCGGGCTGTTGTCTCCTTTTATTTTAATGATTCTTGACTTTGGACTATTTTCGTTATTTTTCGATAATAAATGATATAAAATTAATTTCAACAATATGATGGTTAGTCACTGCTCCCAGCGAACGGTATACCACTCGCGCTTACTATCGGTTAGAGTGAGAAACCGGTATCTCTCGTATATACTGTCGTACCGGTAGCCTGATACGTCGGCTTATCTCAGGCGGGCGTATATCTCTTAGTTATTCGTGTATGACTCTGTTGAATTTGGTCAACAGCTGCCCGTGACGATTATTACTCGTTAGGATCTAATTAACGACTGCCCGTCGCTTCATTGCGGCGGGTGCTGTTCTTCCCTCCGAACTGCATGGATTTTCGGAGGGGATCCCTTAGCAACATGACCAAATATGGTTATGTTGCTGAATTCGCGGGTTCGCAGGTTCGTTTTAGTGCAGGCGAGGAAATTCAAAGTCGAATTTCCTCGCTTGTACTTTTGCAATTCGGCGACACCTTTCCGGTGCGTCTCCGAGAGCGCTTTCCGGTCTCGTGTTCGCGCTCGGTCTCGGGCGCGCGTGGCTCGCTGCGTCAGCGGCTCGCGCGATCGCTTCGGTCGCGATGCATTCCCGCATCATTATAATTATATATGTATATATACATATATATTTATTTATTAAATATATAGCCTTTTCTGAGGCTATAACAATATTGTACACAAAAATGTATTATGTATTACACACACACAACAATTATATAATTACACATATAGTTATATATTTAATTATGTAACTATACATGTATAATAATCTATATATGAAAATATAAATTATTAAATGTAAACATAAAACATAAAACATTAATATATATTTTTAATTTTTTTGTAGACAGGTAGGATAAAAGGTGTCTTGCTTGGACATTCCGGGTATCTTTGCAAACCATATCTTTTAACTCCTATATTAAATCCTCGTAATCCTTTTGAGGAGCGTTATAGCACATCCCATATACGGACCCGGATCATTGTGGAGCACTGCTTTGGCAAATGGAAAGGCATGTTTCGTGCCTTAAAAAATGGTATGCAAATATCATTAAGTAATGCAAAAGCAGTCATCATAGCGATGACTGTTTTATATAACATTCGCCAAAAATTTAAGGATAACAATCCATATGGTATGTAATATATAAGCTATTACGAAATAAATGTAATTTGACAATAAAAATTAAAAGATATAATTACTCTATTTTTTAGACGCAGATTCAGATGAGGATTTGAAAAATGAAGAAGATGACCATCCTGCATTAAATTCTGCTTCAGAATCAACACAGTATGGAAATTTTTTTCGTCAAGAGTTTGTGCAGCGGCATTTCTCTTAATGAAGATAATTTGCTTTCTGCTAATTACAAACGACATTCTTTTGTTAATTTATATTAATGATATATCTCGTAATATTATAAATTTCAAACGTCTATTTTATAACGAAATACTCATATGTTTTTGTATGTACTGTATTTATTTTCCGAATTATGTAATGTTCAATATGTTTTTCATATAAAGTACATTTATGATAATTTTATATGTTTAATTTTAATTTATACCTATTAAAATTAATTTATACCTATTTTTAAACTTTAATTTGAATATTTTTATTAGCTTTAATCAGGGACCCGGACCGAAAACTTTTTTCAGTTCGGTTCCGGTTACGGTTTAATAAAATCAAATAAATGTTTCAGTTTCAGTTTCGGTTTCTTGACCAGTGAACGAAACCGAAACCGAAATAATTACGGTTTTTTAAAACTTTTTTTCGGTTATAGTTACTTGTACAGAAAGAATTTGAAGTAGGTAATTATCCAGAAGAGTTGCCTCAGATTTTGATCAAAATAGGCTTATTCGACGCGTTTTGGCTCGAAACGAACGAATCTGGCAGAAATAATCGTCGCTCTGCCTCGCGAACCGAGATATTAATTGTTAAAAATGTCAGATTTCACGATTAGGAAATCATACTGACTAAATCTAGCGATATGAGCATGCGCTGCGGTCACGTGCGCATGCGTTTTAGTAACTTAGCAATATTGTGCACGAAATTTTAAATAAATCCTTTTTAATAATGTAGCTATGCAAGTTGCAAACCCATGTGGAATCGTATATGCATTGCAAAGTACATGCTTAGACGGGGCGAAGCCCCGTCCCCATAAAAAAATATAACAAAACTTACTCGATAGTTATCGCTCCTAAGATATCTAACGGTTCGTTCGATAAATTCTTTAAATTACTAGTAACACATGTAGCTTCTTTATACGGTTTTACAAAATTATTATATGCACGAGCTTTTATAAACGAGACGGGGCTTTCCGTGTCTATTAACGCTGACATTTCTTTCTCTTTTTCTAGTAACAATTTTACCGTGACAAGAGGATCATCGATAACTAAGCGCGTGTTACTCATCGGCTCCTGAACAACCGCGACGGTATCTGACCGCGATGACGTCGGCTGCGGAATTACGGCGGCCGCTGTGATTCCCGAGGAGCTCACGCCTCTCGTTGAGGCTCTCACCTCTTTTTCCTTTAACGCTGGGCAATCGTAGCGGCGATGCCTTTTCTCTTTACAATAAAAACAACTTACTTCCCCTCGGCATTCTTTATGACTATGACCCGTTGTTCAATTCTTACAGGAACCGTCTTTGACCCTTGTGGCTTGGCTGGAGGATGTCGTCTTTTTCTCCCAGTCCGCTGTGCCTTGGGTGATCCTCCGCATCTTTTCCAAGAAGCGACCCAGTGTTTCCTCCGCGACCGCTAACGCTGTTGCCCTCAATGCCGTCTATTGAATCCCGCTGACCAGTAGTTGTATTTTGTCTTGTTCGGGGAGGTCTATTCGATGCATCAGTGCCAGTTTATCGATTGCGTATTCGTCGAACGATTCCTTGTTCGGCGACCATTTGCGCGAATCGATCTTCTGCATCAACTTGAAGAACGGAACTTTGCGATCAAAAATCTTCGTCAGCTCTCTCTTGAGCCAACTCCAAGACTCCACCGCGTCATCTGCCTGCACGTCAAACCATCGGCGTGCTGACTTGGTGAGTCGTGACGAGGCGGCCAGCAAGGTCATCCCGTCTGAAGTTCCATGCACCTGGGCTACCTTATCTACTCTACGTACCCAGGCTTGTACGTTATCTTCATCTTGCCCGGCAAATTCTGGGATCTGTGAAGCCAGGGCTTGCACGGCACTCCCTGTGGACCACGACTTCGTCGTGCGTCGTCCCGCTTCGCCTGACAGCGATATGCTCACTGATCTTGACCCGCTTGGCCTTGGTTCTGCTTCTTGCGGCTGGTGTGCCGCCTTTTCTGAACGCGGTGCTGTTTCCCGGTGTTGCCGGGGCGGTTGCCCGATGGGGTCTTTCCTCGTTTCTACCAGTAAGCTGAACATCTGCGTGAGCTGTTGCTGCTGTTGCTGGAGCACCGCTAACATCTGCTGCATCATCTCTGATGTTCCTTGTGGTTGTCCACCCTGGGTTGGTGCCGGGTTATCCGCAGCCAACGGCGGTAATTCAGGCGCTGTCTCAGGCACATGAGTCTCCAGGAACGTCATTATTGAATCCAGGAGTGCATTCCTGCTGTCCGTCGGTTGCAGCCCGTATTTTCTTGCCTCCTCTCTCAGCTGTTCCATGCTCATGTTTTCTAAGTAGGCTCGGTCCATGTTTTCTTGTTTCCTCGTTCAAACCATACAGAAGGTGCCAGAAGGTCGTTTTTGTTTTTTGACCCGATGCCTTCGTCTTTGTTCCTTCTATTCTTGGAAGATATATGTATATCTACCCAAAATTGAACTAATTCGAATAGATCCCACTTCTGAGATGAAAAGTTAATGATAATAGTAATTATCTTCAACACTATCAGGAGATCGAAGCGGTCGTGAGAGCTAGGAATATTCGAAGTAGCGAGAATAAAGAAGGATGAAACAGGCTCGTGGTTTTAATTACGATGCACCCACACTTAAATAATGAATGTTGTCTTAATAATGATAATTAAGATTCATTATAAACTGTTCCGTTACACTGTTACAGAAACTCAAACTCAAAAAGCTAATCAAGACTCTCGCACTATCACGTTTCACAACTGTCGCGAAGCACGTCCGGAAGGAGAGTGTCCGCTCTCGCGCTCTTTTCTCCATAACGGCTTTTTGGATCCGTTTTTCGCAAAACATGCGCGAGATACGCCCGCGCATTAGGCCCCGTAATTTGCTTATTTTGACATATAGCAGCAGCTACCGTGTGCTGCCTAAAGCGCCGTTTATGCGACGGCAGCTGATTATCTTTCAATATTATATTTAATTTTATTTAATTTTAATTTTAATAATTTAATTTATAAGTAATTTTATAAAAGAGACTATAAATCTCGAAAAAGCATTTAACACTCACGCATATTAAGAACCAAGCAGCGTTGTACTAAAAAAAAAATAATAATAGTAACAAATATATTAGTAATAAGAAACTATATATTTATAGAAAATATAATATAATAACGATTACATATTTAATTTAATTTTACTTTTTTATACGCGTATATATTTGTAATACAATATGATACATAAACATATACTCATCACACGTATCGTTTTGACAGTATTAAAATAACAAATGATGGTGAATTTCCACATCACCCGTGGGGTATCACCAATGGCGCGTTTGGTTTTTTTTAAATGGACTTTCGCCTGGAGTCCTATTATACCACATTATATTATGTTGCATTTTATTATGCTGCACGCGAATGTCGTACAGACAAGATATCTTTTATACACCTATTTTTTTCAAATGTAATATCTTTTGTAGACAAAATAATTTTTACATATTTGTTCTTTGCAAAAATGTTGTCTTTTATAAACAAAATATCTTTTACACACTTGTTTTTTTAAAGTGTGGCGTTTTTTACAGACAAAATATCTAACATCTGTTTTTTTCCAAATGTGGTGTCTTTAATAAACTTTACACCTCTTTACACATCTGTTGGTAGGTATGGTGTCCTTCAAATATTAAAATAAAAATAAAATAAAATAAAATAGAATATGTAAAATTAAAATAACAATATATAATTAATAAATTATTAAATAAAATAAAAAAAAATAAAAAATTAAGTAATAAAATAAAAAAATAAATAAATAAATAATTAATAAAATATAATAAAAACAAATAAATAATTAATTAATAAAATAAATAATTTAATTATTTGTTTATTATTTCGAAGAGGGACCAGCTTCGTCAGCATCCGTAGTATATAATCTTAAAATACTTTTTTTTCTTAAGCGGGAGCATATAAATTATTTGCTGACATAAGAGACAAATGCTTTTTATCAATTGTCATGTTTAAAACTATTTCTCCCTTCGTTTTTAATGCTGATTTAAACACGCAAATAACATTAACAGAAACTGACGAAAATTTATTTTGCTTTTTAGTTTTAACATTACTTAAACAAGAAAACATTCTCTTCGAATCGGCATTTGAATTTGAAAGTGATCTAATGCTACTTATAAGTTTTGTTAAACTTGGATATTTAGCAATATTATTAATATACCAACGTTGTAAAATATTTTTCCACATATTGTCGAAATTTAATTTAGAGAGACTTATTTTCTTCCATTGTAAAATCTAATGGTAACGCAATCCATTCTTGCTTTAAACCATTTTCATCAATACCGCCGAAAGTTTTAGCCACGAAAGAAACATCATTGAAAGATGTTTCTCTATTATTACTGACTAAATTTACACATGGTTGAAAAACTTTTAATTTTGAAAAGAATATATCATTTACAGGTAAAGTTTGACGAATTTCATCTGCAGCAGTCATATAAAATGTTAAACATTTTTCTCGAATAGTTTTAATTATGTTTACGTGACCTTTTATTATTAATTCGTTAAGATATTCTTCACATTCTGATCCTAAACTAATTTTATTAAGAGCTTTTTGATTTTGTTTTAGAGAGAATATAATATCTGTAGAAAATGGTTTTAAATGTTCCTCTTTTAAAAAATTTTGACAGATTTGGAAAAGAAAGTTTACAGATTTCGGTTGCAACAAATGAATTCTCATTTTGGACGCTTGAAAAAAAGCGTTAAATGCGTTAAAGAAATTTAAAACGTACTTTAAAAAAAGAAAATAAGCTTTTGTTTCTACATTGTTCATCGTAAACAGTAACTTTCCTGCATTGTCTGTTCTTTCACTCATTACCATTTCAGTAGGAAAGTATTTAATTGTATCCCAAGATTCAAGAAGTCTTCCGACGCATAAATAATGAGAAAGCCAGCATGTATCACATAATTGTAATAATTTGAGATGTTTTTCTTGAAAACATTCGCAAAATTCTTTAAAAATTGCCGTACGTTTTGGACTATATTAAGATAACTAGCAATTTTTTTTTAAATTTCTTGCAAAATTCGGGCAATTTATTAGATGCAGTATGCATTACTAATGCGGCAGAATGATAAGGACATGAAAATGGTAATAAATGTGGACATTTTTCTTCTAATTTTTTTTTTTAAATAAACGTTTTCCTGTCATAACCGATGCATTGTCGCATAAGCCAACAATATTCAAAAATGGTATTTCTAACTTGTACATTTCATTTTTAAATGCATTAAATAACTTTTCTGCACTGGAATCTTTGGCATCAATATCAATTAATTTAACTTTGTGAGTGAATATTTAATGTCTCCGGATCAACATATCGAACAAAAAAAGTCATCCATTTTTCATTTGTAACATCGGATGTTTCATCAATGAAAATTGAAAATTTGGTATTTTGAAGCTTATTAACGTCATGATTCGTTTCAACCGGACACAAAACATTTGTAATAATGTTTGTACATTTTGTTCGACCCATGCTCATGTTTTTCAATGCATTAGGATCTTTTCCTATGTTTTGAAAGAAGCTAAGAATCTCTTTCGCAGTTTGATGGGAAATATTTTTGTCAGCAATTAATGCGGCATATCTTATTTCTGCTGCTTTTCTACGGTCATCTAACGACAAAAGCGACTCAATATTTATATCTTCGATTACATTCGATTTATTTTCATTTATTTTATTTTCTTTAAATTTAATTGTGACTTTTACATTTTGCGTGTCTGTGTATTTCCGACAGACCGCCAGTAATTGATTTATTACACACCAAACAAAAAAAATAAAAAGTGTTTGGTACTTCACGTAACCATGACTGATATTCTTTAATTTCCGGCCACTCATGTCTAAATGTTTTTTGTATTGTGTTTTAGGTTTTTTATCATGATTATCATGATTATCAGGATAATCATCATGATTATCATCATGATCATCATGAATTATCATTATTATTATTATCAAATTTAATATTTTTATGACTTAAAGTATTTGCATGTCTGAAAACAGACGAATGACATGAAAAATTTTTTTTACACACAATACAATAAAACAGACAATTATCGAAAGAAACTTTCACGATTTAGTTCTTTCATTATTAAGCCAAGCTTTGCAAAACTTTCGCTTAGGTTTTTTTATTATTATATTTTTGTCACACATACAGTCTGTTTGACAAGAGCATGTACGGCGAAACTCAAAAACGACTTAGGATAATAAATTTAAAAAAAATACGTACATTATGCATGATATAGACTGTGATGCTTTACTATTAATAAGTTGTCCAGTCGCCTCCATTATCAATAATTGACTGACATCTCCGAGACATACTTTCTACTAATTTTACAACATAATATTTAGACAAAGACCTCCACATAAATCGAATCTGTCGAACTAACTACTTGACGGTCCATATCTTCTTTCCTCGGAGCTTAAACTTCATGAGCGCCCAAACATTTTCTATTGGATTTGCATCTGGCGACTGTGAAGGCCAATCCAGTACGTCAACGTCATTTTTTTGTTTCCACGCAGTACAAAGTCTACTCCGATGTTTTACATCATTCCCCTCTTGCAGTAGCCAATTTTCATTTTTCCTTGTAAACCATCTTTGGGCAGATGGTAATAAAGCTCTCTCATATATTTTGACCATTTTGGCAGCGTCCAAATTTTCTGTGATGATGTGCAAAGTGCCAAATCCCTGCTTTGAGAAACAGCCCCTCAAGCAGGCAGGTCATCAACGTTTTTGACGTCGTAATAGCGTTTCACCCACTTACTTACAAATGCCTTAGACTTTTTCATGTACTTAGCAGCCGCTCCGTACGACATTTTTGGTCCTTTCGGATGCAAATATAGAAACACGGTTTCGTAACGTGATACATACTTGACACTCATGTTGAGATATGTGCTTCTGTGACCAAGGTCAAACGATAACTAAAGATTTCTATACAAAGCATCTTGGGAGAAGGGTCCCGCTATCAGCTCACGTTCAAATCCCCCCTCTAACGATTTCTAGAAAAAAGTTTTGCCGTACACGCTCTTATCAAACAGACTGTATTATTACAAATTAAAAAATGGCAAGACAGAAGAAAAAGAAGAAAATTAATATATGTATATATATATATATATATATATATATATATATATATATAATATATATATAATATAAAATTGAAATATATGTATATATATATATATATATATAATTAAAATTAAAATTAAAATAATAATCTTACAATTGATTTGCTGGCGAGACTGTTTGACACCGGACACTGACACTAACATCAAGTATACACATGAACAAGTGACAACTTAGCACAGTACACAAGACTTCTTATAAAAAATCTTTGTTTTATTTCCGTTCTAAGTACCATACTAGGTTATCATTTGCTCATATTTATTTTCACCGTTTAGTATAGTCTTTACAACAAAAATAAATAAAACAAATTTAAATACAGTTGAGATAATTATATAAAATTATATACCTCGAAACTGAAACTCGAAAAACCTCTCTAATTCGAATTTTTTTTATTCCTAAAAAAACCTTTATAAGTCGAAGAAAAATAGGAGATTAATTAAAAATTAAAGTTTTTTTACAAGTTAAAAAAACACATTTGCAAAAACAGGTGTGTAAAAGATATCTTGTCTGTACGGCATTCGTATGCAACATAATATAATGCAATACAATATAATGTGGTATAACAGGGCTCCAGGCGAAGGTCCATTTTAAAAAAACCAAACGCGCCATTGGTAATACCTCACGGGTGGTGTGAAAATTCACCATCATTTGTTATTTTAATACTGTCAATACGTGTGATGAGTATATGTTTATGTGTCGTATTGTGTTATAAATATATTCGCGTATAAAAAAGTAAAATTAAATTAAATATGTAGTCGTTATTACATTATATTTTCTATAAATATATAGTTTCTTATTACTAATATATTTGTTACTATTATTATTTTTTTTTAGTACAACGCTGCTTGGTTCTTAATATGCGTAAGTGTTAAATGCTTTTCCGAGATTTATAGTCTCTTTTATAAAATTATTTAGAAATTAAATTATTAAAATTAAATATAATATTAATATTATTATTATTATTATTTAATATTTTTAATATTAAATTATTTATAATTTTTTAATTATTAAATTTTTATGTATAGAATTAAATATTTAATAAATTTAACAGTTGAATAATTTATTAAAAATATTAATATTAATATTAATTTCAAATTTAATTTAATTTAATTTTAATTTAATGATATAATTTATAATTTATAGTTATAATTTTAATGTTATACATATTATTAATCATTTTTTAAATAATTCTTGAGAAAGCATTTCGCCTTATTAACTGTTGTGCGTATGAAGAATCAAGAAGTGAACATAGAATAGAAAAGAGACAGAAAATAGTACATCTGTTCTTTTCTATTATCCGGAGCTAACCGAATCTCCGAGGACACACGTACGCCGTTCCCGCTTGTGTGCATCATCCCTTCTACCGGCGTATCCCCTCTATTTGGCATGTTGCGCAACCTGAATCTGGCTTCTCTGCTATAGGCGCGTTTGAAAAGAAATTCGGACAAATATCCAAGAACATGATCAGATTTTCGACCATATCTTGGAATATTTCTCTGAACCTCTCTCCAAACGCGCTCTATATTTTGTGTATGTGCGCCTATAATTTTTAAAAATATATTTAAACATATTATAATAAAACGTAAAAATTATGTTTAGGAAATGTCAAACAATTCTTACCTGCTTGAGGATCGACGAAGTTGTACGAATGATTTACTGTCATATGTTGGAAATCTTTATTGTCTAGACAATTATACGATTTCCAACAATCTGACATAATAGTCGTTCCTGGCATGATCCATTCTTTGGTGCATGCCAGGAGCGTCTTTTCCGTACGGTCAACTGGAACGATGAAAACCTTCTTAGAATTTCGCTCGTACCATCCAAAAATCCACTGACCTTTTAGCAGACGACCACAATTATATTTTCGGTGGCCAATTTTTGCCTCGTCTATTATATTTCCACTATACGTCCTGGGCCACCAAGTTTCTCACTATGCCTGTGGGCCCAGAACACACAGACCTGTAATTAGAAATATTGATATTTTAATTATATTACTCTGTAATATTCAAAATATTTTCAGATATTTATTATAAAATATTAAAATAATTTAAAAAATCAGCCTCGCATATTAAGGACGAATAGTCCTTTTCCACCAAGATCAGGGACACCTTCATAGATAACGGAGATTTGATGGTTTCATTGGACGTAAGTTCCCTTTTCACCAATATTCCCAAAGATTTAGTTTTGAGTGCCATTCAGAAACGTTGGAATGACATCACTCCTCTCACGAGCCTTATTCTCCCTCAATTCTTACATACAATAGAATTAATTTTGGACTCGACCAGTTTTAGCTTCAACGGACAATTTTATGAACAAATTTTTGGAAATCCTATGGGTTCTCCCTTATCCCCGATTTTAGCCGACATGGTCATGGATGACCTTGAATCACATTGCCTACACTCGTTAGGTTTTAATGTCACGGCATTTTACAGATATGTGGACGACATTTTTGCAATCGTTCCGAGCACAGGCATAGAGGAGTTAGTAGAGACCTTCAATAACTTCTACCTTCGACTGAAATTTACCTTCGAAATAGAACATAACAATTCCATTTGTTTTTTAAATACTACGATTATGCGTGTCGACAATACACTATTAACTAACTGGTTTAGGAAGCCTACATGGTCCGGAAGATATATTAACTTTCATTCGAACCATCCAACTAAGTATAAAATAAATACTATATATAATCTCGTCGATCAAGCGGTATTATTATCGGATTCCAGATTTCATAAAGAGAACATACTAAAATATAATAAATATAGTAAATATAGTTCGAAAAACTTTGCGTAACAATTGCTTTCCTGAACAACTTGTTGAACGATATATCCAAAAAAGGATTAATGTTTTAAAAAACCGTGCAACTACTAATGATCACGAATCTACGGAAAAATTACAGCCAAACAACCTTTTTATGTTATTACCGTACGTTAATGATTTTAGTGCCTGTTTCCGCTGTTCAATACGTGACACCGGTTTAAAGGTTGCTTCGATCGTAACTAATAAACTTAATAATTTGATAAGACGTGGCAAAGATACTTTACATATTGATAATAAAACAAATGTCGTATATAAAATATGTTGTAAGGATTGTGATGCTTGTTACATAGGCCAAACTGAAAGACATCTACGCACACGGCTTAATGAACATTTTAAAAATATTAAGTTATACCCTTCAAACCAATCTGTAATTAGTAAACATAGATCAGATTATGGACACGAGTTTGAGTGGGACAATTCATATATACTACATAACGAAAAATTTGTAAAAAAGCGAGAAATAGCCGAAATGTTTTATATCAAAAAATTCAACAACACAATAAACCTACAAAGAGATACGGAAAACCTTAATAATATTTGAAACACAAAATAATAAAGGTCGTTTAAATTTGTTTTTTAAAAACCGACAGTTTAGTTCATAGATTTGTTTTGACAAGACGTGTTTCGTCATTAGTTGGTCTATCTTATTAGTTTTTTAACTATATAATATATAAAAATACATTCCATGTGTAAAACTCATTGTTATTCATCTTTGCCTCATTTTCATGTACATATTAATTTATTTTCTTCGATCGATTTGGTCGCGTTTATCTTCTGTCCGTGATTGACATTGTGATTATTTTATTATTGATTATACAGTGAAACTTGAAAAGGACCACAACCAAATGGTCGAAACGTTGTACTAATAAAGAAGTTACTGGCTAGTTTGGTCGTTTAATTATATCTACCATTTGGAATCACGAGCGATTTTAATCTACTAATCTACATTAAAATAATTACCTCCCGGCAAAAATTGAACCAGTCAACAATCGTGATCTGTGATGCACCAGTTTCATCCTGCGTGTCATTTTCACGTGGATGTCGTAGCATTAAAAAACATGCCATGATTTTGCAAATGACATCCACGTCAAGATGACTTTTATCGAACCAAGTATCTTTCTTTGCACTTTTATAAAAGTTGCATTGCTTCGAGATACGTTTCTTAAGTACATTTTTTATAAAATATCGATTTCGACAACGATATGTTAATGTTTCTTTATCAATATTTAAATCACTTCCACACTTATCACACGTAATTGTGTTTGCTAAAAACACCATGTTTGATTAAAAAATCTATTAACCTTTCTATGGAATATGTTATGTGCATAAAGTCGAACAGTCGAAGCATTGTTATAACGTACTGTCATGCATTGTTATAACTAAGGATCCAGACCGGAATTGAAACCGAAAACCGTTCCGTAACCCTTTTTTTTAGATGAACCAATACCGAAACCGAAACCAAATTTTACAAAATCTATAACACCGAAATCATAACCGAACCAATAATATTATTTAACGGTTAACAGTTTTTTTCGGTTCTTTTTCCGGTTCTTAATCTATATATGTATAGATCTGTTTTTCGTAGTTGAATCAATATGACGACTGCTCGATTGAAAAAGCTTAATTTTATAAAAATAAGTTTTTAGAAATATTAGTTTGGAGTAAAATAACATTATGCTTTTTTAGATTTTTTAACTGTTCTAAATTTTTTATTATTATTGTTAATTATTATCTCTATGTTGCTTATATCTTAATTCTTCTATTTGAATCCACCAAATTAATCACATTTTAGTTTATCTTTTACACATGTATATGCATAAAATAAAACATTGCATTAAATAATATAATTTTTTATTTTTATTTCTTATCTGCAAATATACAATTTAATAAAATAAATATAAAAAAAGTTATTTTATTAAATTTATCATCACACTTCAAACTTTTTCCGAACAAGTAGCTATAACCGAAAAAAAGTTAAAAAAAAACTGTAATTTTTTTCGGTTTCGGTTTTGTTCACTGATCAAGAAACTGAAACTGAAACTGAAACACTTATTCAATGTTTTATTAAACTGTAACTGGAACCGAACTGAAAAAAGCTTTCGGTCCGGGTCCCTAGTTATAACACGTAGTTATGTTTGTGCACTTTATTTCTTTAAATTTCGTGCACAGTGCTGCTAAGTTACTAAAACGCATGCGCGCGTGACCGCAGTGCATGCTCATATCACTAGATTCAGTCAGTATTTCCTAACCGTGAAATCTGTCATTTTTAACAATTAATATCTCGGTTCGCGGGGCAGAGCGACGATTATCTCTGCCAGATTCGTTCGTTTCGAGCCAAAACGCGTCGAATAAGCCTATTTTGATCAAAATCTGAGGTGAGGCAGCTCTTCTGGATAATTACCTTGAAGTGTAATGATAAATTTAATAAAATGACTTTTTTTAAATTTATTGTATTAAATTGTTTATTTGCAGATGACAGGAAATAAAAATAAAAAATGATATTATTTAATACAATGTTTTATTTTATGCATATACATGTAAAAGATAAACTAAAATGTGATTAATTTGGTGGATTCAAATAGAAGAATTAAGATATAAGCAACATAGAGATAATAATTAACAATAATAATAAAAAATTTAGAACAGTTAAAAAATCTAAAAAAGCATAATGTTATTTTACTCCAAACTAATATTTCTAAAAACTTATTATTAAAAAATTAAGCATTTTCAATCGAGCATTAAGTCGTCATATTGATTCAATTATAAAAAACAGATCTATACATATATAGATTAAGAACCAGAAAAAAGAACCGAAAAAAACTGTTAACCGTAAATAATATTATTGGTTTGGTTATGATTTCGGTGTTATAAATTTTGTAAAATTTGGTTTCGGTATCGGTTCATTTAAAAAAAAAATTACGGAACGGTTTTCGGTTTCAATTCCGGTTCGGTCCGGATCCCTGGCTTTCATAATATTATTAATAAGTTATTAATTATTAATTTAGTACTATTATTAATTTAGTATAATACAAATTTTATTAGTATAACTAGCTTTTCGGACCGCGCTTGGTCCTCATGAGATACTTACATATTTATGAACCGATTTTCACTAAATTTATATCAAAATATTATAAATTTTTTAAGGATAACTACTATGTTATTTCTTTTTTTAATTTTCTGATATTTTATTTCGCGCTGCCTTTTTCATAAACTTAAATATTTCTATTTTTATTTTTTTTTGCTTATTTATATATAGATATATTTTAATTTCCATACAATTTCATATATTGTAGCTTTTAAATATTAATTTGGTTTATATATATATATTTTATAACATAAATTTGATTTATATATATATATATATATATATACAATATATAAATATTAATTATTTTTTATTATTTAATTATTACACCTTTTTTTAAATTTTATTTACTCAAATATTTTTTCTTTACGTTTAATTTATCCACCGCTAACCCGCTATTATTAGCTCTCATTCAATTTTTTTAACTTTTTAATTTACAAAATTTCTCTGTATATTATATATTTTTTAAAACATTTTTTACTTCCTTCAATTAGTACAATTTTTTTAATTTCACAATTTACAAAATTTCTCTGTATATTATATTTTTTGTAAAACATTTTTCACTTCCTTCAATTAGATGTCCTTGATTACTGAATTCACCAATCTTAATTTTTACACTTTCCCTTTTGGTTGCTCTAAAAAATGCCACATAAAGTTGATCATGAGCAAATACAAGATATGGCAAATAATTTCCAACTTTTTCTAAACTTTGTCCTTGGGATTTATTTATTGTCATAGCAAATGACACTCGAATAGGAAACTGTCAAAACATTCCAAACACATTGGAATACAAATAAAAAAAATTTTTTTCAAGAAAACATAGCCTTATCTACGATAAAATGTGGGTGGGTAAAACTTAAAAAAAAACCACATAGCAGCCTTTTCCGAAAAATTTGCGAAATTTGGTACTAATTTCGTGAAAATCGGTCCATAAATGTACATGCGCGTAGGTGGATGCGTGGGTAGGCGAAATTTAAAAAAACCACATAGCAGCCTTTTCCGAAAAATTTCCGAAATTTTGATACCAATTTCTTGAAAATCGGTAGATAAATACTCGCGCGCGTGGACAGGTGCATGAGTGGATGCGTTGGTGGGCGAAAACAAACCCCATAGCATCTCTCTCCGAGGAATTTGCGACATTTTGGTATCAATTTCGTGAAAATCGTTCCACAAATGTGGAAGTGTCCATAAATGCGCATGCGCGTAAGTGGATGCGTGGGTGGACGCGTGGGTGGGGTGAAAATTAAAAAAAAATACATAGCAACCTTCTCCTAAAAAATTGCGAAATTTTGATACCAATTTCGCGAAAATCGGCCCATAAATGCGCATGCGTGTGGGTGGGCGAAACTTAAAAAAAACCACATAGCAGCCTTTTCCGAAAAATTTGCAACATTTTGGTACCTATTTCACGAAAATTGGTCCACAAATGTGAAAGGAGTTCGCGGTTATCATACATACAGACAGACGATACTTATATATATAGATTATATTTTACAAATATAAAATTAAAATTAAAAAATGTTTTAAAGTTATTTTTTTAATTAATTCATTAAAACAATTAAAATTAATAATAATTGTAAAAGATTGGCTTCTTAATATGTATTACGTCATGGAATTTTTAAATATTTATGTGCGCAAATGTATAATCATTTATCTAATAAATAATATAATCTAATAATTATTATAATAAATAATAGAACACAGGAGTAAATATAACAAAAAATATATACAATAATATTTAATAAAAATATATACAATAATATTTACAATAATATATACAATATTATATCTAATAATATATTATAATAATATATTATGTACATATACAATATTATATCTAATAATATATTATAATTATATATTATGTACACATTTTATGAGGCGTTTTTCGCAAGAAGGAAGAAATATATAAGAACAATTTTATTGTTTATAGAAGGCAATTGTGACAATGTGTGATGATAAATTAGAAATGAAAGAATAAATAGAAGTGAAAGTAAAGAAAGAAGCAGCAAGGAAAATATTTTTGTCTTTAAAGATGGAGTTTTGAAAGTCGACCATGAAACATTAGATGTTATAATAATCATTTTTTGTCAATTTTGAGGTCAATTTAAAGGAAATCTTGTTGATGTTTTTGAATTTGTAATAATTCTTTCATTTTTAACTTGTATAAATCTTGTTTTTGCTTTTGTTCTGCCAATATTGATTGTATCTTTGCTTCATGTTCTATTTTCATAAACTCCATGGCCTTTTCATGCTTGATCTTCTGGAGTTCTAATAGAGCCTCTTTGTATGCAGTAATTTCTTTTTTTCTCTTCTTTGGTACAGGCGCATCAGATTTGTCTTCTAATGGCCTGAATCAATTGGTGTAAAGAAAACACATAATTATGTTAAAGTAAAAATGTGTAACTGCTAGTTGCAAATTCAGATTTTTTCTTAAAGATAACTATGTGTTTTCTTTACATCAATTGATTCGTCTCATTATTCTGTGTATAAAAGTACTAGGGTAAGATAATCGAAAAATGAATATTTTACGAGATATCTTGTATTTTATGTTAAAATATTGCAACTTTGAAGCCTTATAACTCAAAAAATACTTAATGAAAAATACTTTGTCATAAGTGTTTTGGAAAGCTCTCGAGGTAAGCTACAAGAATATGTAATAAAAAATAAAAAGTGCCATTTAAAAAAATTGAGGTGACCTTCACGTGACCTTCAAATGATTATCCAAGGTCAAACCAATGGCACCATCTTATATAGCCCCTTCGAAACCATGCAAGACATGTCTGAACCATTTTTCGATATTTCGCTTAGTTTACGAGAAAATTGACCGTATTGTTTAAAATGGGCCACCCTGTATATAATAAGTATGTATATATATATATATATATATATATATATATATATATATATATATATATATTGTTGTGCCCGTGCCGTGAGGATAGGGTCTTCCGGGATATCCGCCCAAAGAGTTGGAACTCAGGCAACAAGTAAACGCATTCCGTACTTGCTTAGTAAAAGAATATATTTCGGTCGTACTGTTACACTATTCTCACACTACTGTTAACTCGCGTATTCGGTCGTCGTGTAGACGAACCGTGTCGATAGGTCGATAACTTATTTACGCGCGGCTCTCTTATTAGCTACTTTCTTACGAGCGACCGCGATGGGTCTCGCGATCGGTTTATATATATCGCTTTAATTTCGAAGGTGGAAGGTTGAGGTTTTCCGAGTCGGAGCGCGGGACGTGCTCCGTGTTCGGGTGTCGTAATGTTTATTCAGCTTGACCGTGACTTGCTTTCTTTTTGGTCACGTCTTATTTTTCTTTCTTAATCTTTCTATTTAATTCTTATTTAATTTTCTTGTTTAATTCTTTTAATACTTTGCTTTGCTTGCTTGATTTTAATTTCTTATTTCTTAATTTTATGTATTTACTTTTTCTTTTCAGATAAGTGTCTCGGGTTACAACATCCTTCCCCCTTTGGGAAAAAAAAATTTATTAGCGGTCAATTTTCTTTATCTTATTTTCGCTTCTTAATCTATGTTCTTACAGTCTGTCTTATTAATATAACATGGCTGTGTTGTTTCCGTCATCTAGTGTTGTGTTGGTAAGGTCTGTCATAAATTTTTTCTCTTTGTACTCGTGGTATGCTTATTTGAATTGTGCTTATTTTGTCCTGTTGTTCTTTTTTCGTTTGCTTCCTTCTTCTTACTAGGTGAGTTAACATTACAATGCTGAGTATAATTATTGTTCCTGTGATACTTGATATCGCGGGATATATTACATGTTCTCGTATCAGTAGACTGTCTTTATTTATCTGTCTGTTTGTCTCGGTCAGTGTGTTACTCAGTTTCATTAACTCGGATGGGTTCTGTATTATTTTTCGTAATTTTATGCTTTCTACCTTGTCTTTTGGTTCGTTCGTCTGTATTTTCAGTATGTTTGTTAAGTTGTAGTCAGGTATTTTTGTATTTATATATGTTATTATGGCGGGTTTGTTCGCTTTTATTATTATGTCGGGCGTTACTAATTTACATTTTTCTTTTATTGTTATTCGCCCTGACCTTTGATTTCGGTTTTCTTTGTTACTCCGTTACTACATGTTATTTCTATTGGTTGTCTTTTCCTAGCGGAGTATATCCACGAGTTCGCGTCACTCAGCGTTATCCATATCTTTGAGTTGGCGTGTATGTGTCGTGTGTTGCAGCTGTTTGTATGTGTGTCTGTTCGTACGTATGTCTGTACCTCGCATAACGCCTGGCTGTTATGTGATGTGTCGGATGACTTCTTTCGCATACATATTGGTTGTCGTTTCGCATACATTTTTCTAATTTGCTTTCCGTGGTTGTAAAATACGTTCGACTATCGGTGTCTATCGCTATTATCGGTTGGCTTACTTCTATACACATAAATGTGTCGTCTTGTTTATGGACGGGTAGAGGGATTGCTTTTATTATCTCATATGTAGGATACATTATTAATGGAAATCTTACTATCGTAATTATTCCTATACTATCGTAGTATGCGCTTATTTTTATAAATTTCTCGATCTCTCCCCAATTTTCTGGTGCAATGTTGAACGGAAAGTGCGTTCCTTGCGGTATTTGTGCCGTGATTTCCTTAAGATTATTTATTATGATTTCGATCGGTAGTACTCTTATGTTTATTATTCCGCTTTTCGCGCTATTTAAATGCGTTACGAGATCGGTAATATCCGTTATTAATCTTCTAATGATCGCGTTTAATACGATGAAATGTTCGTCCATCTCTTCTCTGTGTCCGAATCCTGTTTTCATCTGTATCCAGCTTTGTCGCATTTTCTCTGTCACATTTAAAAACTTGTCTTCATTATCCTGTATTATTTTCTCTGATTCTTCTACGTGTGCAATGGTTGCGTTTAACACTTTAATTTGATTCTTCAACGCATGCTGTAGTGTTTGTTGATTTCCTTCTAACATTTTTAATTGTTCGTTGATTACTTTTTCGTCGTCGGCATCCATCGTGCCGAATAGCGTTTTGGCTATGGTTCCTAGTCCATCTACGAGTCCTCTCCTTGTTTTCCTTGCTAACTGTGCTTTTTGGTCACGTCTTATTTTTCTTTCTTAATCTTTCTATTTAATTCTTATTTAATTTTCTTGTTTAATTCTTTTAATACTTTGCTTTGCTTGCTTGATTTTAATTTCTTATTTCTTAATTTTATGTATTTACTTTTCCTTTCCAGATAAGTGTCTCGGGTTACGACGATATATTTATATACAGGGTGGACCATTTTAATCCATCCAGTCGAATATTTTGAAAACCAAGCCCGGGAGAGAAAAATGTTTCAGACAAAAGTTGTATGGTTTCGAGGGGGCCATAAGATTGTACCATTGGTTTGACCTTGAAAAGTCCTTTGAAGATCACGTGAAGGTCACCTCAATTTTTTTAAATGGAACACCCTATATATTTTTACATATTCTTGTAGCTCATCTCGAGAGCTTTCCAAAACACTTATGACAAACTATTTTTCATTAAGTATTTTTTGAGTTATAAGGCTTCAAAGTTGCAGTATTTTGACATAAAATACAAAATATCTCGTAAAATATTCATTTTTTGATTATCTTACTGTAATACTTTTATGCATAGAATAACGAGACGAATCAATTGGCATAATTAAAACACATAATTATGTTAAAGTAAAAATCTGAATTTGCAACTAACACATTTTTACTTTAAAGTAAAAATCTGAATTTGCAACTAACACATTTTTACTTTAACATAATTATGTGTTTTAATTATGCCAATTGATTCGTCTCGTTATTCTATGCATAAAAGTATTACAGTAAGATAATCAAAAAATGAATATTTTACGAGATATTTTGTATTTTATGTCAAAATACTGCAACTTTGAAGCCTTATAACTCAAAAAATACTTAATGAAAAATAGTTTGTCATAAGTGTTTTGGAAAGCTCTCGAGATGAGCTACAAGAATATGTAAAAATATATAGGGTGTTCCATTTAAAAAACTTAAAGTGATCTTCACGTGACCTTCAAATGACTTTTCAAGGTCAAACCAATGGTACCCTCTTATGGCCCCCTCGAAACCATATAACTTTTGTCTGAAACATTTTTCTCTCCCGGGCTTGGTTTTCGAGATATTTGACTGGATGGATTAAAATGGTCCACTCTGTTGTGTATATTATATATATCTATCCATTAATTATTTTAAGGGTATGTCTTCATAATGAAAACATGACTTCCTTAAAATAAAAATTGGAAATATTTAAAAAAATTTTTTTGCCATTTATTTTAATTATGCCGTTTATTTTAATACTAAGTTAGTTTAAAAATATGTTTTTGTAATGAAATATATAACATTCTCAAAATAAATGTTATATTAAAATTGTTAGTACAATCTTTTGAAATATAGAAATATAATCTTTTTAAAATAAATATATAAATAAATAAATCTATATAAAAATCTATATAACAATAAAACTTACTCACTATTTTATTTGTTAAAAAATATAATTTAATTGTGTGTGTTTGTGTATGTGTGTGTGTGTATATATATATATATTACTGTATAATAAAATATTCTTTTTAAAAGGATTACTAAATAATAATAAATTTTTATCTTTCAATTTTTGAAATATATGTCTAAAAAATAAAAAATTTATTATAGATTATTATATGTATATGTGTATTATTTTTTTGTCATGATGCAAAGATCGCAATCACAGTTGAAATAATTACATAAATCTTAAACTAGCAGGTCTTATAATGAGAAACTCTACATAATATAGACTTCCTGTAAATAATTGAAAAAAATCAGTTATATATTTCTTGATATCTTATTTCCTTATTTATATATTAAGATATTTTATTTTTAGTGATTTATCAAAATTATTTATATATTTCACAATATTTATTTGTATCTTGCCTTGTAATTATAAAATACCATATACATATAATATTGTATATACTATATATGTCATATATATCATATTGTACTTTCTTAACTTTTTATTATCATTATAAATACCTCATATTATCATTGGTATTAAGAAAATGCATGATTTTACAATTTTTTAGCATGATCGTATATTATAACTTTTAATTTATTTATTTTGTGATGAGACCTACTAGTTTATGATTTATGTAATTACTTCAACTGTGATTGCGATCTTCTAAGAAATTGAAAAATTCATGCTTCTTTTTTTTAGTACTATAAAATAATATTAACTGCAAAGTAAAATATAATATACATTTTTGATAATAAATGTAATATCATGATACAACACAGTAAATATTATTTTACACAATGATAAAACTGCAAGATACATAAAATAATAAGAAAAGAGAAAATAAGTACACATTTATTTTAATATATCACATTTTCTAAATAATATGCTTATTATCACATATTCTATGTTAGTTCATTTATTTTGTTTTCTTTTATTATTTTCTTTACCTTTTACTTACTTAAAAACTTTCCGACTTTTCCAACTTTCCTATAAGAAAATTTATTAGTTTTCGTGACACGATTATTATATCTCGTGCGGGAATATAATTTTATGGTAAGCATATATTTTAATATTTGTATTCGATGCTCATAACAATTACCATTTTTATCAAGCCATTCTGGATGTGCTTTATTCGTTGCGTATATACATTTTTTCATAATTTTATCCAGAATCTGTGTAGATGCCCAGTGATATTGCCACGTACCATTAAATGCCATTAGTTGTGTTTTCATAATATTTATATATAGAGTTGTTGGTCACACTAATTTCGTCACTGTTGGAGCATCTTCATCTTCATTTTGATATTCACAAATTCGATATATTTTTCATTTGCTGTCGATTCATCCATTGGAGTTTTCATGATATCGTTGCGACAGCGTTCACAGTTGCCTTTTATACTTTTTCGCGCCACAAATCCAGCAAAATAGGCAATAGCATTTTCATCATAATTACTGTCACATGAATTTACACTTTCGATTTCTTCTATATTACATTCTTGGAGAAGAATATTTACATCTTCAGTAAGCAAATCAATATCAGGTTCGTCATATTCCCCAACATCATTGATCGTATTCATAGAACTTTCAATCTTTTTAACGAGTCCACTTGGTTGATTTATGAGAGTTTCGGTTTCTGGACATTGAACAATATCTTTTTCACTGGTTTGAATGTATCCCGTGGAAAGTATATGTCTGATAGACAATCGGACCATTCTTGCGGTTGGATTGGGATTAAATCCTCCACGTTGTCTTAATTTCGAAAATAAGTGTTCCACTGAATCTTGATTACATAATCCTGTTGCAAGCTCAAATCCTTCATATTGAGTTGAAAGATCCTTAAAAGTTGCAAGAATAGCTTTTACAGTTATAACTAAGCCTCTAAAACAGGGAACTTTATTTATACTTTCTGGTGACTTAGACCATCTTGAGTACCATTCAATAAAATCTGTTAATAGATTTTCGATATCTGAATTTTTTTAAGATAATGGTCGTTTGCCGCCAAATGAAATCTTGAGACTATAAGAGTTGCACGCATTGATAACATTATTTAAACGCTCTGCAAACTCTGCTGTTGCTTACCATGTATTCGTATTTAATTCTTTTTCGTGGCCGGCTGTTTTTATCGCGGCAGCAAAAGTATGGCTCAACATCTGGAATGCTCTTTTGACATTCATTGATTCAAAACTATTCGGACGAATGTGTGCTTCTGTTATATGAGACAATAAATTTGAACCTCCTTTAGTAGCATTATCAATGGTCCATGTCATTTCGAAATCCGAATATGACGCGATGATTTTGCCATCACAGTAAATATTTCCATGTACTCTGAGGAAATTTAGTAATCTTTTTATTAAATGTGGAAAGTCAAACAATGCATTATATTGTTTCTCATTATAAATGAAAAATGAACGTTCTGCATTAATGCCAAGTTGAGTATAAGCATTTTGATTACATGTGCCTTGATCACATGTTAAAAATCGTACATCAGCACCTGTTTCGCTCAATCTGTCTAAACATTCTTTCAATAATATTATTATTTCTTCTGATTTTATGCATTTTGCTGGGAGGAAATATACTAGAGGCTGTCGCCATGGGTAACGCGCATTTAAACTGTCCAAGCAAAAGGCAAATACGAATTTACATCTCTCCGATTTTCTTCCTAGAGGTCCAAAATCAACAAGGCCTTCTACTTCATCTAATTTTAATGAATATTCTTCATAAGATTTTATGGCCATTCCATCCCATTTCAAAGCACATACTCTTTCCTCCATTGGTAGTCGGGAAATTTTTTCTTTTAATTTTTCAAATATAAAATCACAAAATCCTGGCCGTACATCATATTCTTCTAACCATCTTTGAATAGTTCGCTGACCAGGGAAGTTACAACCTGCTTTTCTTAAGCGACAGAAAGCAGAAGGTGAATAATAATACAACTGTCTTGCCAAATTTTTTTCTTCTTCTGTATATGCTGATTTTGGTGTATGTAATTGCAAATTTATCATTGCCTTTGCAACAGGCTGTAGATGATTTTGTTCATTTATAATATTTCTTAATACTTTTTTCTTCTCTTTATCTTTTTTAGGCGTTTTACGTATTTCCGGAATATGGCGTAAGCGATATTTCAATTTTTTTATTTGTTTCTGTAATCGAATATTTTCAGATTTTAGGGAATTATTTTCAGTATATAAACGACATATTATTGTCATATTATTTTGTTCATCTTCTATATTTTTATGTGATGGAAGAGGCGTCATGTTCGTTTCATGTATATTAGGTAGCTTATTAAGATGTTTAATTTCTTCTCTGTTTGTATTTAATGGCAGAGGCGTGAGGACTCTTTCATGCAAAGGCGGCTCAAGGTGTATTTCATTCTGTTAATGTCTTCTTCTATAGAGGTATCAAAATATAAATGTGACGCACCTTTATACTGTAATGGATGCTGTTCTGAATATTTATTCACTATAACATTTTTTTCTTGAATGGATGATGATGATGATGATGTGGTAGTTTCCTTTATGAATTGTATTTCTTTTAAATTATTTTGTCCACAATGAGATATTTGTTCAATTTGTCTCTTATTTATATTATTTTATATATCTTTATTTAATATTTGTGTAAAATAAACTGGTATTGCGTTTTGCTTCAAACCTTTATTATGTGTAAAAGAATCTTCAGGGAAATGATCTTCACATAATCCCGCACGTCGAATTGAACTGAGAGACCATTTTTCTAATTTAGTATTTCCTGCAACACCAATACATTAAAAGAATAGAAAATTATATGGTTACACATTTACTCGAGCATTAGTACTCTATATACAATTTAATAATATATTGTAAATTTTATCTTTTGATGATCAAAATTAAAAAATAAATGTACATTATTTAAGAAGTTATAGTATAATATAATATAATATAATATAATTTTAATATAATATAATATATATTTTTTCAAACATGTATATACATATATATATATCTATATATATCTATATATATCTATATATATACACATAATAGATAAAAAAGTAATGTTTATTAATAAATATACATATACACAATATATAAAGAGAAAAACATTGTATATTTATTACGCTTAAAAAAAGTTAAATCAGCAAAATAGTGTAAAAGCATAATATAAAAAAATTTGGACAATTCAATATTTAATAAAAATTAATCATTGTTATAATTTATATGGTGATAATTACTATGCTTCTTTCATTTTCTTATATAAATAATAAAATTCAAGACAATTCAAGTAAATAAAATAAATAAGATATTTTTTTAATCTGCTAAATATTCATTGAATATAAAACACACATATTTTATACTCTCTTTTAAAATATATACTTATTAATAAAACAATTTAAATATTATTAATATTTCTTTGTCGTCGCGATGCATATATAAGAAAAAAGTGTAAAATATAACTTATACAGAATGTAACTGAAAAACATTTCATATATAATGACAGATTTTCTGGAAGAAAAATTGTCTTTAAATTGGTCAGAGAATCTACCATATGCTATATCCCATATAGCACATAATATAACATCAATATCACAGGAATATTGCAATATAGAGAGAATATTACATATTACCTTTATATAAACGATATTACTATTTTATATAAACAACATTGAAATATTACAATTATATTATTGCAATATTGCAGTAATATATCAAATTTATTATTCTACAACATTACAAAGTAATAATATAACAAAATATTATTTTTGCATATTATTAATAGAATGCATTTGAAATAAATAATACAAATTAATTAATTTGAAACAAATTTTATAATTTATTTTGATATGTATTTTATTCACTTTGGTATATATGTACGTTTAAAACATAAATATGTATATATGTAATATTGTCTTTACTTTTTTATGATTTTTTATATTTTATATAAAGAGCTAAATAAACTGATATAAAAGCAACTGCATTTATAATAAAATGATCTATAATAAACAGTTGCATCAAATGTAATACTGTATTTATATAAAAATTAAGTTATAAAGTCGACTTTATATTATTAATTCGTGAAAAATTTAATAAATATTTTAAAAGAAAAGTGATTAGATTTCTCATTTATTTACTCTGCAATGCATAATATTTTTTTCGAAAACAAAGAGAGAGTACTAACTTTTGTAATATTCATGTGAAAGAAAATAGACTTGATCAGTAGTAATGACAAAACTAATGCAAAGATATTAAAAACAACAAGATGCTAAAGTACATAATTTTTGCAATTGGAGCAAATCATTGCACAATTTTTGGTATTAATAAATATAATTACTTGTATTTTATATTTAAGTCATGTTATAAAATATAACAATGTATTTTTATTTTATTTTGCATTAAAAAATTATTTTAGTATAAAATTGTTGCTTTTTCTTATTATTTTTCATACGCGAGTTTCCCAAATTTATCAATTTTCAATTAGTAAAATAATTACACTTTTTGCTGCCGGTACTGTCAAGCTATTCTCAAATGATATATGTATATGTGAAGTCAATAATTTACATATTTAAATGTTTACAACGCGCCGAATTCCGATATACTAAACCACGAAAAGAAAAAGAAAAAAAAATTGATGTCTATTATTGAGATCTATTCCAGTACTGTATACGTGCAAAGTATTTTTTCTTAATATTCATTTGTTGTTCAGATGTGAATTTTTAAGTAATTTATCAATTTTTCCATATTTTCGTTTAAATAGTCATTAGTTTAAGAAAATTAAAGTTACGGATAATAAAGATCGGGTCGTAATAATGGGCGTGTCGTTACAAACTTTTCACAGAAAAAACCGAAAAGAAAGAAAAGAAAAAGAAAAAGAAAACCGATTCTGGAAAATATCTTTCAGATATACTTATCTGCAAGTTATCCAAAGGTGAAAAAATCGAGCATTAAAGTAACGATTACACTAGATATTGATTTTAACAATGAAATATATAGAATGAAAAATGAATAAGTTTATTTTAAAGTGCCAATTTTTCTCTTTAAATTGCTTTTTTAATCATTATTGTACGATCTCATTTTTTCAGTTATGAACGTTCAAAATCAATAGGTCGATTTTACTTCAATAATGAATAACTAACAAATATAAAATCTTAGAACATTTATTAAAAGAGCAAATAAAAGATCAATTTTTGCTCTTTAAAATTTAATTAATAAAATTGTGCTACAATTTTGTGTATTCGACGTTTGGTGACGAACGTTCAAAAAATTTGAAATCACTTTAAAGATTCTGAAATTAGAAACGTCAAATGTTGAAACGCTTTTTATTGATTTCAATCTAATTATTTGTAACAAAATTACGGCTACTTGAAATCTTTTTGTAGAAAGAAAAAAGTCTCCGTAATGGTTTTGATATATATAATATATATAATAATTTTATATAATATCAGTTTATATACACAAATGCTTTATATAAAATTACAAAAAAATGTTATATTATTTGTATAAAATTTTGAAAAAATTGTATATTATTTGTATAAACGACAGAAATAATTAAATTACTATTTATAAAAAAATTGATACAAATTATAAAAATATCAGAATAAAGAATATCAGAATATATAAAATACGTGAATATACACATATGTATATGTGTACATGAATATCTTGTATTTTATATTTATATTTTAACGCAATAATATTTAAAATAATTATATAAAAAATTATACATAAAATTAAATATATAAAAAATTATACACAGAATTAAATATACAAAAATAATTAAATATATAAAAGAATATAATTCTCGGTCTCAGATATTTCAAATCTTATTTCTATTCCTAATATTTAAAAAATTTTATTAGAAATAAATACAAGTAGAATTTATAAAATTAAAAACTTACTACAATTACGTATCCATAAATGATGTCTTTCATCTGTATGTAGCGGGAATTTATATAAACGTTTCCCATTACATTTTCCATTCAGGTAGTCTTTATATGCACACTTCTCGAAGAAACGATATTTCTGATCAGACATTGTTCAGGAGATAGTTTTTTCTTTGTATATATTAATAGTTTAATTTTTTGTATACACTATAAGTCTAAAAGTTCATAATAAAAAAGTCACAATAAAAAGTTTTTTACCCACATAAACTGTGACACTACACTCGAATCTATGAAGAATTCTTCACAGATGAAATCGCGATAAAATCCTTTAAACGGACAATTACCACGAAAACAACGAATGTTGCGTATTTCGATTTCGCTATAAGCGAGAAGACACTCGCGTACCGCGACTGAACATAGACTGCACAGAGTAAACAACGTAAATTGATAAATATCCCCCCTCCCCTCTCTGCCGTTAACAAAAGAAAAGAGGTAGTTATACGTAATATGATATGTACTTACTTTTCAGTTTCGCTCAATTTTGAAAGATGAATCGAGAATCAAAAAAAAGATTCGTATTTTATTGTTTGATTGAACACTCAATAGTTTTAGAGATATGTAATTATAAAAGTCTTTCTTTCTTTTGAATATATTATAAAACTTAATATTAACGCTACCAGTACATAATTAAATGTATAGTATTCGCAATGGATTAATGAGATTTTTGCGATTAATATGACACCAAATACAACATAAATCAGATAATTTTTAATTACATAAGTAATCAAACTATATTAATTATTTATCAATTTATGTAATTAAAATTATTCAATTTATATAGTGTTTGGTGTCATTTTATTTTCGGACCGATAAAATGCGAAATGTAAAAATTTTATTTTCTATGGTAAGATGAAATACGATACGAAAGATTAGAGATAAAAAGAGACTCGCGACGAGACTTCAAAACTCTCTTTGATGTTGGCCATCTCGCTTGCTCCTTACTCCTCTCTCTCGCCTTCCTCGAGCTCCAGCATCGAAGGTCTTTAAAGAGTTTGCTTATCTATAAAATGTAAACATGCAATAAAATCAAAACTAAAACTTTTATTTCATATTTTATCGTTTTGAAAATAATTTCTATGAATTAATGAGATTTTTACGATTAAAACGACACCAAACATGACGTAAATCGGATTATTTTTAATTAATATGTATGGTTAATCTAATTAAAAATTATCCGATTTTGGCCGTGCTTATGTCTTATATGTATCAGTGTCATTTTAATCGCAAATATCTTATTAATTCAATAATTACTTTTAACAAAATATGAAACAAGTTATTTAATTTTATTTATTAGTAATTTGGGTAAGAATAATGTAATAATTGGAAAAGATAGGATAGGTTGGAGAAATGTAGGTTTATAATAAACATTTATATTTTTTAAAATAATATATTTATTAATATTATATATTTATTAATAGTATTTTTATTAATATTATATTATATTTCTTTATTTTTTATTCTCATAATAAATATATATACACGTATATATATTACTTCATAATATATGTTAAAGTGAAAAAAGATCACGCGCAGTTGCAGTTAATAATATGTAATAAAATGTTAATGAATGTATATGTTTCGTACTTTTGAGATCCACAATTATGGATCTAGCACGGACGCGAACCATAATTTGTGGATGTAGCACGGACGCGAACCGCTGGAAAGTCGATCCAGCTACGTAGTTCCACTGGCTCTAAAATCGATCCAGTTAGCGCCACTGTACCGTGGTGAGAATGGGTTCCCTCAAAAACGGTTTCATGGCGCCTCTCAGACTTCTCTCTGGTACCAATAACAGCTGTGCATGATGGGAAAACTTATGCGCCATAGATCATACGCGATTATCAATTGTCGATCGTACGTATTATTGAGAGTGTTATTATTTCGTGCATCACGAGTAATTTACGCGAGTGAATAGTTTCACAAAAATGGGTAAAAAGAGGATGTGCACGTCGTTAAAACGCATTTCTTTCACTAAGAAAATGCGTTATATGCGACAATTTAATAAGTATCCTTTTCATAAAGAGAAGGCTATCGAGGATTCTTCAGATGTAGAAACCTCCTGATGCGTATGAGAATTACCAGGTAAGTCTCATAATATATGTCGAGATAATATAGGAAATACAGACAATAATACATTGGCATCGCAATCATTATCTTTCACAGATACATTTTCTCAATTATTTGTTGATGCATGCGACTCGACACATAAAATCCTAGCAGAAAATATCATTGACAATTTCAATGATGATTCTGTTGGATCTGAGTCAGACGTTCGCCAATTTTGCGAAACTGTAAGTTTGTCGAATGAGACTAACGCATATACAAATGAGAGAAATGCAATAGATAATGATACGCTGACACCGCAGTCATTATTGAATGCATTTCCTAAAAATTCTGTGAATCTATGCGCGATGATAGATTTAGATAATACAATACAAAGCAATAATATAGACAATATCGAAGACGTCGAAAATATTGCTTTGCAAAATAGTATGGATAATATCAAAGATATCGACAATATTACTTTGCAAAATAATATGGATGATACTGAAGATATCGAAAATATTGCTTTGCAAAATAATATGGATGATATTGAAGATATCGACAATATTACTTTGCAAAATAATATGGATGATACTGAAGATATCGAAAATATTGCTTTGTATGTTGATCAGAACATCGACGCAGATCGTTTATATTCTGTACAGATTAATGGACGATGTATCGTCGATTTCGGGCATGTTTTTGCTGAATTGCAGAGACTGTCCACTCATTGGATCGGCGAATGTTGTTTCACTGATCTTATAATAACTAAAACGACGCGTCACGGTCTGAAAACCCAATCTTTTGTCGAATGTCGAATGTGTCACTTCAGAGATAACTTCTGGAGTGAACCAATAGACGATAAAATATTGGATGTTAATAGAGGTGCCGTATGCGGCACTATATTGACAGGGACTGATCATAAGCAGCTTGAAGAATTTCTTGCTGCTGTGGATGTTCCATGTATGAGTAGCAAAACGTACATTAATTATCATAATGAAATGTCGGAAGTCTTTGCCGCTGCTGCGGAAGAAGAAATGCGCGTGACTGGCGAAGAGGAAAGACGTATTTAGCAATTGAAAGAGGGGATGTCATAGATGGAATTCCGCATATACCCGTAATAACAGATGGCTCATGGATGAAGAGATCCTACCATAGTGGTAGTTATGATTCTCCGTCTGGAGCAGCTATTATTACGGGATATTATTCTCAAAAAGTTTTATTTGTCGGGGTTAGAAACAAATATTGTGTTGTTTGTGCAAGAGCAGCAAAACTATCTTTACAACCGAAAAAACATAAATGTTTTAAGAATTGGAGAAATGATCAAAGCTCTACAAGTGGTATAATCCTTAAAGGTTTCCGACCTTAGTTTAGAAATGCATGGATTGATTTATGCTAAATATATTGGTGACGGTGATAGCAATATATTAAAAAAATTAAGAGATTTTTCGCCGTATCCGAATATTGTTGTGGAGAAGATTGAATGCACGAATTATCTTCTTCGCAATATGTGTAATAAAATACGCGAAGCAGGTAGTAGTGGTGGTAAAAATATCTCCAAATTAAAAAAAGCCGTTACGAACAGCGTAATGAAAATTCGGAACGCTGTAGTAAAAGCTGTAAAGTTTCGTCGAAATTGCAAAGGAGGTCGAAATGTCGCAGGAATAATAAAAGATTTATTAAATATATCCAGCTATGTATTCAGTGAGCATAAAGATTGTTGTTCCCTTAAATATTTTTGTACCGGAGAACAAAAAGAAGGTGAAAAAAATCTTGTGCCTCAATTACAAAAGGCTGGGCTATTATTAAAAATTGAAATTGCAATGAAACGTGTAATAGAGAATGCTGATAGTTTATTGTATCAATTTACAAATAATTCCGTGGAAAGTTGTAATGGAATTATAGTAGGTATATATAGAGAGTTCTAATCCAGGGATCTGAGGGGAAGTGAAGTAAGCGGGAGAAGTGATTACCTCGCCCCCGGTACTGACCAAATGTCCCCCTAATTGAGGGGGGGAGAGGTACCAAATACCCCCCTGATTAAGGGGGGGCATACATGTGGTTCCGCATGTAGAGGGAGTGTCCTCTTCGACTGATTGCGGAGGTCTGATGGTGAGAGATAGGAATGTCAACTGTTATAGATAAAATATTCACCCCACTCTGTTTATCACTAATGTATATTTGCAATAAATAATTAGATTAACGTTAATAAATTTTTTATATCCCCATGATAACGACGCGATAGGCGTTCGCAACGCGGTAGAGAGAGACGGTGCTATAGGCGTTCGCAACGTGATAGAGGGAGACGGTGCTATAGGCGTTCGCAACGCGGTAGAGGGAGAAGGTGCTATAGGCGTTAGAGGGAGACGGTGCTATAGGCGTTCTATATAGTGTAGGACAAGGAGAGTATGACGTGGTGTGAGAAGGAAGGCGCTGTATGTGTATGACAAGGAGTGCATGATGATAGGAAAAGGAGAGCATGATGGTAGGAAAAGGAGATATGGGTGCGAGAGAAAGAATAGAGAGGAAGGAGGATAGCGAGAAGGAGAGCGTGTTATGGGGTGCGAGAGAAAGAATAGAGAGAAAGGAGGATAGTGAGAAGGAGAGCGTGTTATGGGGTGCGAGAGAAAGAATAGAGAGGAAGGAGGATAGCGAGAAGGAGAGCGTGTTATGGGGTGCGAGAGAAAGAATAGAGAGGAAGGAGGATAGCGGAGGCTAAGACGTACGCGAGAAAAAAGATAATTTTTGTATGTTAAGTTTTTTTTATAATGTTAAATATTATTTTATTATATATCTTATTATCTAATTATATCTAATACAGAGGAAGAAGGATGGGATAGATGATGAAAGTGGAAATAAGTAATAAATATATATAAGTTTAACATAAATTTTTATTTAAAAAGTGTGTATGTGTATACATATAAAATGTGTGTGTGTGTTTTGAAATTAAAAATTTAAAAAGATATAAAAATTTTAAAATATAAAAGATATAAAAATTTTAAAAAACTAAAAATCTGTTGGGGCGAGGCGCCATGGGAACTCGTCATAGCTGCGTTTGTAACAGAAATGAACATTTTTATTAGTACTTTTAAAAATATTTAAAATTTGCGCATATTTACATTACGAGGGGCTCCTCTCCGAATAGCTTGCGGAGGCCGAATATATCCACGTACGCACCCGGAAAGTATGCGTCGTAATTTCGGTTCCTGGGACTCTCAAATCGTCACACTCGGCGCGCGCTCTCTCTCTCTCCCGCACCCAGCGTCTCCTCTTCTTGTGCACGATGTTAATATATCCAGGGATTGGATATTTATTTATTCAGAAAATCTATGAAAAATTAATAAATATAAATATATTATAAATAAAAAAGCGTATAAAATAATAATAATAAAAAACTACTCACATCTCCGAATAAAACGTTCATCACCTGGAACAGGGCGCGGGCCAAATCTTGCGCTCGCCGAAGTAACCGGCGGCGAGCGTACCGGCGAGCAATCCCCTCAGGAACACGATGGTTGCGAAAACCCGTTTCGAAAAGCGCATCTATAAACGCCACAATTTGCGATATTTTTTTTTAACTTTATAAAAATACATTCACTGCACCACAGTCAGACACTTTATACCAGTTCCAACGGAGTTAGACAACGTCTCGGGAAAAAAAAGTTGGAGATGTATAGCAGCGAGGTCGATAGACAAAAGATCTTTTGAGCCTTTTTCAGTTTTCTTCGACACATGTGTGTGTATTAAATGAGTTATGTACAAGTCGCTTTCTTCTTTCTTCTAAAAATTCTTTTCTTCTTAATCTTTTTATCAGTAGCAGCCTGACTTTTCGAAGATACTTTATTTCCGAAACATCAGGATGTTCAAATTGCATAAGTTCTATATCGGTATTTTCTTTGATCACATCACATAAAAAATCTATTTCGTCACGGATCTTGAAAAACAGTTTTAACGATCTTGTATAAGTCTTTGGTAAACCAATTTCACGATTTTGTAAAAATTGCACTACAGAATTCATGGCACTATCGAAGGCATTGTAGTTTATGCGATACTAAACTATTCAAAAGTTATAGCACTACCGAAGGCGTTGTAGTTTATACGATACTAAACTATTCAAAGTACTGCCAGCAATTTTTTAATATCGCAAAACGTAATGAAAAGAGGATCCCCACGTGCTTCCTCGAGCGCCGTGTGTGGCTGCTGTATGATAAAATCGATTCAAATATTCGATTACAAATGTATACGACAAAGCGTGAGATAAAATTTTTGCTAAATGGTAACATAAACAGAACGTCGACAGTACGGATGTTTGCGCTAAAAAATAACGTTTCGAATAGTGGGTGGGCATTATCATGTATATTTAATTTGATTATAAATATAAATAATAAATATAATCAGGCGTTCTATAGTACGATGTGGTGTGACAATGAAGGTGCTGTATGTGTAGAACAAGGAGAGCATGATGGTAGGAAAAGGAGATATGAGTGCGAGAGAAAGAATAGAGAGGAAGGAGAGGGCGCATGGTGAGAGAAAGAATAGAGAGGAAGGAGAGCGCGCATGGTGAGAAAAGGACAGCGCTATAAGCGTAGGACAAGGAGAGTATGATGTGTAAGGAAAGGAGAGAGCATGATGGTAAGGAAAGAAGGTGACAGTAAAAGAAATATAAATGTATAAAAATTCCAAATTTAATTAAAATTAAAAAAATTTAATTACAGAATATAGAAAATAATACTTGAAGTATAGTTTTAATGTAAATATGGGTTGATTGAACCTTCATGATGATGATTCGACCACCAATTGAATATTTTAAATACATTTTGTAAAGCGCAATTTCGTACATGTCTATCGCAACGCAGAGTAGCATCTAATTTATCTAAAGCAGGAACGTCATCATAGTCGTTATCCAATGTCTCGATAATAAGACCGATTCTCACATCGTCTTCCAGTAAATTTGCCAACCATTCTCGTTTTTCATGTCCTTTGACATACACTCGAGAAGATGCATCTTTCAACGTCACAGCCTCAGTGATTAAACGTTTAGCCATGTAGTATGGAACGTTTCCATCTTCCCATTGTAGATTGTAATGTTTTCCAATTAACCATGCAACTTGAGATCTCTCAGACCTCGTGAGCAAACGGAATGGTGTAAGACTCGTAAAAATATAATGAGAGAGTACAGATCCCTTTGTCAGAATCGCAATTTCTTTCACGATAAATTTTTTATCGATAATAAATCCTTGAAGATCCACAAACGTTGGCACAATCATAATGAAAAGATATTGGCGAGAACTACGACGACGAACTACTGATGTTAATCATCGAGTATCGCAAGTTTTTATGTTATATGATCCGGTATGCGATTCTCCAATTTCGTTTACAGAAGATTTGAACGTTGGTTGATAAGACGAGCGTTCCTGCTCGTGCTGATTCATGTAATTTTACGTACTACGTTCGTTAGAGGATTGTATTCGACAACGCGATCATGCAAAATGAGACAATAAGCGGTAGTGTTTGCCGGCACATTTTCCTTACAATCAAATTCTATTCTTACGTCTACGGTAGCATTTTTCACCGATTCGTTTTGTCGAGAACAATCGATGATTACAAACGGACCGTAAAGTAGAAACAGTGAGACGGTGAGACTCGGTTCGAAGTACTCGTATCGTAATAGTTTTTGCAGAAACGCGCGTACGTGTCGTATAGAATCGACCATCTGTTTTTATCGAAATCCAGATTCATGTCGTCGTACGGATAACATTCCGAGTTCAGATAAAGCTTCACGTTCATTAATTTGCAGTCGTCGAATTTACTCATATCCTCGAACATAATATTCTTCCGGCCTGTCTACAGAGCAAAGATAACATATCGTGGTTTCTCCAGCTGAGTCGCGGTCTTAATGGCCCACGAATGCTTGGTTGTACGCTGCAACAGCGGAAACTCATACAGATCCCATGAGCGAAAACCCATGCTGAGGTAGCGTTCGCTTTCCAGAGCGCGCAGCGTAGACAGCTTCTTAATTTCACTCAAGCACATGTGGCATTCGCCATTGTATCTTGAATATGTTGATCACAGGCTCCACCGTCGAAGCTCCAACCAGACAATTGTTGTCATTGCGCGATCGTATTAAGATCAACTCGTGACGAGCGTTAATTACTATGCGTCTGTAATCTTCGCAAAATCCCATAAACATGTAGAGCGGTACGCAAAAATTAAAGTGCCCATTCACAGTAGTTAGATCAATCCAGCCAGCATTTCTCATAATCACGCTTCTATCGGATGATATTGTTACATAGTTTTTCAGCTTACTTGTTATTCCCACGTTTCTG
The DNA here is from genome assembly GCF_047496725.1 of Anoplolepis gracilipes. Classification (NCBI taxonomy): domain Eukaryota; kingdom Metazoa; phylum Arthropoda; class Insecta; order Hymenoptera; family Formicidae; genus Anoplolepis; species Anoplolepis gracilipes. The sequence continues at coordinate 3,566,269 of NC_132980.1, read as the reverse complement.
TTGCGATCAATCTCCACGCCATTGAGTTCGTATCGAATCTCATCAAACATGAATGCGACGCAATTATTTTGCAGTACCACATTAGATCCGGTAGTTGGATTGTTTATCTTCAATTCTCCCTCGATGTTCTCTCCTCGCGATTGTGACGTAGCATCTCTTGAAACTGACATTGCGTAGATTTTCCGTCGTTTACCATCTTCGCTACACCAGCCGCTCCACCAATCAGAGATCCGAGAGCACCCAACACTGGTAGAATCGGTAATACGCCTCCGCGTTTCGCTACCGGAAGTATTCGTTTTTTCGTAATCTTTTTCTTCGTCGACGACTTTTTCATCCCCATACCCATTTTCGTCTTTGCTTTCATGACCGTCCAAACGGCCGTGGCGGCTGCTCTTTCGCCAAAATTCGAATTTTTCGCGGTAATACGTTCTCGCGCCCTCGCAGCTAGTATACTATCCGCTACGTGTCGTTCGCCGAGGTTGTTGCTTCGCGAGTAAGCTAAATCGTGTTCGCGACACGCGACGTCCAATGGGTTGATGCCTCGATCGCCTCTAACCAATCGTTCTTGTAAACGAGTTCCCGGTCCGCAAAACTGATATCCAGGAATATGTAATTCGATAGGGAGTGCGTTTATCGCGCGATTCAACAGACCACAGCCTCTTACGGTTTTCGCTGACATTCGTAACAATCTTTTATCATCGGCGCTGGACCGTCAATGTGCGTTCGTTGCCACGGTCGATTGTAATGTTCGAAACAGCGACGATAGGTCTGAACCTCCGAATCAGCCTTTATATATTCCGGAAGTTTGTCCCACAGACGTTCCACGTAACGACCAAACTGTTTCAATAAAATAATCTTTGGTATATATTGTAACTGTTCTGAGATAAGGTTGAGAATATCACAGTCATCCGACAGTGAAAGAAACATGTTTGATACTGAGCGGTTTCGATTTGATGCGCATCTATAAATAGGCTCTCCTCCCCTTTCTCCTCCTCAGAAAGTATTGTTAAGTCTGATTAGACAAGTCATGCGATTCGTGCTACAACCAACGGTAATTAAAGTAACAAATTTTGACAATAGGCTAATGCCTGAAAAAGAAATACACAAACATGGAAAAATCTTACCGAATATAATACACGGTCTCATTTGCGGCCCTTCGAATTGTGGTAAAATTAACTTGTTGATAAACTTGATAAAAAGTCCAATACGCTTTAAAAATTTATACATATATTCAAAATTGCTTTAACAACCAAAATATTAATATTTGGAAATTTACTATCATTGATAGATGAAATTGGTTACTTTACGTTCTCTAATAACAGCGATGTCATTCCATCGAGAGAGGCGCTTCCGAATTCTGTTTTTATCTTTGATGACGTGGCATGTGACAAGCAAGATATGATAAGAAAGTACTTCTCGACACTCAAGCATCGATTGTTTCTATCTCTGTCAAACGTATGCCAAAATACCCAAGCATCTTATACGCGACAATGCTAATCTGTTGATTTTATTTAAACAAGACGGTACAAACTTGCGACATGTGTACAACGATCATGTATATACTGACATGTCATACGATGATTTTAGCGCGTTATGTCAAAAATGTTGGCAGCACAAGTATGGATTTCTAGTAATTGACAAAGACAGTTCAATGAGCAATGGACGCTACAGAAGAGGTTTTAATGAATTTGCGGTACCGTAAAATGGTCAGTTGCTATCGAAACGTTGACAGAGCAACGTCTATATAAAAAACATGAGTGATAACAGTGATCGTGAAAAGATTGCGCGAAAAATTGCACAGACAAGCGAGTCAATTCGCAAAAAATATCGTGCGTTAAAAACTGGTAAAATTGAGAAAGATGTAGCGTTGGAGAAACAGTTTAAGCCGATTAGCGAGCCTCTAAAACAGCTTGTTCAAAATACCATCGATGTAGAATCCGACGTATCGAAAATCGAGCCGTTTGATATACTCGAAAAAGACCATGTGGAAAAGAAAATTATTAAAATTAAAAAACGACCAAGAATCTCATTGAATGATTCGAGCTCAAAGCAAAAACGATTAAATGTCTCATTAAATGATTTGCCGATAACTTCTACACCGAATCAAAGACGAACGATACCGGACACATCTACTCAGATAGAAATTGCGCAACCGCGTCAATTATCGTACGAGCAACCACCCGCCGAAGAAATTTTTGAAATTACACCCGATTCGTTACAACGGTTACAACGGTTCAACGTGAATTGCAAATGTCCGCAGGTGTAAACATATTTCGAGAGCATTTAGGTCCACTCGGACAAAAATATATACTAACTTTTATGAATCAAGATAAAGATAAAGCTATGGATTATGTGTACGGCATTAAGTTTTCTAACGATGGAATAATCCTTGGTGATAAACATTTTGACGTAGACAAAAATGATAATATAATTATCAATGAAGTAAAATATACGGGAACGCCGGGTCTCTATGAATTAATTTTCAAAAAAATCCCCGACGATGAAATATACACCGAAGATGATTTGCTTAAATATAAAAGTATATTACTAGCGACGAATGCGCATAAACGTGGGAACAAAGCACATAATCCAGTATTAGGGACTAAAGGATATAAGTATAAAAATGTAATTGCACCGTTATTTTCTAACAGAAAAGCTGGAAAAGGTATACTACCGCGCGCTATGACTCTAAACAACAATAAGATCGACTACGTGCATTGGAACGATCCAAACGAGTTGATAGATCTTCTGCGATTACTGGATGCTTCGCGTCGAGCCGGTAACAATGCTCACGACAATGAAATCATGTCGATTATCGAAGAACTTCGCGAAGATGGTCTTATTATAAATTGAATGATGTCTCGACAAAACTAATCAGTCGATCAGCGTCGCGTGACATTTTACGAAGCGTCGGAAAGAAAATGCCTATCAACAAATTTGGCTTATTCGATTCAAGAAATGATGCAACCGGTACAAACGGCTCTTGGGGTAGATTGGTAAAAAGTTATGTGCACGAAAACGCTCTGTGTCGCGTCGTTACAGACTTCGATGCAAAGTCGCGTAAGATTCGCCATGTAGCGCAACCTGAGGCTGCCACCGATGCCGTCAACAAATTGTACGTGCAGTCCTGCGTTAAAAGATTAATGAATCGACAGAAAGAATCAGACGAGAAGCTTACTTCGCTTGAGAAGGACGTGCGAGCATTACAGATTGCGCTAAACAAACTTCAACGCACGGCTAACGCTAACTCAGAAACAGCTATCAACCTGAATGAGCATCAGTGAACGGGTTAGGAGCGGCTATCGAACGGTTATCGAACAGCTACGAAGGGTTATCGAACGGCTGCAAACAATTATCGAACCGCTACGAAAAATTACCGAACTGCTATCTAACTACAATGAGTGGCAGTGGCAGTGAACGACCTAGCAGTAGCAGCAACAACAGCCTCGAACGAGGCTATCAGCATCTCAAGCAGGGCTGCGAACGAGGCTACGAACACGTTCTTAACGGCTACACTCAAGGTTATAAACAACTCAAGAACTCCTACGATCGTTCAAAAGACGTCTGTGAACGAGGCTACGAACGGGTCAAAAGCGGCTACGAACGAGTCAAAAACGACTGTGAAAAGGCTGCGAACGGGTCAAGAACAATTTTCGAATAGGTGAAGGACGGCGGTGAACAACGCGAAAAAACGGAACTTAAAGAAAGTTTAGTTAAAGGGTGATAAACGAAAATGAGTGATAAAAAAGCAAACAACAAACAACCATTGAGAAAAACTGACAAAGAAAAGAATCAACATAGTTTGGAGAGACGACAGTTGGTAAACAAACTGCACGCGCCAGCGAGAAAAAATTTTCCTCGAAGACACGTCATAGTGCGGAGATACGATGATCTGTGGCAAGCCGACATGGTCGAGATGCGTCCATATGCTCGAGTCAACAAGGGATACAATTACTTACTCACTGTTATCGATGTGTTGAGCAAGTATGCGTGGGTCGTACCGCTCAAGAGTAAAGGTGGAAGCGAGACGGCTGATGCGATTGCAGAGATAATTCGAGACGATGGAGGTGCCCGAAAAATTTTCAAAACGATCAAAGAAAAGAATTTTACAATGCAAATGTACAAAACCTCATGAAGAAATACAATATTAATCATTATTCGACATATTCCGTCATGAAAGCCTCGATCGTGGAACGCTTCAATCGTACTTTGAAGAATAAAAGTGGAAAATGTTTACGCTTAATGGAAACTACAAGTGGATCGACGAACTATCGAGAGTTGTTGAAGAGTACAACTCGCAAAAACATCGCACTATCGGTATGAGACCTGTCGATGTTACTCCAGCCGTCGCGGAGAAACTTTTAATTACGGTGTACAGCAACGTAAACATTGCGGTGCCGACGAAATTTAAAATAGGCGATTTGGTGCGCGTGAGTAAATTCAAGACTTTATTTCGAAAAAGGCTACACACCAAATTGGACCACCGAAGTGTTTGAAATTGTTAAGATACAGAAAACTAATCCCGTGACATATATATTAAAAGATTCGCGCGGAAATCCCGTCGCCGGTGGATTTTACGAATACGAACTACAACGCGTTGCTAATCCCGATATATATCTTGTGGAAAAGATATTGAGGAAGAGGGGGGATGAAGTTTTTGTGAAATGGTTGGGATTCGATAGTTCACGGAATTTTTGAATACATAAAAATAATGTATTGTAAAAATATAACAAATATTATATAAAGTTTACATATATATAAATATATAAATATATAATATTCAAATATATACACTTTTTTCTTTTTACAACGGTATTCTGTAGTGCCCCCATAGTAGCTTATCGATACTTTTAGGTATTATATACCGTTTATCATCGTGTGGACTTAGAGCAATTTTTTTCTGCCGCATGGTATATACTTTAGGCATTTTTGATCTTATAGTCGATTGATGTCGCGTCATTTCAATTCCTTCGTTCAAACACTGCATGTAATCGTCAAATCTTATCGTTTTCGCGACAACGCTATTTTTGACACCTTTTACCTTTTTCGTATTCTTTTTACCATCTACTTTTAGCGCATACATTTTTGCTCTAAACCCGAAAAATTCTGTCATTATCATACCGTCGTTTTCATCCTTCATCAGACTCGGTATCTTTTTATTCACGAGCGGTATACCGTACGCATTGTCTATCGCATAGTCGCTCGTATCGAACTTGCCGATGTCGCGCTTCATATTCTCGTACACGTCTTCGCACTCAATGTGATATGAGACTATCCGTGTCGGTGTACATGACTTTACATTTTTCTTTATACATTGGAATCATGTAATCGTGATGAAATTCGTACAAACACATCTTGGATACATCAAGTATACATATACCTACATAGATTGGTTTGTAAAACTTCACCTCGAGTCTACGCAATTCCACAGCGATTAAATTTTCCGAAAAAATGCTCCTGCTATTAAAATTTGGTTTCGCGATCATTGCCTCTGCATCGTACCTATCGCCCCATTTTGTTATAAGTTTAACATCTACGCGATTGCGCACATTTTCCATCGTTTTGCCGAAAACTGCATTATTCATTAATTTGTATAAATTCTTTTCAAAATCATTTTTCGCCATTGTTCTAAATTGCGTGTTTAATTCAATATATGTACGTAACCATGGAGATTGCGCGAATTGTAATATGCGATGAATTTTTGTAACGCGAAGACCGTGTTGCGTACATTGCTGCAGATTGCGGTAGTGTATTACGTATCGTTTCTTATCGTATAAGGTTGCGAGCAACTTGTTCTCTCGCTTGCCGGGTGGCTTGTCGGACAAAACGGTAAGTCAGTATGTGCGTCGTGAAGATGTTGCGGGTACTCGAGATCGACTTTGAGGATATAGCCTGTAGGCGAATCGGACGTGATCGATGATAGATCAAAATTGGATATATTGTCGACCCATTGAAAATTAGCGTAAGGCAAAGGTTGACAAATTGCCCATCCGTATAAATTATTTACATCGAAATACATTAGATACGATGACGGTTTCAATGAGTCGTATGACTGCATGTACTTGTTATTAGCATGCGCGTATCTGTTGGAACATTGACTCAAACCACCGCGTATACCTCGTTCTATAAACATTACCATATCGATGTTAGTGAGCAATTCAAATTTAATGTATGCTTGTTTGTTATGCTTCAACATGGCATCCCACGTGTATCCGGGAAGAATAGTAATGCGCAGGGTCGAGCCCGTAACTCTTGATACAATTGTCACGAAAATTTTCAAAAACATCGGCTAATAACAAAACATCAATTTTTAAATATAGATCGCTATATTCGCCTACCGTTCTAATGGAGAATCGGTTCCAAACAGTCTCGACGTGCGCGTAATCGCTCTCGGATACTGTGTCATCGGTCAAGGAATTGTAAAATAATTCGCGCGGAGGTAAACATGTATCGTGCAATTTATCTACACAATCAATATATTCGTACGGAAAGACACCTTTTCGTGTTAACAAATCAAAGTCTTCTTACGCAAATTTTGATATTCAGATTGTAAAATTTTTAATTTATCTTTACTGAGAAAAGATGCTAATTTGTTGAGACTTGTTGTGAGAAATTTAAAAGAATCGATGAAACGTAATTTAATGTGATTTCGTGATTTGTCTTCCGTAAGTTTATCTTTCGTAAATGAAATGTATTTTTCTTTAGTTATCGGAAGTAGATCGATTCTTCCTTCGAACGCTGTGGCTATTTCCTCGATTATAAAATGTGAATCGTAACCGGATAAATTGTGGAAAATAATTGGAATATAAAAGGATTCCTTATAAGTTAGATTGCAATTTGAATGCGCGGGACCTCTGTACCGCCCAGTGAGGTGACAATGATCTTGTACGCGCGTATCATCTTCCACGAATGGTTTCTCACATATATGACATTGAGTAGCCCTATTAAACTTTTCCAATTCTTCACGCGTCAAATTTATCATGGGAAGATTTGTAGATAAAATTATTTTCACGCGCGTTGCTAAATGTTTTAATTCTTCAGCAAACCATGCAACGCAATTATTATCCCGACATGAATGATACTCGGATAAACAATTTATCGTACGAGCAATGTACATAATAAGCGATACTAAACACTTAATGATGCTGGTATAAATTTTTTTCTGCTTCTTCTTTGTCCGTCTTTCTCAAAACACATTCCAGGTCGGCATACACGACAAAAGGAACCTGCTCCTTCCTGTTATAGTTGTTAAAAGCGAGCCACTTATCTTTATCGCTCGGTAATCGGATAGCGCAGTCATTCATCTTCCCGCAGTCTACAGTATGTGACTGTAGTTTCTCATTCGAATAAAAATAATGTAGACATCTATAAAAAATAGAAATAATAATTATATATATTTTAACATCTATAAAAAATAGAAATAATAATTATATATTTATTTTGAAAAAAAATCAATAATATTAAATATACCGATCGCAGATATATTTTGTGTTTATTGAGTTGCGAACTCACCAGCCAGGATAAATTCTTGATCCACGCAAAATGTCCGATATCTTGCGCATCTTGAATGTAGAGCAAATTGGCGTGCTTGTCCCTTTTTTGCTCCGAAAGACGAATAGGAACAATATTTTCGTTTTCGATGGTATACACATTGATTGAAATATTGTTGTTAATTTCAAACTTTTTAATTTGATTAAGAGTTACTGGAAACTCAATGTCTCGAAGATTTAGCACATCCGTATAACGCGGGTACGATAATTCTCGTTCAACTCTTCTTTCAGCGGGATACATAGCAGCAGTCACTGCCCATGCAAAACATGCATTGTCTTTGGATCGCACGTTAACTACCGCTCGCTTCATCATTATCTTTCGCGGTAATATAATATGACATCCCGCACGCATAGGATTATATTTATTTATATTTACAGTCAAATTAAGTATACGCGATAATGTCCACCCACTATCACGTTCTTGAAATTCTTCGAGAGATGCTAAAGTGGGCTCGATAATACGTTGCTCGTACCATTCGCGTAAATCAGATGTACGAAATAGTTCACAGTTTTTTGTACTTACACTTTTATTGTCGTGCTTTTCACCCGCCACAAACTCACCGTTAAACACAGTATTCACTTTCACACTGCAGTGTGTTTTGATAGTGTCTCGCACATGTTCGAGCACGATATCACTCGCGTCTTCGAGAAACTGGCGAAGTTCGATATAATTGATATTGAATATCGCACCAGTCGATATACGGTTCTCGAACGCTGTATCAATTTCTCGCCAAAATAGTGCAGCTTGATGCGCGCTGTGTCCTGCACCCGCGTGTACGAAACGTTTGCGCAACGCATTTTTCAGTCCTTCGAGTCGCGCGATCTTTGCGATCAACAATTGATATCCGATCGATATTCGCGATCGTTTAATTCGACTCTGCTCTTCCAACGACTTGATATATTCATCGCATTGCACCTCCCACGCAAAGTACTCCTCTACCGAATTTATCAAGGTGGATTGATGTATTAAAACCAGCTCCATTTTTTTTACATGTGAGGTACACTCGCAGAAGCTTCGACAATAATGGCAAAATGTGACTCTCTGTTCTGATTTATATCTAATCGTCATATTCTTTACGCGTTGGGAAACGTTATTCTTTCGTGTAAACATCCGTCATTTCTATAATATCATGTCTCTTTATCTCACACATATTTCGTGGTAATGTAATATAATATGACATCCTGTACGCATAGAATTATATTTATTATTTATATTTATAGTCAAATTAAATATACATGATAATGCCCACCCACTATGCGAAACGTTATTCTTTAGCGCAAACATCCGTACTGTCGGCACGTTATTCTTTAGCGCAAACATTCGTACTGTCGACGTTTTGTTTATGTTATCATTTAGCAAAAATTTTATCTCACGCTTTGCCGTATACATTTGTAACCGAATATTTCAATTGTCGTATACATTTGAATATTTGAATCAATTTCATCATGCGGCAGCCACACACGGTGCTCGAGAAAGCATATGGGGCGCGATTTTTAATAATTTTTATCAGCCTTACATTGGCGCTTGCAAAATTACGTCACAAATACTCCCCTTCTCATTACATTTTGCGATATTACAAATTGATCGCAGTACTTTGAATAGTTTAGTATCGCATCAGTTGTCCGTGCATAAGGTTGTGCAAAAAAATGTGCTCCACAAAAGAAACCAACAAGATGAATTTTTACATTCCGATTGAGAACGGTGAAATTCAGTCAAAGAAAATGTAAGTTTCAATTATTTTCTAAATATTATTTTTTAATATATTTTAATATTTTATATAGCGTTTCATCTCGTCGTGCGGTTTGCATACTTGGGAGAAGGTATATCTTAACCCCGATATCTTACAAATATTTGGAGATTGGAATAAGCGTTGGAGCTATGTCGTATGTGGAATTGATACTTGGTGACAACCGAGGTAATCGATTAGTATTGCCTATCGTACTCTGGCACTCATTGATCCAGAAACGTACAAACATTGAACGACATGTACAATCGACTGAAAGTCAACCATTATGGATCTGCGATCTATCTATCCAAATGATTGCATTAAACAGATCGAGGATTGTTAAATTAACATTATTTAATAAGTCTTTGTATATGCAACCTCAAACATTATTACATTTATTTGATTTTGAAGATTGTATCGATCATATGCATTCATGGTTGTGTCAAAATACACATCTCGTGAATGAAAAATTTAAACAATTTTGTAACGTTTTGCAACGTAACGATATTACTAATGTAAATGATGCTGTGAAAGCGATTCGCGAGAGTGACGCGTTCTATAGCGGATCACTCGTAGATTGCGAATTGTTGGCGTGTGCTATAAATGATATACTTTATGATACTTGTAACAAATAGAAAATAAAAAATTATTATTAACATTATGTTTCTCTTCACACTATTTTATTCTACGACTCTTCCTCCTCCTCGCGCTATCTTAATCTCAATCAAGACGTTTACCTCTCATAGGATCATATGCATAGTCTATTTAGAAAGAGATGAGATATGGGATCTCGTGTATATTTGAGATAAATGCGCGTGGCGCGTGGTTAGTTTTTTCTCTATGCTCTAAGAAGAAGTTTATTACGTGCTTGTGTCGCGAGTAAATCTATGAATTGTGCTCGTGTCGCGAGTAAATCTGTGCATTGTGCTTGTGTCTTCCGAATATGAATGAAAATAATGGTGATGATTATTTAATGATCATTTCCGACGAAGAAGAATCGGACATTGAAGTACAACCCTTAGAGGACAGTGACTATAATAGTGACGAAAGTGTTTTTTCGGAAAGAATCTATCGTGATATAGACTTACCGGAAATTAATTCGTATGATGGACTAAAAAGGATGTGTTGCATATATTTTTATTATACAACTACAAATGGTACTTATTTCTGCGCATCATGTTTTATGAGAGTGGCGGAACTTTTTGATGAGATTCGTGTTGTGCGGGAATACTCAATTAATATTTATTCATTAATTCTTGGACTATTTTGTAGCGAGTGTCGAAATCCATTATATCAAATATTTCCTTGTAATATGTGTCCCATTTGTATAACGTAAGACTTGTGTGTGAATACAACAAAAACTATTATTGTGTAAGTATCGCACATGCACCGAAGACTTATGTGTGAAAAAACTAAAAAAACTATTATTGTTACACATGGGTGCGTGATGATGTTTGGGGGCCTGAGATCTCGACGTGGAGTATCAGCATGCGTTTGCATTACATTCAGCCTCCGCAGGCTATTCGGAGAGGAGCACTTTGTAATGTAAGTATGCGCAAATTTTAAATATTTTTAAAGTACTAATAAAAATGTTTATTTCTGTTACAGACGCAGCTATGACGAGTTCCCCTGGTGCTTCGCCTCTACAGATTTTTAGTTTTATAAAATTTTTATATCTTTTATATTTTAAAATTTTTATATTTTTATAATTAAACATATTTTAAAACACACACACACACACGCACGCACGCACGCACGCACGCACGCACGCACGCACGCACGCACGCACGCACGCACACACACTTTTTATGTATACAAATACACACTTTTTAAATAAAAAATTATGTTAAACTTATTTATATATATATTACTTATTTCCACCTTCATCATCCATCCCATTCTTCTTCCTCTGTATTAGATATAATTAGATAATAAGATATATAATAAGATAACATTTAACATTATAAAAAAAACTTAACATACAAAAATTATCTTTTTTCTCGCGTATGCCTTAGCCTCTACTATCCTCCTTCCTCTCTATTCTTTCTCTCGCACCCCATAACACGCTCTCCTTCTTGTTATCCTCCTTTCTCTCTATTCTTTCTCTCGCACCCCATAACACGCTCTCCTTCTCACTATCCTCCTTTCTCTCTATTCTTTCTCTCGCACCCCATAACACGCTCTCCTTCTCGCTATCCTCCTTCCTCTCTATTCTTTCTCTCGCACCCCATAACACGCTCTCCTTCTCACTATCCTCCTTTCTCTCTATTCTTTCTCTCGCACCCCATAACACGCTCTCCTTCTCGCTATCCTCCTTCCTCTCTATTCTTTCTCTCGCACCCATATCTCCTTTTCCTACCATCATGCTCTCCTTTTCCTATCATCATGCACTCCTTGTCATACACATACAGCGCCTTCCTTCTCACACCATGTCATACTCTCCTTGTCCTACACTATATAGAACGCCTATAGCACCGTCTCCCTCTAACGTCTATAGCACCTTCTCCCTCTACCGCGTTGCGAACGCCTATAGCACCGTCTCCCTCTATCACGTTGCGAACGCCTATAGCACCTTCTCCCTCTACCGCATTGCGAACACCTATAACACCGTCTCCCTCTACCGCGTTGCGAACGCCTATAGCACCGTCTCTCTCTACCGCGTTGCGAACGCCTATCGCGTCGTTACCATGGGGATATAAAAAATTTATTAACGTTAATCTAATTATTTATTGCAAATATACATTATGGATAAACAGAGGGGGGTGAATATTTTATCTATAACAGTTGACATTCCTATCTCTCACCATCAGACCTCCGCAGTCAGTCGAAGAGGACACTCCTCCCACATGCGGAACCATATGTATGCCCCCCCCTTAATCAGGGGGGTATTTGGTACCACCCTTCCCCCTCAATCTGGAGAGACATTTGGTACCCCCCCCCATATCAGTACCGAGGGTGAGGTAATCAGTTCCCCCGCTTACCTCACCCCCCTCAGATCCCTGGATTAGAACTCTCTATATATATCTACTAATTATTAGTAAATTTATTGGTGGCAAACGTATTAATTTTGCAAAAAAAGGTTCTTATCAAGCCCGCGTGAAAGCATCTGTAGTACAATTTAATACTGCGCAAGCATTAAGTTTTACTTGTCACGCAATAGGTAAAGAACCACCTGCGTGTACAAAAATAATAGAAAAAAGGAATATTAAAAAAAATAAAAACTATCAGCAACGCGCGCGTGCGGCAAAAGAATTAGGTCTCTCTATTCGTACATCAAAATATTTTGCTAAAACTTTTACGACCGATAAAGATTACGGACCAAATGCGGAACGACCAGATATAGAAGGTCATATGTACGAACAGCTGAGATCTAATCATTATCAAATGTTAAAAGATCAACAATGCAATCGTGCTGTATTGGAATGTGCTACACAGGGTCAGCATGAAAACCCGGAGTGGCACAACATACGGCGAAATCTTCTCACTGCTTCAAACTTTGGAAAAGTTTGCAGCTGGAGAGAAACAACTTTGTGCCAAAATCTTGTAAAAGCAATTCTTTATCCTCTTCGACTGACGAATGCGGCTGTTGAGTGGGGTAAAGAAAAAGAGATTGTGGCACGAGAGCAATTGCAAGTAGAGTTGGGAATAGAAATCAATGATTGTGGAATATTTATTGATGAAGAATATCCATATCTTGCTGCAACGCCTGACGGCATTATCAGAGACGATACTGTCGTTGAGATTAAATGTCCTTATGCGGCGCAGCAAGTATCTCCTACCGTTGCATTGCTTAATAAGATTGCAGATGTTCATCGAATTTTCGATAAAACGGATGACACTCGTATGAATCAAAGACGCATGTACTATTTCCAAGTACAAGGGCAGCTCCACATAACGCAAAAAAAATATTGCATTTTTGCTGTGTGGACACCTTTTAGATTAAAGTACATGTTTGTCGAGCATGATGACAGATTTTGGGAATCAAAAATGTCACCACTGCTTAAACGATTTTACGAGGACTGCCTGAAATAATTGATAGTAGAGCAGAAAGAAATGTGCCAATTCGGGAACCGCAGTATGTCATTGAAGCACAGAAAGCGACTCAGAAAAAGAAAGAGTGTCATTGAACTATTAAAAATATGTAATTATATTAAATATTTATATATACATATATGATATAATAAAAATGATCAATTTTTTCTGAATATAATGGTCAATAACATCCTGAGTCGCTTAGGAAGAGATGGTGGGAGAATTCTGCTTATTACTTACTATTATATAAAGAAATTATTTAAAAAAATATATAAATATTATTATAATAATTAAAATATATTTTATTGTTGCAATTTATTTTATGTTATTGTTTTTAATTTTTAAAGAATGAAAATAATGCATTGCAGAATCGAGATCGCAATTTAACTGACAAGTGTGATTGCGTCGCAAAGTTTTTGACGTAATAATTTTTATTTTGCAATGCATTGTTTTTGAAAATATATAGTAATAAGCAGATAAAAATGAAGCATATTAAATATTTATAAATATATAAGAAACTACGTTGAGAGACATGTATATTAATTAAAAGTACTTTAAATATACTGTATATTAATTAAAATACTTCCCACTATGTGGTTGAAGTCACTTTGCGATGCAATCACTTAACTCAGTTTAAATTGCGATCCAGTCGAATTTATTAATTCGTACTGTATATAACATTATGCACAGAAACAATGGCAATCTTATTATCTCTGAATTGTTATTAACTTTAAAATAATTATTAAATACCACACGCACACCACACACACACACACACACATATGTTTTCATATATGCATTGCTTGCCATTGTTAAGTGTATACATATTCTTATCCCGTTAAATGTCATAAAATAAAATTACACTGAAAAAATTGTACATAATAATATTTTTATTTTTATCATTTTTAAATTTAAATTATTATTCTTATTTATATTAATATATCTATTATATTATTAAATTTTATTTACATTTATATTTTTATTTGTATATTCTATATATATTTTTTGTACACTGCATTTTTTGGAATAAGAATATAAAATCTTTTAGCGCTTCTGTTGTTATGTTTCCGACAAGCACAAAGGATCATATTTTTATTATAATAAATTAATAATTTAATATAATACAAATATAATTAATGGTTTTTCAGATTTTAAAATCGATAATTTTAGCACAATTTCTATCATTACTTTGATATTAATCTGTGCACAGCATATAGTTACTTATTGCAGATTGAGAATGGAACAGACGCTATAATTTATGTAAAAAATTTTACTTTTATCGACTCATTGAATTAATATTTATTTAATATAAAAGTTCTTTACTTTATTCACACGAAAGATGTGCCCCATGCTTGGAATAACGTGGTAGAATATAAGTAAATTTTTGAAAATGATTTTAAAAGTCTAGTAAAAAAGTTTTTTAGTCGAACTTTTTAGAAACTGCTTTCATACATATATGATGTATGAAATCGAGACGCGAGGTAATACAGAGCAATTTTTAGTTGACCGATCTCGAGATAGATAGAGCTGCAATCTGTTTGTGTAACAAGGACAGTCGCCGAACAAACAGAGAACGAGAACGTATAAAGAGCAAGCGAGATAGCTAACCCTCGCGAACGAGTCTTCGGAACGCTTTGATGTTGTTTATCTCGCTTACTCCCGCACACACTCTTGCATAACGCATAACACATATGCATAAGAAAACTGATTGGTCTACAAGCACTTGCATAAGGAATTCAATCAATCAAATTCCTTATGTATGTGCGTTATACGCTTATGCAAAAGTGTGTGCTTCCCGCTTTACTCGCTCTCTCTCTCTCTCTCTCTCTTCCCCCTCCCCTCTCTCTCTCTCTCTCTCTCTTTTTCTCTCTCTAATTCATTATTATATTCTTTTCACGTTATTTTTTATTCGTATGGCTTTTCTTTTTCCTTACAAATAATTTATGTATTTCCATTTTATAACTTTTGTGAAATACGCAGAGTTATTCTCTCTTTCTATTTTGCGATTCTAAATATCTCTACATAATATAATTGTTTACTTTGATATAAAAATAATCCTTATGACAATTGATTTTATTTATTTATATGATGAAACATGTATATAAAGTGGTATATGAATACTTAACTTTTATGCTATTTTGTATATATGTTTCACAACATAAATGAATAAAATATATCAAACTGTCTACGCAAATAAAGTATTTGTATACTACTGTGTATATATATATGTATATATATATATATATATATATATATATATATATATATATATGTATATATATAAATACAGTAGTATAGAAATACTTTATTTGCGTAGACAGTTTGATATATTTTATTCATTTATGTTGTGAAACATATATACAAAATAGCATAAAAGTGAAGTATTCATATACCAACTTATATACATATTTCATCATATAAATAAATAAAATCAATTGTTATAAGGATTATTTTTATATCAAAGTAAACAATTATATTATGTATTTTCATTGAGATAAAACACACACACACACACATACACACACAAACATATATATATATATGTTTGTGTGTTATGTGTGTGTGTGTTTTAACTCAATGAAAATTTTCTTATTTATAAAATAATCAATAGTTGTAAAAAAATAATTGTCATGGGAATTATTTTTATATCAAAAATGAAAAATATATTATATTATATAAATGAATTTAGTATAGAAAAAGAAAGTAACTCATTATGCATTTTATGTACGTTATAAAGTGGAAATACAAAAATTACTTTTTATTTTTATTTTTATATAACGAAAAAAACAAAGAAAATAAAAGCCATGAGACAACAGCGTAAATAAAAGAATATAATAATAAATCAGCAGAAAGAAAAAAAGAGAATATAAATAGAAAGAGGAAGAAGAAAGGAAGAATAAATAAATAAATTCATGAATTAAAAAAGTTTTTATTTCTTTATTGAAAATATTGTATATTTTATATATATATATATATATATATGTTATATTGTTGTTTATATAAATGTGTGTGTGTGTGTGTGTGTTGTGTGTGTGTGTGTGTGCATGTGTGTGTGAGAAAATAAAAAATATTCATTAATAAAAATGGTATCCCGGTGCGGCCTGCGCGGGAACGTATCCGGCTGGTGCGGCCTGCGCGGGACGTATCCAGCTGGTGCAGGCTGCGCGGGGACATATCCGGCCGGTGCGAGCTGCGCTGGAACGTATCCGGCTGGTGCGGGCTGCGCGGGAACATATCCGGCTGGTGCGGATGGCGCAGGCACATATCCGGCTGGTGCGGGTGGCGCAGGCACATATCCGGCTGGTGCGGATGGCGCAGGCACGTATCCGGGTGGTGCGGACGGTGCGAGGACGTGCACGACTGGTGCGGGCGGCGCGGGGACGTGCACGACTGGTGCGGGCGGCGCGGGGACGTACCCAGATTGTAAATACGTCGCCGGCATGTACGTGCTTGCATACCGGCGACATATTTTCTGTGCCTCCTTCTTTCTTTATTGACGGCCTGCCGCATCGCATCGTTCATACGCTGAAAAGACAAAAATATTTAATATTCTCATATGTGTATGTGTATATATATATATGCAGTATTTTAATTGAAACACCTAAAGTAGATATAATGGTTCCTTTGAAATCACAGCTTTTGTCTGTATGTAACAGGGATTTAATTAATTAATAATTTTTCTTATTAATTACCATGTTTAATTAGCATTTAATGGGAATAAATTTAATTGAAGCTTTTTGAATTGACGATTGAGAAAAATTAATTGTAAATCGTTCAATTGACGATTGATAAAAGCAAGATTAATCGAAGATTATTTGATTAACGATCAATATGAAGGAAATTAATTTAAGTTCGCTCGATTGACAATTGATATAAATAAAATTAATCGAAGGGTATTCGATTAACAATTAATATGAACGAATTTAATTGAAAGTCTTTTGATTGACGATTGATATGAGCGAATTCAATTAAAATCGTTCATGGAATAATATATAATTATTGAAAATTATTTGATTGACGATTGAATATAATAAATTTAATGCGAATATTTTCGATTGATAATTAATTTTGGTAAACGCAATAATAATATTCTGTAATTTTTGCATATCAGAAAAAACGCAAACATAAACGTAATAATATTCTGTAATTTCTACATATCAAATAAATCATTATGGTTATCTCAAATTGTGGCTATCTAAAAATCATATAAAAATATATGTTTATTGATTTCGTATTCATTTTAAGCAAAAATTACAGAATATTATTATTGCGTTTACCAAAATAATTATTAATCAAAAATATTCGTATTAAATTTATTATATTCAATCGTCAATCAAATAATTTTCAATTAAATTAGTTCAAATCAATTGTCAATTTAACAGTCTTCGATTGAATTTGTTTGGTTCAATCGTTCATAGAATAATTTTTAATTAAATTCACTCATATCAATAATCAATCAAAAGACTTTCAATTAAATTTGTTTATATTAATCGTAATCGAATACCCTTCGATTAATTTTGTCTATATCAATTGTCAATCGAGCGACCTTATTAATTTCGTTCATATCATTAATCAAATAATCTTCGATTAATCTCGCTTTTATCAATCGTTAATTGAACGATTTACAATTAATTTTTCTCAATCGTCAATTCAAAAAGCTTTAATTAAATTTGTTCACATCAATCATTATTTTGAAAAATTTTATTGATATTTTCCCAACCCTGGTAATCCAACCCATGTAATAATGTATAAATATTTTTTTAAATTACTTTTCGTATGTTTTGATGCGTTGGTTGGGGCAATGTGCCCACATTTTTGTGCGCCCCCACCGTCGGCGTCGTCGCCATCGTCGCCGCCGTCGTCGCCGTCCTCGCCGTTCTCGCCGTCATCGTCGCCGTCTTCGCCGTCGTCACCGACGTCCTCGCCGTTGTCGCCACCGCCATCGTCGCCGTTGTCGCCGCCGGCGTCGTCGCCGTAGTCGCCGTTATCACCGGCGTAGTCTCTTTTATGGACCCCTCGCTTCGTGCTAACAAATAATATATTATTTATTATATTCATAAGAAAAGAGAGAAAGAGAGAGAGAGAGAAAGAGAGAGAGAGAGAGAGAGAGATAGAGAGAGAGAGAGAGATGTCAGGGATAGAAATTATCAGCTAATATATTATAATTTATGCATCGTAATATGAAACATACATTTTTATATTCAACTGAAAATAATAAGAAAAAAGAATATATAAAATATAAAACAGTACTTACTCATTCTCCGCATCTTGTTGCCACTTTCGAGACGCTGCTCGCGAATGGAAGAAATGCACACACAAGAAATAGTTGAACGTACACAGTGATATCAGACCGGGAACGCGGCTCACTCTCTGTATGACGCACCACAAGCGCGAGCCGTGAATATGTGGCACCGAGCATGCGCAGAGCTCACATATGTGCGTACACGTATACGGCTCTTTCTTGTATGCGTATCTCTTCCACACGCTAAAGCAGCGAGCAACGTCCCGAATTAGCACTTCACTTACACAGCCGAAAAATCACTGATAATTTACGCCGTCCAATTACGAGCACATACACCGTTGCATTCACTGTTTGAAAGCGAGATCGAATGAGGAGCAAACGAGATGACTAACATCAAAGAGTTCCGAAGTCTTGCTCGAGAGACTTTTTTTGTTTACTGATTTTCGTATACATGTCATCTTACTACAGAAAATCAAACTTTTTTATTTTGCACTGTATCGATCTGAAAATAATTTTAATGAAAAAGATTTTGAGAATGACACCAAATGTAACATAAATTGGATAATTTTTAATTAAATTTATAAATAAATTTTTACAATTTCGGTAAAGTGCAACATGAAAAAGTTTTTCTGTAATAAGATGTTATATATATATATATATATATATATATATATATATATATATATATATATACAAAGGGAAAATAATGGATAAAAGAAATCTCGCGAGCAAGACATCAGCACTCTTCGATATTAGTCATCTCACTTGCTCTTTATGCGTTCTCGCTTTATCTTTCGGCGATTCTTCGGTATCGCAGAGATTATCTACAAAAAATTAAAATCTTATGAAAGAAAAGTAAAACTTTTATTTCGCATTTTAGCGATTTAAAAATAATTATAATGATTCAATTGGATTTTTAAGATTAAAATGGTATCAAATATGATTAATTAAACATATCATAGATATTATATAAATCATTTTAATAATTTATTTATCAAAAATTATTTAATTTATGTCACGTTGGCTGTCATTTTATTTCTTATTAATACATTATAATTATTTTTGAACATATAAAATATATAAATAAAAATTGTACATTTTTATGGGGACAATCGTGGCAGATAACATCATGACATTCCATTTCCAGATTTGCAAGTTTATTAGAAAAAAAAATATTTACAAAGTTGTGCGACGCTAATACAAGAGTTATATATTCGATCAAACTGAAACATAAATAGTATAATAAAGATCACTAAGATCTGTAGGGGCATTGCTATGATGCAGGCTTCTCACCGGACTCGGGTTCAAATCCGAGTAAGACGGTGATTTTTTTCGTAAAAGGTGTCCGCATCGCCCGCATTAGCCGGATACGTTCTCGCACTGCCTGCGTTTAGCATTCCCAAATGGATCATATTTTTTGCATTTTTTTTTAATTAGGAGAATTTTCAAAAATCATTTAATTTATGAAATTAAATACCGCACTAATATTTTAATAATAATACGCTAGTAATGGTGAAATATATATGTACATCTTTATCTTTATATAAAAAGTTTACAACTTTTTATTTATATCGACATATATAAGAGTAAAATGAGCAAAATAAATACCGAATTTATTAGTTTTGCTATACTAATAACATGTCTACACATGTACCTCCATTTTAATACAAATTTACAATTGTATGTACTACAATTGTGTGTGTGTGTGCGTGCGTGCGTGCGTGCGTGCGTGCGTGCGTGCGTGCGTGCGTGCGCGCGTGCGTGCGTGCGCGCGTGCGCGTGTGTGTGTGTGTGTGTGTGTAAAGTTGATAATTTTATATGAAGATATATAGATATACACACGTTATTAGCATACTAATTAACAAGACTAGTTCGGTATTCAAGTTATTATATTTATCTTTGACACATTGAAATAAGCAAAAAGTTGTGCATTTTATATGAGGATAAAGCTATATGTGTGCACATCGAATTCGTGTATTATTACATTAGTTCAATGTTCAACTTGTAAATTTATAATCTTACATAAAGATTTAATTAATATGTTTGGTTTTATGAACCGATTGGCAAACAGATTTACAATCGTAAAAACATACATGTAAAATTAATCGCGCACCCTAATGGAATTTAAACAATTTAAAATTTTGATTTATAAATTATACAACATGAAAAATCGTAGTTTTATATATAACTCGGTGAGCGAGGGTTAGTGACAGATTACTAATTTAAATGTTACAATCATATGGTAATCTGTACAACTTCAAATAAATGTAAATGTTAGAATCCTATTATAAAATATTATATTATAAAGTACTATAAAATATTTGTAATAATTAATAAATAATAGATTTGTTGAAAGAATTTAATGAAGTTGTATAGATTACCATATGGATTGTAACATTTAAATTAGTAATCTGTCACTATCCCTCGCCTCATATAAAATGCACAACTTTTGATTTATATCAATGTGTCAAAGATAAATATAATAACTTGAATACCGAACTAATCTTGTTAATTAGTATGCTAATAACGTGTGTATATCTATATATCTTCATATAAAATTATCAACTTTACACACACACACAATTGTAATACACACAATTGTAAATTTGTATGAAAATGGAGGTACATGTGTAGACATGTTATTAGTATAACAAAATTAATAAATTCGGTATTTATTTTGCTCATTTTCCTTTTATATATGTCGATATAAATAAAAAGTTGTAAACTTTTTATATAAAGATAAAGATGTACATATATATTTCACCATTATTAGCGTATTATTATAAAAAAATTAGTACCGTATTTAATTTCACAAATTAAATGATTTTTGAAAGTTGTCCTAATTAAAAAAAAATGCAAAAGATACGATCCATTTGGGAATGCTAAACGCAGGCAGTGCGAGAACGTATTCGGCTAGTGCGGGCGATGCGGACACCTTTTACGAAAAAGTCACCGTCTTACTCGGATTTGAACCCGAGTCCGTACGGTGAGAAGCCTGTACCACAGCAATGTCCCTACAGATTTTACAAGAGGAGTATATGACGTTGTGGTCACCGATTCAAACGAGGATTTTTTTATGTGTAGTACTTAATTAGAAACAAGTTCTGTTAAAGCGAGAGAACGCGCTTCTCAAGCATTCGTCTAAAAAAAAATTTTGAAGATTTGCCAACATTTCTGAAGACGTTGCGATGAAGCATTATTGAAGTGCCCCAGTGGCTCGGTTGGTAGCGTTCTTCCTTTGTAACCGTGAGATCCCTGGATCGAATCTTGCCATGTGTAACTATTTTTTTTTCTTTTATTTTTGTGTAATTTATTTTTTTTGTTCCTAGGAATATTTTATAACATTAATAAGTAAATATTACAATTTTTTTAATAATTGACATTTTATTTTTAACATTTTGTTCCATATATTAAAAAAAAATTTGAATGCTTTCTGTCAAAAATATAATATAAGAAAATATTTAATATACGAGAAATATATTACTACTAATAAAATAAATAAGTAAATTTACAATAATTTTTTTTTTCGTTAGCATATTAGCATTATAAAGGTCGAAATATATAAAGAACGAAAATCCGGTATCTTGCAAAGGCACTACTGATTCCATTAATTAATATAAAAATTTTGTAATATGTAACGTTTGTTGTAAGAATAAAAAATGTATGCTATACAAATTTGTTTGATTTATTTTCGTTCTTTATATATTTCGACCTTTATATATTATTTACAATTAATCCTAATATGCTAACGAAAAAAAAAATTATTGTAAATTTACTTATTTATTTTATTAGTAGTAATATATTTCTCGTGTATTAAACATTTCCTTATATTATATTTTTGACAGAAAGCATTCGAATTTTCTTTTAATATATGGAACAAAATGTTAAAAATAAAATGTCAATTATTAAAAAAACTGTAATATTTATTTATTAATGTTATAAAATATTCCTAGGAACAAAAAAAAATAAATTATACAAAAATAAAAAAAAAAAATAGTTACACACGGCGAGATTCGATCCAGGGATCTTGCGGTTACAAAGGAAGAACGCTACCAATCGAGCCACTGGGGCGCTTCGATAATGCTTCATCGCAACGTCTTAAGAAATGCTGGCAAATCTTCAACATTTTTTTTAGACGAATACTTGAGAAGCGCGTTCTCTCGTTTTAACAGAACTTGTTTTTAATTAAAAGTACTACACATAAAAAAATCCTCGTTTGAATCGGTGACCACAATGTCGTATACTCCCCTTGTTAGTGATCTTTATTATACTATTTATGTTTCAGTTTCATCGAATATATAACTCTTATATTAGCGTCACACAACCTTGTAAACATTTTTTTCTAATAAACGTGCAAATCTGGAAATGGAATCTCATTATGTTATCTGGCACGATTGTCCCCATAAAAATGTTAAATTTTTATTTATATATTTATATGTTCAAAAATAATTATAATGTATTATTAAGAGATTAAAGTGACAACAAACGTGACATAAATTGGATAATTTATAAATAAATTATTAAAATGATTTATATAATATCTATGATATGTTTAATTAATAATATTTGATACCATTTGAATCGTAAAAATCCAATTGATTCATTATAATTATTTTCAAATCGTTAAAATGCGAAATAAAAGTTTTACTTTCCATTTAAAAGATATTTTTTTAGTAGACGAGAAAAGAGATCCTCAATACCGGAGAGTCATCGAGAGAGAAAGAGAGAGAGAGAGAGAGAGAGAGAGAGAGAGGGGGGGGAGGGAGAGGAAGAGAGAGAGGGGGGAGAGAGAGGGGGAGAGAGAGAGAGGGGGGAGAGAGAGAGGGGGGAGAGAGAGAGAGGGGGGAGAGAGGGGGGGAAAGTTGTATAATTTTCTATTGATACACTTTTTCTGCGGAATATTCAGTAACGCTACAAACGAATCAATATATTGTTTTGATGTTTATAATGTGAATAAACTGTATCACTCACTCACTTATTCACTCTCTTTTTCGCTCTTTTTTTATCTATGTTTCTCAAAATTATCTTTCTCTATCAATTCATTTATTCGTACATGTTGTATGTCTATAATAAATAGACATACTATCTGTGTTTATGTGTGTTGTGTAGCATAATAGTAATTCTATATACATATATACATACAAGCTATTGAAAGATTAGATGAACTTTGAAAGAAAAAACAGGACTTCAAAATAAACATTTTTTGATATACTAGTTTTCTCTGTACGACGTTTCGTTGTAATATATAGTATAAAATTAATGTTTCGTGACTTCAATAATAATACTAGACTAAAAGAAAATTTCATAGTCTTTTATTTCTTTTCAAAGTTTCTCTGTCTAATTTTTTAACACTATATATATATATATATATATATATATATATAGTGTTAAAAAATTAGACAGAGAAACTTTGAAAAGAAATAAAAGACTGTATATATATATATATATATATATATATATATATATATATATACAGGGTGGACCATTTTAATCCATCCAGTCGAATATCTCGAAAACCAAGCCCGGGAGAGAAAAATGTTTCAGACAAAAGTTGCATGGTTTCGAGGGGACCATAAGATGGTACCATTGGTTTGACCTTGAAAAATCATTTGAAGGTCACGTAAAGGTCACTTTAAGTTTTTTAAATGGAACACCCTATATATTTTTACATATTCTTGTAGCTCATCTCGAGAGCTTTCCAAAACACTTATGACAAAGTATTTTTCGTTAAGTATTTTTTGAGTTATAAGGATTCAAAGTTGCAGTATTTTGACATAAAATACAAGATATCTCGTAAAATATTCATTTTTTGATTATCTTACTCTAATACTTTTATGCACAGAATAATGAGACGAATCAATTGGTGTAAAGAAAACATAATTATGTTAAAGTAAAAATGTTAGTTGCAAATTCAGATTTTTACTTTAACATAATTATGTGTTTTAATTATGCCAATTGATTCGTCTCGTTATTCTGTGCATAAAAGTATTAGAGTAAGATAATTTAGCACATACTGTAAGTTTCGCAGATATTTGAAAAGTGAAAATTGATAAAAGAGTTATACCATACTTTAGTTATACCACTGTACAGAACTATTTTATGTAAGCATCTAATGTACATTTGTATTATCTGCCAAAACAAAAAAACATTAACATAATTCAATTAGATTACAGTAATAAATATTCAAGGTGATGCCCTTCTACCTCAATGTATTTTCCAATTCTTTGTAGAAAAGGTTGATATTGAAAGAGACATACTTTTACGTACACATCAATCTTTTCTACAAAGAATTGGAAAGTGCATTGAGGTAGAAGGGCATCACTTTGAACATTTATTACTGTAATCTAATTGAATTATGTTAATGTTTTTTTGTTTTGGCAGATAATACAAATGTACATTAGATGCTTACATAAAATAGTTCTGTACAGAGGTATAACTAAAGTATGGTATAACTCTTTTATCAATTTTCACTTTTCAAATATCTGCGAAAGTTACAGTATGTGCTAAATTGAAAAATGGTTCCTACAAAAATTGTTAATTTTTTTACGAAGAATAAGAATACAAAATAAAAAATGTAGGTTTCCATTTAAAAAAATTAGATTGACCTTCAAATGATCTTGAAAACATTCTCCAAATAAAACATAAATCATGCAATTTGCTTTCCCTCCTAAAGTCAATTAACTTTTATTTACATTTCTTTCTCCAACGCTTCGTTTTTGAGATATTTCGCATTATCAACTTAAATGGTCCACCCTGTACATATATATCTACTATTATACATTATTTTTATATAAAATGTTCGGAAAAGATATTTTGGCGAAAAATTGTTTTACTTTTAAAAAAAATATTATAAATTAATAATTTCAAAAAATTATTAATAATTTTTATATCAAATGTCAATTAAAATTTTCCTTTTTTTAATTATGCACTTTCGGAAAATGTCCACATAAATTTTTAAATAGTTTGAAATTCTTCAATAGCACCCCGGGAAAAAAAGGTCCATATAAAATTGGCCATATATGGATTTTGTCAATATCGGAGCATTTTTATTAGTTCTTCCTCTAATGTCCCGGAAAAAAAAGTTGGCCATATATGAATTTTGTCAATATCTGATCATATCTTGCCAAATATAGTTATATATGATAATTAAATAAAATCATATATGATATCATATGATTTTATTTAATTATCATATAATATCATATATGACTATACTTGGTAAGACATGATCAGATATTGACAAAATTTATATATGGTCAACTTTTTTTCCGGGACATTAGAGGAAGAACTAATAAAAATATAGTTAGAGAACTAAAATCTGTATGTAATTATTGGCAATTCTTTGAATCATAATTGTAGCAGTACATTTTTTGTCTTGAATACCCAATTCTTGAAAAAAAAATTATCTGAATTTGATTTATTTTGCCTCTTTTTTTTTGAATAATTGAAATTTTTCGCAAAAATACCTTTTGTGTTATTACACTATTTCTTATTATTATTTATGTGCACACTCTCGCGCGCGCATAAATAATCGCGAAACAGTTACTATATTTGAAAAATAAAAGTACAGTCTTTTGTTTATCTAATATTAAAATAAAAATTTATTTAATATATATATATATTTATATATATTATAGTAGTTAGTGCCAGAGGCGATCTATTCGTGTGCTGGATGAAAAAATATTTCATATCAAATGTGGTTTGCATGAACACTCTAAACTATTTATCCCAGAGGCGATTTCCGTGTGTTGGGTATTTAAAAATTATTTATCCCAGAGGCGATCTATTCGTGTGCTGGATGAAAAAATATTTCATATCAGATGTGGTTTGCATGAACACTTTGAAACTATTTATCCCTGAGGCAATTTCCGTGTGCTGAGTATTTAAAAATTATTTATCCCAGAGGCGATCTATTCGTGTGTTGGATGAAAAAATATTTTATATCAAATGCGGTTTGCATGAGGATTACAGTTTTTTCAAAATGTTGAAAACGCATTTGTTATAAAAATATATAATTATTAATTTTTAATACCAATTAGATAAATATTTGTAAACAAAAGACTGTGCATTTATTTTTCGAAGAATAGTGATAAAATAAATTTTTTCGTATCAACTTTTTAATTAATAAAATAAATTTTTTCGTATCAACTTTAATATTAATTTATTTTTTGCAGGCGACAATTATTGAAGCTAATGAAAACCGAAGATGACTCCAAGAGCACTAACATTTTAGTACGGGTACTATCAACGGATCCATCGATTTTCGTAAATCGACAGAATCACTTTCTGATGTGACGGATTCGAACGTTAGTACCCAGACAATACAGTGCCTGGAGTCAACCTCACATACAGGTATGTGTAATGAAAATGTCGATCATTGCGAAGATAACTATTTTGTTATTGATAATGGCCCTCTGGATATAAATCATATCCAGGAAAGCATGCCTGAAGGCCGTCGCATTGTTGATATTTCTTTCATGTGGAATGAAATCCACAGAACATTCAATAATCATGCGCGAGGTATAGAGTGCCAATTTAAAGATTGGAAACTCATAAATTCTCGTCGCATTGGGTTCATGACGCAATTGTTTTTCAAGTGCCAAGTGTGCAATTATAAAGCCAACATTTGGTCAGAACCCAGAAAATCGGAAACATTGGACATTAATACAGCTGTTGTAGCAGGCACTGTTACAATGGGAAATGGTTATGCCCAGCTTGAAGAGCTGTGTGCAGCCATAAATGTTCCTTGCATGTCCGAAACAACTTACGTCAAATACAGAGAGAATGTGGTTGACGATTTTCAAAAGACAGCCATTGAAAATTGGCTGCCGAAGTTGAGAAGCAGCTCACTCTGGAAAAAAACGAAGTTATAAACGGTATTCCGTATATAACAGTCGTGACGGATAGTAGTTGGATGAAGAGATCGTACGCCTACGACTCTCTTTCCGGTATTGGAGCCATAATTGGTTACCGCACGGGAAAGATTCTCTTCGTCGGTATCCGCAATAAGTACTGCACATTATGTGATGTAGCAGAGCGTAAAGATATTGAGCCAAGAGCTCACAAATGCTACAAAAATTTTGATCGCAACGCAAGCTCCACAAGTATGGAAAGCGATGCGATCGTGGAAGGTTTCAAATGTAGCCTCGAAATGCATGGACTGATTTACAAAATTGTTGTTGCCGATGGTGACAGTAGTGTATATCAGGCCATTGTTGATAACAGACCATACAGTGAACATAATGTGATAGTAAAAAAAAATAGAATGTACTAATCACTTGCTTCGCAATTTATGTAAAAAGCTGAAAGCTGTGGCAGAGACGACTCAGCCAAAAACCATGCAGAGACGGCATGGTTTTGTAAAATTGCGAAATATTGTAAAGCACAATATTTTAAATATGCGTAAAGAAATAGAAAAGGCCGCCAAGCTACGGAGAAAAGAGGAACAAACACCTCAACATCATAAGGCTATGAAATTACAAAAAGATATTGAACATTCCTAGCCATGTTTTTGATGAACATAAGCGATGCGAAGCACGCGGTCATGTATGCAAAGAGAATGGTAATGAAACAATAAATTATGTGCCATTTCTAGAAAAATACGGTCTGTATCAAAAAATAGAAGGTGCCATCAAATATCTCAGTGGTTATTCCGACAGTTTGTTGCTAAATTTAACTAATAATCCTGCAGAATCGTTCAATTCGATAATCTGCAAAGAAATAGGTGGAAAACGTATTATGTTTGCTAAACGAGGCTCTTACAATGAAGAGTTGCGGGAGCAGTAGTTCAATACAATACGCAACAAGTCCTTACACAATTGCATCAAAGCATGTGTAAAACTGTTCCGCCTATTATCGAGAATCTGGAAAAACGATGACAAATAAAAGTTGCAAAAACCAGAGAATCTCGACAAACACAGGGAAGACAGACAAAATTAAAACAAGAGTCAGGAACAGATCGTTATTACGATCCGCAATCGCACAAGCCGGATCTTCCATCCGATATGTTCGAACAACTTCGACAAAATAATTTAGAAAAGTTGTCCGAAAATGGAAAAAATTGGCAAAAAATTGAACTTGAAACCAGAAACCAAAATAAGTCCGAATTGTCATTAAGACGTGAAATGTTAACGGCATCTAATTTTGGAACCGTATTGTCGCACGAGACCGACAACGTCTTGTGCTGTGACTGTCAAAAATATTTTATATCCTCCATCTATTGATAATGCGGCTATGAAATATGGTCGCGATAAAGAGGAAATAGCAAGGAAAGAACTGGCGATGAAATTAAATAAAGAGATAAAACGTTGCGGATTATTTATCGATACTAATAATCCATCCTTGTGCGTCTCTCTCGTGCGTCTCCTGACGGACTTATTGAAGCAAATGGTCTTGTGGAAATTAAATGTCCTTTGTCGGCTGAACATTTAACAGCAGAAAAAGCCATAGAGACATTGCCTTCTTTAAAAGTCATTTTTGATAAAAAAGATCCTAATAAAATGAATCGGAATCACCGATATTTTTATCAAGTTCAAGGTCAATTAAATATAACACAGCGAGAATATTGCATTTTTGCTGTTTGGACGCCGAAAAGTATTAAAATAGTGCAGATTAGTACAGACAATACGTTCTGGAAAAATCAAATACTGCCTTTTTTAACACGCTTTTATCACGAATGCATGTTTCCAGAAATATTGGATAGTCGCTATAATAGGCATATGGCAACTGGTGCTACTGCTTTGGATACAGAGTAAGATGATGATTGTATCATAGTCAATTATTCAAATCACAAACGTGATATAACTAAAGAAGATTTAGCAAGACATGAAAAAATTTTAAATGCGATTGCTCCTCTCTTTGTTATAATGAATAATATCTTGCTATCGATAGCAAAATAAACGATGAATCATTAGATCGTTTTTTGCGTATCGTTAGAGAAACTTCAGATTATGAAACACAAAGTGTGCAATCTGGAGTTCCCTCATATGATTGCAACCAGTCAGAGTAAAAAAAGCTTACAAATCATTGGAGGCAATTGTAGTGATCACTGGAGATGTATTTTCTTTGATGGCATCAAACTTCACGTATATGACAGTCTATCTGGCTGTACATACGACAAGTTGGTAGCTAAAGAGAAAAACTATATACATCTACGTTATCTTACAATAAATAAAAGTGATATTATTTTTGAAAAAGTTAAAACACAACTTGATGGCATAAGTTGTGGAATTTATGCTGCAGCTTTCACCACAACTATAGCCTTAGGAGGCAATCCTTGTAAAGAAAGTTACTCGAACAATGTTAAATGTATGAGAGAGCATCTTTTTAACATTATAGAAAGTAATAAACTGCTGTCTTTTCCTAAATGATTTATCATTATCTTGCAGAAACTTTGCAGAAAAAGATGCCTCAATCTTGTTCGTGAATTAAAATCAGAGAGACATAAATATAAATAAAATATTTTGGTTGCGTTCTCACGGGAATGGGCGATGGAGGGGTCCATTCTATATTTTCAATATTCAAAACATTTCACATTTTTGCTGATTTATCGTCTTTTATACGTTTATTTAAATGTATTAAACGTATACATAACAGTAAAGTGGATGTATCTGCTTTATCCGCTTTTATATATATGAACACAATATTTCTTATATTAATTATTTACTTTTAAAGAATGAAGTGTGACTATATGCCTAGTAAACACAAAATAACAGTAATATAACATTGTTATAATTTTTCACTCAACAATATAAATGTTATATACAAAGCATGTTATATGGCAATTACATTGTTGAGTGGGAAATTATAACATTGATGTTACATTACTATTGTTTTGTGTTTACTGGGTGTATGTGTGTGTGTGTGTGTGTATATATATGTATATATATATATGTATATATATACACATATACACATATAGTTAAACTTCATTCTTCTTAGAAAAGCATATAATTAATATAAGTAATATTGCGAAATTTTGTTGAAATATATAAAGACAGAAAAATGCTATAAAAGCAGATACACATCTATTTTTCTATTATCTATTCGCTGAGATATGTTTAAATAAACATGTACAAGACGATAGAGTAAAAATGTTAAATGTTATCTGATTATTGAAAACAATAGCAGAAATCGCTATTATATGTATAAAGATTTAGTCGATAGAATTGAAATTATCGGTATTATCGATTCAGTCGGTATTACCGATAATTTTAGTTCCGCTTAAATGAGGACGCTCCCGTCGGAGTTCGACATTCACTGTTGGATTCTCTTAACATCGGATAATGCTTTCGAGCAGCCTCTATAAAACGCAAGAAAAAATTAAAGTTTAATAAATTGATTTATATAATTTTGTTTCAAGTTAGGTCAATGCAGAAAGTCTTACTTTTTATGATATCTATTAGCAGAAGTGAATTTATGGCAAAGTTTCCTTTCTGGCATTTCCATGAACATTTCATAGCCAATTTATTGGAAAATATTTTTTCCAAGCTATGTTTTATTTGATCCTGAGATGAGTCTCCTCCAAGCAAATAGAAAAATGTTTCCTGAAGCATATAATTATTACAATTATAACGACATACTACATTTTTCATACATGAATAATGTCGAAACATTATATATTTCAATATACATACTTCAGAGATTAATATGTAATAGAAAATTGTAAATATGAGTATATATATGTACAGTAAAATTAAGTTAAAATATTCAATTATGTTAAAAATATTTTCGGCCGCATAATTCTCTGAGTATCGACATCATACAAGCTATTTACATTTTTTCAATCTTTTTTAATTTACATGTTTAATTAAATATACGATGCAATTATATTTTAATTGAATAAGTAAGTGGGGAATGTACACTACCCGTTAATGATTCGTTCCTATTTCTCCTAGAAAATAAAGACGACGCTATAAATAAACTATAAAAAAAACTGTAGCGCCGTCTCTATTTCCTAGAGGGACGAATCATTGACGGGTAGTGTATATACTATTACCAGTTGTTTTTTTCCATCTTCATCATTCTTCAATGAAGTGTTATACTGCAGCAATTTTCGATGCTTTTTAAATGATTTTGTAGGGATAGTCGAAAAATTATTATATCTTGGACCTACTGCTGCAAATATTCTGATTCGTCGTTTTTTTGTTTCAATTGCTCAAAAAATTCATTTTGTTGTCTTAATAGCTTTTTAATTTCTATCGTGTTCTCTAAAATCTTAATTATATTCTGGCTATCTGTAAAATTACAATTGTTATAGTCCGAGACTATAACTAATTAATATTATAAAGATACAAATAAATATTATATATCGATAAAGCATAATCGTTAAGACAGCGATTGCGAAATGCTAACGAAATAAGCATTGCGATATCCGCATACCGCGATTAGGCGCATTGACCGCGCGTGCCGCTGACATAGCGAGCCACGCGCGAAACTGGAGACGAAGCCGGAACACCGCGGTGAGCGTTGCTAAAGAGTGCAAACCAGGAAGTCCGACCTTTGGACCTGCTGCGCTTGCACTCAGCGCGAGTTGAGCAACCCGACCGAATTTTAAGACGCTCGCTCAACAGTATAAAAAACCCACCCGCGCTCAGACGCCGGGGCAGTCATAAAGAATAATCGAAGTGCGCGTAACTGCAGCAGGCAGTCTCGTACGATCGCATTACGTATAATCGCAACCGCCGTGTGCCGAGTAAGCCCAAGTGCGAACCGCCAACCTCCACGACGACCAATACAAAAGGCCCATTTCCACCTACGCTACAACGCCAGGAAAAAAACCGCCCTCGCCATCATAGGCAATAACACCGCTCTACACCTCTGTATTTGAGTAAAAATGTACTATATTTCGATAACTACTACAAAAGTCACGTTATTAAAAACAACGAAGCCTGCCTGCGCCCTGAATCCTGCTATCCTCCGCGGATCCCGAACCCAGTGCCGTACCACGGCACAACACATGAATGAAAGATATGATTGATGTATCTATAAGAACACATCATTTATATGAATATTTCGTTGGCAGACAACAGAATTTTATTGATATAAGTATAGATTTACATGAACGAAAAAAAATTATAATTTATGTACTGATGCACTTGCGGTTTTAAATAAAACTTTTGTTAAATTAATAAAGGCTTAGTTTGCCAAACCAAAGAATTTGTTGAAAAATTACAATATAGAAGTTGAATAATATAAATCATATAATTCAAGAAACTAAATAATATGTTAAGCTAACATAATAGTTTTGTTCTTTTCGTAAAGTCATTTAGTTAATCCTTCCCAATGATGTTTTATTAGAACTAAATACTTCTTTCAACACGGAGAAAATTCTATAGTAAAAATTTCTCCATGAATGGAGCCTTATAGTCGATTGAGGGAACTTGAAATTTCGTAGGATAATAAGATAGTTTAGTTTGCAAAAATATTAACTGTGTTTCTGAAATGAAAATTACGAATAAAAAGATACAGAGAATATCATAAAATATATATGTTTATTAATTACAGTCTAAATTACATTTAAAAAAGAAACATGAAACATATAAAAAACATTTTATATTACATGTAGTATAGATAATAATTACACTTAGTCAAATAAAATATATAAATTACCATTGGTCATTGTAATCACATTTTGAGGATCATACATGAATAAATTTTTTAATCTAGTAAGTTTCCAAACACATGTTTCCGTTACTTCATATGCGCAATAATGTTTGTCACTACCTTTAGTATGCAACTCTACATATATAAAATAATATCTGGTCCATATTATCAATAATTATATAACGAATTTTACCAAACACGATATTATTATTATCTAAATGTAGCTATAACTACATCTTTACGATAAATAATACCATCGTTTTTAAAGTATCAAGTATATGTTTGCATTGGATGTCTAATGGAAGAACATGTTTAAAGTTACAGTAATCTTCAAGATCATTTATTCTTTGGTTTAATGTAGGCCCCCAACTTAATCTATTAGAGAATCCTTTTCTAGTAAGAAATCTATGACATAAAGCGAGTTGTTTCAATGCTAAAGTATAAAAACAATTTTTACGTGACATTATTACTTTAGTATTGTCTTTGAATGTTTTATGTTTTGCTTCGAAACGCAAGCTCGATAAATGTTTGAGTGGTCCGAATTGTTTTAAAAGTCGTAGATAATGTAATAAAAGATGGTGTTTAGGTTTAAGTGACTCAGCAAAAACTTCCAAATACGAATGGTGTTCAGATATCAATGTTTCGAATAGTTCGGTTGTTGCAGATGTAAACGCTGAATTATGATACTAATAATTTCACGCAAAGTCAAACTTTCGAAACTGTATGATTTACAGGGACGAGATCACCGATGAGAATACCGAAATGTTGGATTAGGAAAACCATTTCCGATGCTGAGATTATCAAATATTGCGTTTTAAGAGCATTGTTTGAAATTGAAACTGGTACATTTTTTGAAAAGTTTCGACCACAATCAATATGATGCAAGCGCTCATTTAAAATTTCGAGAGAAAAAAAATGTTCTTTAGTAATAAAAATATTTAAAATTTTTGCAATCTCATATCTACATATCCCTTCAAAAACATCATGCATGATATCAGCAGTTGCGTTTTCTATAATATGAAAGTTTGGAATTTCGTTAAAAATGCACTCAGCTTTAATGCCAGTAGAAAAATTTTTGCAGTACTGTCTATAATTTTCAACAGTTCGTAACATGTGAAGGTTTTCTTTAACTTGACTTTGTGTTTCGATTTTGTTCGCTGTACATATTCTGCACCAATTTTGTGAGTTGAAGCTGGTCACAAAACCGAAAATATCATTTATAGCTAGATTATCACCAACAACTGCTAGTAATGAGAAATATATCGTTCTAGTAGTGTTATAGTGGGGATTCTAAGCCATGGGGCGCCGAGGGGGGTGCGGGGGCTGGGGTATCTGGGAGGCGCGAGGGGTCTAGTGTTACGGAAAGGGGGATGGGATGGAGAGGGGTGAAGGGTCCTACACACGTTCGAAAGTAGATGTTTATCTTTGCGGTTGATTTTATAGCCGGGGGCATTTTAGAAGTCATAAAACTGTTTTTTTCTAATTTTATGATCATTTTATGGTCATTATATCATTAGGATTTTAAGCGCCGACGTTCGGCAGCTTTGCACCCTCGCGGAAAATCTCCCATAAAACTGGAGCGAAACATCTTCCATAATTTTTAGGGAAAGAACTGCAACTGCAAGGTATTTATCTTTGCGGTTGATTTTATAGCCGGAGGCATTTTAGAAGTCATAAAACTGTTTTTTTCTAATTTTTATGATCATTTTATGACCATTAGAATATTATGGAAAAAGAGATTTTAAGCGCTGGCATTCGGCAGCTTTGTACCCTCGCGGAAAATCTCCCATAAAACTGGAACGAAACATCTTCCATAATTTTTAAGGAAAGAACTGCAACTACAAGGTGTTTATCTTTGTGGTTGATTTATAGCCGGGGGACATTTTAGAAGCTATAAAAGTCGTGGGAAAACAATAGAAATTTTTGGCCGACGCTGCAACGAACATGTCGGAACGTTTTTATAGATGCAAAAGCGTTGACGTTCGGTAGGATGTGTTAAGACAACATTAGGCGAAATTGAAGAATGAGAGCCCCGTCAAACCATAGTACGATTTGAAAGGGCATAGAGGAAGCTGTGGAAAAAAAAAATTGAGTGGTTACTGTCAGGCATTAGAATTGTTAGTGACACAATAGTGAATAAATGGAAAATATTAATTTCGAAGCGATAATAGACGAGTCGTCAGACGAAGAGCATGCGTTGTCGGACGATAGTAATTATATTAGTGATTGCAGTAATACCGATTTTGACGACAACGTAGTAGAAAATGAACAACTCCGTGCGCAAAATCAACGTAAGATTTGCGCCCTACACTTTTATTATTCAACGGGTGGTGCTCTAGCTCTCTGTGCTTCGTGTATGGAGACCTTTCGAGATGACATCGAATTAATATACGAAATACGGAGACATAAAGTTACATCGTCCGATGAGGTGGATATGCGATGGTGCAGCAGCTGTCAAATTTTATTACATATAATAATGTCGCGTAATATATGTTATGTTTGCACACAAAAATAGAGAGAAAAAATGGAAAACGTGCAGCAGAAAGAACGCGACTTGTTGGAGCGTTCCCACCAAGTCACCACATTGGGTGAATATTTTGGATGGCTGCAGCATTGCGAGGAGTTTATCGAAGAGCTTGAAGAACGCAGCCGTATCAAGCGTCCGCGACTCTCAATCGGAAATAGACAATCTTTGGTGACAAGAATTGCGCGACTCGAGGGTGCAAAAACTCGATTGCAGAGACAGTTTATACCCAGTGGTGGTGATTATAGTAGTGAAAATAACGCGGAGAGACTCATATGGCGAGAGATTGATACGGCGTTTGAGAGCCGCATCTTGACTGATGCGGTTATAAATTATAATCACATCGAATCTCGTCAATTTTTGGAAGATGCGAGTGACATTGTGCTCGAGCACGTGCAAGATGTTATGCAAAAACATAACAGTGTGAAAGTGAATACAGTGTTTAACAGCGAGTTTGTGGCGGGCGATAAGCATGCCAATAAATCAATCAATACGAGAAACTGTGAACTCTTACATACATCCGATTTGCGCGAGTTGTATGAGCGGCGAGTCGTCGAACCAATCCTTGCATCGCTCGAAGAATTTCAGGAACGCGATAGCGGATGGGCATTATCGCGTATACTAAATTTGACTGTAAATATAAATAAATATAATCCTATGCGCGCCGGATGTTATGTGCAATTATCGCGAAAGATAATAATGAAACGAGCAGTGGTTAACGTGCAATCTAAAGACAATGCATGTTTTGCATGGGCGGTAGTGGCTGCTCTGTATCCAGCTGAAAGATGCACACACCGACAATCATCGTACCCGCATTATACAACAGTACTGAATCTCCAAGATATTGAGTTTCCAGTCACTCTTAATCAAATTAAAAAATTTGAAATTTATAATGACATTTCAATCAACGTGTACAGTTTTGAAAACGAAAACATTGTCCCATTCACCTTACGGAGCAAAAGAGAGACAAGAGGCGCGTTCCGATATTCACTGCCAGTACTGAAAATCTATAATTTACGTCACGTACACTATAGATTTTCAGTACTGGCAGTGAATATCGGAACGCGCCTAAGCACGTCAACTTGCTCTACGTGCAAGATGCGCAAGATATCAGACATTTTGCATGGATCAAGAATCTATCTAGACTTGTTAATATGCAACTCAGCAAACACAAGACTAAAAAATATATCTGCGATCGGTATGTATATTTAATAAAACTGTCTAAAAATATTTAAAACAAGGATATAAAAATTTTAACTTTTATTTTACAGATGCATGCACTATTTTCACTCGGTCGAGAAATTACAATCACATACAGTAGACTGTGGAAAGATGAACGACTGCGCTATCCAGTTACCGAGCGATAAGGATAAGTGGCTCGCATTCACCAACTACAACAGGAAGGAGCGATTACCTTTCGTCATGTACGCCGACCTGGAGTGCGTTTTGGTGAAAAAAGAAGAAAATTTTTATCAACATCACCAAGTATTTAGTATAGCTTATTATGTACATTGCTCGTACGATAATTCGTTATCCGTGTATCATTTTCGTCGCGAAGCCAATTGCGTTGCATGGTTCACCGACGAACTTAAAAATTTGGCGCAACGTGTAGAAAATATTTTAACAACCAATGTCCCCATAGTAAATTTAACGCAAAATGAATGGAAAGAATTTCGAAGTGCGACTCAGTGTCATATATGTGAGAAACCATTCGTAGAAAATGATACGCGCGTACGCGATCATTGTCATTTGACCGGGCGGTACAGAGGTCCCGCGCATTCAAATTGCAATCTAAATTACAAAGAATCTTTTTGCATTCCAATAGTATTTCACAATTTATCTGGTTATGATTCTCACTTTATAATTGAGGAAATAGCCACAGCGTTCGAAGGGGGAATCGATTTACTTCCGATAACAAAAGGAAAATATATTTCATTTACAAAACATGTTAAAGGTACGAAAGACAAATCGGGAAATCACATTAAATTACGTTTCATAGATTCATATAAATTTCTCACAACAAGTCTCGACAAATTGGCGTCTTTTCTGAGCAAAAATAAACTCAAAATTTTACAATCGGAATATAAAAATTTATCCGCCGAAGATTTCAATTTATTAACAAGAAAAAGTGTCTTCCCGTACGAGTACATTGACTGCATAGATAAATTGCAAGATGCGTGTTTACCATCACGAGAATCATTTTACAGTTCCTTGACAGGTAACACAGTATCTGAGAGCGATTACGCGCACGCTGAGACTGTGTGGAAGCGATTCTCCATTCGAACGCTAGGAGAATATAGCGATCTGTATTTAAAAATCGATGTTTTGTTATTAGCAGACATTTTTGAAAATTTCCGAGAGAGTTT
The DNA here is from genome assembly GCF_047496725.1 of Anoplolepis gracilipes. Classification (NCBI taxonomy): domain Eukaryota; kingdom Metazoa; phylum Arthropoda; class Insecta; order Hymenoptera; family Formicidae; genus Anoplolepis; species Anoplolepis gracilipes. The sequence continues at coordinate 3,528,224 of NC_132980.1, read as the reverse complement.
TATCAAGAGTTATGGGCTCGACCCCGCGTATTACTATACTCTTCCCGGTTACACGTGGGACGCCATGTTAAAGTATACGAAAATTATATTTGAATTACTCACAGACATTGACATGGTTATGTTTATCGAACGAGGTATACGCGGTGGTCTGAGTCAATGTTCCAACAGGTACACGCGTGTTAATAACAATGCAGTCGTATGATTTATCAAATCCATCAACGTACTTGATGTATTTCGATGTTAATAATTTATACGGATGGGCAATGTGTCAACCATTGCCCTACGTCGATTTTCAGTGGGTCGATAATGTTTCCAATTTTGATGTATCATCGATCGCGCTCGATTCGTCTACAGGCTACATCCTTGAAGTCGATCTCGAGTATCCGCAGCATCTTCACGATTCGCACACTGACCTACCGTTTTGTCCGACACGCGACAAACCACCCGGCAAGCGCGAGGGCAAGCTTTTCGCAATCGTATACGATAAAAAGCGTTACGTGATACACTACCGCAACCTGCAGCAATGTTCACGTCACGGTCTTCGTGTTACAAAAATTCATCGTATATTACAATTCACTCAATCTCCGTGGCTCCGTACTTATATAGAACTCAACACAAAATTTAGAACACTGGCAAAAAATGATTTTGAAAAAAATTTGTACAAACTAATGAATAATGCAGTGTTTGGCAAAACGATGGAAAATGTGCGTAATCGCGTAGATGTTAAACTTTTAACAAAATGGGACGGAAGGTACGGCGCAGAGACATTGATTGCAAAACCAAATTTTCATAGCAGAAGCATTTTTTCGGAAAATCTAATCGTTGTAGAATTACGTAAACTCGAGGTGAAATTCTACAAACCAATTTACGTAGGTATGTGTATTCTCGATATATCCAAGACATGTTTGTAAAAAATTTGTACAAACTTTGACGAATTTCACCACGATTATATAGTACGAATGTATCGGGAGAGATGCAAAGTCATGTACACTGATACGGATAGTCTTATATATCACATTGAGTGCGACGATGTGTACGAGAATATGAAACGCGACATCAGCAGATTTGATACAAGCGACTATGCGATAGACAATGCGTACGGTGAATAAAAAGGTACCGGGTCTAATGAAGGATGAAAACAACGGTACCATAATGATCGAATTTGTCGGGCTTAGAGCAAAAATGTATGCGTTGCGCGTGGATGGTAAGAAGAATACGAAAAAGGTAAAAGGCGTCAAGAGTAACGTTGCTGCGAGAACGATAACGTTTGACAATTCACGCGGTGTTTAAACGAAGAGATTGAAATAACGCGTAGTCAATCGTGTATAACAGTGCTCGGAGTTAGTTGCCCTTTTCAGGCCGATTTCCGAGGCGACGCCTCCTTTCTCCCACTAGCGCTCGAGACTCGACGGCCGAGCCGCCGAATCGCTTCAGGCGCGTCTCTGTAAGAAATATATTGGGATCCATATGTTAGGCACACAAATCGTCACATCATGAAAGTTTTTCTCGCTAAATAATTTTTCTTTTTATAAATAATTATAAATAAAATTATGTCAATAAATAATAAATGTAATAATAATAAATAATATAACAATAATATATGTAATATAAAATATATAATAATAAATTATAAGTAAAAATATTAAAAATTCTATTATTAATATGTTATGTAAAGCTATTATATATATATATATATATATATATATATATGTATATGTATGTATATATATTATATATATATATATACAATATATATATATATATATATATATATATGTATATGTATGTATATATATTATATATATATATATACAATATATATATATATATATATATATATATATATATATATATTCGCATGCATAACATATTAATAGAATTTTTAATATCTTTATTAATAACTTATTTTATTTATTATATATTTTGTATTATATATTATTATTATATTATTTATTATTATCATTATATTTATTATTTATTAATATAATTTTATTTATTATTTATAATTATGAAAATAAAATTTGTATAGCGAGAAAAATTTTAATGACGATTTATGGCGTAACATATATATATATATATATATATATATATATATATTAAATATGTTACAATAGTATATTATGACAATAACATACTATTACAATTCTGACAATAACTTTCCACATCACCCGTGAGGTACTATTGTTTGATGCGTTTTTTTTAAAGTGGTTTCCCCAGTAGGCCTATTCCACTAATAAGAAAATATGTGGCTTAACGAACAAAACAGCAATATGTTTCATAAGATATCAGAAAGATATAAGAAAAGAATCAGAAAAAACCAATGTAACTAATTTAAATGTAATTCAAAATAAAAATTTCCTCTAATGCGATCTTCTGGGTCGTTTGCACGATTCTACTAATAATGGTACATCCACAGAAATTTTAGAAGAATTAGCTCGCATCAGCGAGGACAATGTTTTGTCGTTTAAAGAAGATCGTTTTTCTGTTTTTGTAAAGTTCATTTTGGAAAAAGAGCATTCACATAAATATGTGGACCCAAACATGGAGAAAATTCGAAATCCGAAATTTTTAAGATGTGGATAATAAGATGTATCTAAAATTTTGAAAAATTCGATCCCCTTTTCTAACCGTGCCTTCAGAGTAAGATCACATTGCAAATCGCAAAGTTCTGTCTGAAATTCTAGGCTTTGTTCCTCGATTTTCACAGTGAGAGGATTCTCAAAGGGTTATATTCTGCAACGAGTCGGGATAGAGCGTCGATCCACTTGTAAGTTCCGTTCAGCGTAAACATCTTCCACATGTCGTTCTTCAGCGTGCGATTGAATCGCTCGACGACAGACGCCTTCAATACCGAATATGTGGAATAGTGATTAATATTATGTTTCCGTATAAGCTGTTGCACATCGGTATTGTAAAATTCCTTCCCGTTATCAGTTTGTATGTTTTTCAGGCATCTCTTGCTATCTCGAATTATTTTGGCGATTGCATCAGCCGTCTCCCTTCCACCTTTACTCTTGAGTGGTACAGCTCATGCATACTTGCTCAACACATCGATGACGGTGAGTATGTAGTGGTAACCTTTGTTGAAATGAGAATACGGACACATCTCGACGATGTCGGCTTGCTACAGATCATCGTATCCCCGCACTATGACGTGTCTTCGGGGAAAATTTTTTCTCGCCGGCGCGTGCAGTTCGTTCACCAACTGTCGTCTCTCCAAACTATGTTGATTCTTTGCTTTGTCAGTTTTTCTCGATGCCCGTTAGTTGTTCGCTTTTTTTTCACTCATTTTCGTTTATCGCCGCTTAATAGCCGTTCTCTATTCTGACCTGTTCTAACCTGTTCTTGACTTGTTCTAACCTGTTCTTGACCTGTTCTTGACCTGTTCTAACCTATTCTTGACCTGTTCTTGACCTGTTCTGACCTGTTCTTGACCTGTTCTGACCTGTTCTTGACCTGTTCGTAGCCGTTTTTGACCTGTTCTTGCGTTGTTCACCGCCGTCTTTCACCCATTCGAAAATCGTTCTTGACCCGTTTGCAGTCGTTTTTGACTCGTTCGTAGCCGCTTCTGACCCGTTCGTAGCCTCGTTCACAGACGTCTTTTGACCGATCGTGGGAGTTCTTGAGTTGTTTGTAACCTTGAGTGTAGCCGTTAAGAACGTGTGCGTAGCCTCGTTCGCAGCCCTGCTTGAGATGCTGATAGCCTCGTTCGAAGCTGTTGCAGCTACTGCTGCTGCTGCTAGGTCGTTCACTGCCACTGCCACTGCCACTCATTGCAGTTAGATAATTCTTCGTAGCTATTCGATAATTGTTTGCAGCCGTTCGATAATCCTTTGTAGCTGTTCGATAACCGTTTGATAGCCGCTCCTAACCCGTTCACTGATGCTTATTTAGGTTGATAGCTGTTTCTGAGTTAGCGTTAGCCGGGCGTTGAAGTTCGTTTAGCACAATCTTATTGCTCGCACATCCTTCTCAAGCGAAATCAGCTTCTCGTCTGATTCTTTCTGTTGATTCATTAATCTTTTAACGCAGGACTCCACGTACAGTTTGTTGACGGCATCGGTGTCAGCCTCTGGTTGCGCTACACGGCGAATCTTACGTGACCTTGCATCGAAGTCTGTAACGACGCGACACAAAGCGTTTTCGTGCACATAACTTTTTATCAGTCTATCCCAAGAACCGTTTGTGCCGGTTGCATCATTTCTTGGATCGAATAATTCAAATTTGTTGATAGGCATTTTTTTCTGATGCTTCGTAAAGTGTCACGCAACGCTGATTGACTGATTAGTTTTGTCGAGACACCATTTAATTTATAATAATTCCTTCTTCACGAAGTTCCTCGATGAACGACTGGATCTCGTTGTCGTGAGCGTTGTGACCAGCTTGGCGCGAAGCGTTGAGCAATCGTAGCCGATCCACTAGTTCGTTGGGGTCGTCCCAGTACGTAAATCAATCATATTGTTGGTTAGCGTCATAGCGCGAGGCATAGATATCTCCCCTCCAGATTTTGTATTTTTCGAGTCGAGCAACATCAACGGTGCAATTATATGTTTGTACTTGTACCCCCTGTTACCCTTCAAATGGCCCTGCGCATCATAATCGCGTCTATGCGCGTTCGTCACCAATAATATGCTCTTGTATTTTTCCAAATCGTTCCCCCTCGTGTAAAGTTCGTCATCGGGAATTCTCTTGAAGATCAACTCGTACAATTCTGGCGTTCCAATGTACTGCACGTCGTCTATGATAATAGAGTCATCTTTGTTGATGTTGAATCATTTGTTGCCGAGTCGCATTTCATTCTTTCTGTCAAAATAGACTTCATACACATGATCAATCTTGTGATTTTTGTCGCCACTGAGCAAAGCGCCTATGTACTTTTGCCCAAGTGGTCCAAAGTACTCCCACAACGTTTCTTGACCTTCCGGCGTTTGTAACTTGTTTCGAACAAACGATGATTCGAGCATGTTGCCCGAAGTTTCGAAAACATCTTCGTTTACGCTTGTTGGTGCGGCTAACGGCGTAGAGCTATCGACGGTTCATACAGTAAAACGTCAGATCGTTTCCTTTTTTTCGGTGTCGCATCTTCCTCTTCCTCTACCTCCTCATCTTTAGCCTCTTCCTTCTCATCCTCCTTGTATCGCTTGATGAGTAAGATTTTAATCTTTGCGCTACTCTCCGACTTATTTTTCACCGCGAACGACTTATCGACAATCTTTTGCAGCAGCTCGATAATAGGTTTAAAATGGGTTTTGACCGCGATATCGTCATCGATGTTACCGGTCTTCAAAGCGCGATGTTTCTTGCGGATCGATTTGCTCGTTTTCGCAATCTCCTTCGCCATCTTTTCACGCTCGCGAATTTTATCGCTCCCAGCCATATCGATAAAGAGTATTGAACGCTCGCGTTTCACCCTTCACGACAGAATGTAGGCAACGACTAATCATTTTGTGGTATCGCAAACACGTTAAATCCGTTTCTGTATCGCCCGTTTGTAAGCAAGCTATCCTTGTCTATCACGAGAAATCCATACTTTTGCTGCCAACAAGTACGACATAACTCACTGAAATTCTCGTATGACATGTCGGTATTCACGTGATCGTTGTACACGTGTTTCAAGTTGGTGCCATCCTGTTTAAACAAGATTAGCAGGTTCGCGTTGTCGCGTAAAAGATGTTTCGGTATTCTCGCGTATGTCTGGCAGAAATAGAAGCAGTCGACGTTCGAGTGGCGTCCCATTGAGAAATATTTTCTTATCGTATTTTGTTTGTCGCATGCCACGTCATCGAAAACGAAAATCGAGTTTGGACGTGCTTCGCTCGGTGGAATGACGTCACTGTTATTGGAGAATGTAAAATAGCCGATTTCATCGATCGACGTTAACAAATTCTCCAGATATCGATATTTTGGCTGTTGCAGTGACTTTGAATACACGTACACATTTTCAAAGCGGACGCCGTGCGGGCTTTCTATCAAACTAATCAACATGTTAGTTTTACTGCAATTCGAGGGGCCGCAAACGATTGCGCGTATAGTATTCGGCAGCATCGTACCGTGTCTACGCATCTCCGCGTTGCCACCCATCGAGCGTAATCTGGCGTCGTAATTTGTCATGCGTATCGCGAAAGGTTGTCGCACGAATTTCATTTTCCCACTTCCGATTCGGATCACGCCTGTCTATTTATAGCTGCGCGGAACTACAAAGTGTTCAGTAACAAAAAAATGTTTGTCCTGCTATCAAGTCCTTACGATATTCTCGATTTGAGTGCCGAACAGCTACAGTTTGTATCTAAAGCAGTTTTATTGCGAATGTGTGGCAATCACGTTCACTACGTGTGGGACAAACTTCCGGAATATATAAAGGCGGATTCGGAGGTTCAGACCTATCGTCGCTGTTTCGAACATTACAATCAACCGTGGCAACAAACACACATTGACGGTCCAGCGCCAAAGATAAAAGATTGTCGTGAATGTCAAAGCAAATAAGTAGAGGTCTATTAAATCGTGCGATAAACTTGTCGTGAATGTCACCGCAAATAGGCAGAGGTCTATTAAATCGTGCGATAAACGCGCTTCCTATCGAATTGCATATTCCTGGATACCAGTTTTGCGATCCGGGCACGCGGCTAGAAAAACGATTGGCTAGAGGTGATCGAGGTATCAACCCATTGGACGCAGCGTGTCGTGAACACGATATAAGGTACTTTCGGAGTAACGATCTTGCCGAAAGACACGCGGCGGATAGGATATTCGCCAAAAAGGCGCAAACTCGCATCACTGCGAAAGATTCGTCTCTCGGTGAGAGAGCCGCAGCCACAGCTGTCTAGACAGCGATGAAAACCAAAACGAAGTTTGGTATGGGTCTGAAGACAAAAACGAAGAAAAAGACGGTGAAAAAACGAATACTTTCGGTAGCGAAACGTGGGGGTGTATTACCGATTTTACCAATGTTGGGCGTTCGCGGATCTCTGATTGGTGGAGCGGCTGATGTAGCAAAGATGGTGAACGATGGAAAAGCTACACAACGTCAGTTTCAAGAGATGCTACGTCACAATCGTGCCATGGAAGGTCGCGGATTGTATCTCGCGCCATACAAATACGGACGAGGAGTCTCATTGAGAAAGAAGAAAAAAAAACGTCAAAGAGACGCTAAAAATGCCAGAGGGCGTAACTACCAACGTACAATTGCTGCAACTAGCAAAATGTATGCACATTCCATATTTTAGGTGTTTTTATGCGTAACTCATTACCGATCGGTGGCATATATCGAAACGAGAGCGGGATCATGAATTTGGATAACGCTAAAGGCTCGGGTACACACTGGGTAGCATACGCAAAGAGGGGGAATCGCGCTATATATTTTGACAGTTTTGGCAATCTTCGACCGCCTAATGAATTGGTGCGATATTTAAATGTGACAAAAATAGAATATAATCACACATCCTATCAAACTTATAATCAAAGCATCTGCGGACAATTGTGCTTGCAGTTTCTCCGAACGGTCGATGCACGCGAATTTAAAGACATATATTGCGCTATTTAACTTAGTATTGGTTAAACAGTTTGGTCAACATATCTATGACATTCACGCTGACTGGAAAGAGCAGCGTTCTCGCGGCAAACTACTTTCCCAACATAGATTTAAGCGACGGTGAATACGAGCTTGGTCTAGCGGATTTTGAAAGTTATCACACGATATCGAACGTGAATTCCTCGAATAATAAATTTTACTTTGGCAAAGACGATGCGGAAATTACGATTCCCGAGGGATCGTACGAGCTGCAAGCGATACATGAATTTTTGAAACATACAATTTCACGAAAACGTTCGCAACACACAGTTCGTGATGGTGATAAAAAACACTGACGACGACGATGACTTTGAGGCTGGAGAATGGCCTATAGTGCTCCGCGCTAATTACAATACGATGAGGAGCGAGATCAAATGCGCCTACAGATTAAATTTTAGCAAGCCTAACAATATTGGATCGCTGCTAGGATTCTCGAACCGTATACTGCAGCCGCGAAAATGGTACGAGTCGGACGTGCCGATTAACATTATCAACGTGAACATTATTCGCGTCGAATGTAATGTGACCGCGGGTGCGTACACAACGGCAAACTCGTTCATACGATACACGAATTTTCACCGAGGGTACCACCAGGATATAAGATATCGGAAACACCGGCGCACATCATTTACCTACCGATCATTGTGCGGTACATTACGGATTTAACGTTACGCGTTGTCGACCAGGAAGGACGATTACTCGATTTTCGAAGAGAAGAGATCACCATTAGATTGCATGTACGGCGGCGGCAAAATTAGCGTGTGATGCTCGTGTTGAACGGATCGAAAGAGACAACACAATTTTTACGACGCCAGCGACAATAACATCGACATTTGCTAATATCCAATCATCCGGCACTAAGAAAAAGAAATTGAACACATCAAACGTTGCGTTTTTACAATCTTTGGGATTCGTGGTGCAAAACATTTAAACGATGACTGACATTCTCAACATCGCGGACGAGCCAATCTTTGACGATCGCATCGTCAAGATTGAGACTCACTCCTATAACCCATTCGCCAACACAACGTTCGGACACAGTGATGAGATAAGAATACCCATACAACAACAGGATCTGTATACATTGCCGTACGAGAGTTTCTTATACATCGAGGGAGAATTGAAGATAAACAATCCAACTGCCGGATCTAATGTGGTACTGCAAAATAATTGCGTCGCATTCATGTTTGATGAGATTCGATACGAACTCAATGGCGTGAAGATTGATCGCAACAGAAACGTGGGAATAACAAGTATGCTCAAAAACTATGTAACAATACCATCCGATAGAAGCGTGATTATGAGAAATGCTGGCTGGATTGATCTAACTACTGTGAATGGGCACTTTAATTTTTGCGTACCGCTCTACATGTTATTGGGATTTTGCGAGGATTACAGACGCATAGTAATTAACGCTCGTGACGAGTTGATCTTAATACGATCACGCAATGACAATTGTCTGGTTGGAGCTTCGACGGTGGAGCCTGTGATCAACATATTCAAGATACAATGGCGAATGCCACATGTGCTGTTGAGTGAAATTAAGAAGCTGTCTATGCTGCGCGCTCTGGAAAGCGAACGTACAACCAAGCATTCGTGGGCCATTAGGACCGCGACTCAGCTGGAGAAACCACGATACGTTATCTTTGCTCTGCAGACAGGCCGGAAGAATGTTATGTCCAAAGATGCGAGTAAATTAACGAACGTGAAACTCTATCTGAACTCGGAATGTTATCCGTACGACGACATGAATCTGGATTTCGATAAAAACAGATGGTCGATTCTGTACGACACGTACGCGCGTTTCTGCAAAAACTATTACGGATACGAGTACCTCGAACCGAGTCCCACCGTCTCACTGTTTCTACAGTACAGTCCGTTTGTGATCATCGATTGTTCTCAAACAAAACGAATCGGTCAAGAGTGCAACCGTGGATGTGTGATTAGAATTTGAGTGTAAGGAGAATGTGTCTAATAATACGACTGCGTACTGTCTCATCATACACGATCGCGTGATCCAGTTTAACCCGTTGACCAACATTGTGCGCAAAATTACCTAAGTGTTTGCGACAATAATTTAGAGAGAGGGGAAGCTGGATATAAATCCGAGTGTTACGAGATGGTTGTCATTCTTCTTACTGACGAAAAGAGATCTCATCATGACTGTACCAACGTTTGTCGATCTGCAAGGATTTGTCGTTTCGAATAAATTCATCGCAAAGGAGGTGGCGGTGCTGAGAAGAGGAACTGTTCTCGCACACTACATTTTTCGGAGTCCTATACCATGGCATCTCCTTACAAAATCCGAAAAGTGTCAAGCTTCATGGTTGATGGCGAATCATCATTGACTACAATGGGAGGATGGAATCGTTGCGTACAGCATGGTGAAACGATTGATTACAACAGCTGTAGTTGAAGAAGATGATAAAATGCAGTGTATCGTATACGTTAAAGGATGTCAGAAACGAGAATGGCTTGCTAATATGCTCAGCGACGATGCGAGAGAAAATTTAATCATTGAGACCTTGGATGCTGATTACGACGATATCGAATCTCTAAATAATCTAGATGTTAAAAATACTATACGATGTGGAAAACATGTTAAGAATTGCGCATTACAAAATGTATTCAAAATATTTAACTGGTGGTCGCAACGCCAGAAAGAATTGCAAGATTTGGAAAAATAAAATATTTAAACATTAATATGTTTTATTTCTTATTCCTCCTTCTCATTCCCTCCCTCCCTCACGAGTCATTTAAGAATTCTTTTTATCCGAGTATCGTCTCTCCCTTCTAAAAATTTCAGAGCACTAAAGTATTCTAGAATCTCCCACCACATTTACCACTAATCTCCCCCCCACTACTTTGAAAAAACGGGGTGTCACGTATATTTGATTCTTCATATTCGATTCTTCATATGGTCAGTGTTGCGTTAACCGTTCGTGAAAGTGGTCCACTTTTGAAATCTGGAAATATGTACTACGTCGAAAGAAGCAGTGGCGGCCCCAGCAGAAGCGTGAATAATTACGTACCGAATCGTTATGAAACTCCATTGTTTGAGAACAAATGTGACAAGTAAGTTTTTGTTTAACTTCTTTCTATTTTTTCACAAATTGTTTTTAAACTAATTTTTTTTTATTTTATTTTTCTACAGCATTTCGTTGAAGCGTCGTGCGATTCGTATACTAAGTAGACGATACGCATTGACAACCACGGAATTCAATTTCCTTGAAATTGGTATCAACGTGGGTACACCGAGTTACGTGGAAATTGTCATAGGAGATCATCAAGGAAAGGAACTGGTATTATCTCTCGAAACGTGGAAGGGACTCTACGAGCAACGTCGCAATATTCACGATTTACTGCGAAAGGACTCTAAAGATACCTATAATTTTATAAGCGTTGGACCGCTAACAGTGCGAGTTCATACGATTAATGATACTAAACTTATAAGTCTCGAATCTTTAAACGTACGCATGATGATGATTGAACCGACGTTACACCGTATGTTTAATCTCGATCAATGCATCGATGTAACCTTTGATCGATTGGTTAGAATCACCGAGACAGTCGATACTAAGTTTACACAATTCTCCAATATCGCGTCCACTATAACGGATAATAAAAAAGTGTCAAATGTAATATGCGCCAGCGACGCCTTCAATAAACATCAACTCGTCGATTGCGAACTGGTAGCTTTAGTTTTTAGTCACAATATGTAATAAAAAAAATATATATATATATATAAAAGAGAAGAATAAAGTTTTTTTAAATTTAAATCATGATATAATTTACTCGCACGCATTTCCCATCCGTGCTTCCTCCCACCCGTAAACAGTCCCAGTTCTCATATGTAGCTCGTTGCGGGGAATGACGTCATGCTGGGAAGGGAAATGCGAAGCTAGGGACCGCGAGAGAGTAAGCGCTAGGAAAGAAAGAAATAGCGCGAGGCGAAGGAGAGCGAGAGAGTAAACGCTAGGAAAGAAAAAGATAGCGCGAGGCGAAGGAGAGCGAGAGAGTAAACGCTAGGAAAGAAAGAGATAGCGCGAGGTGAAGAAAAGCGAGAGAGTAAACGCTAGGAAAGAAAGAGATAGCGTGAGGCGAAGGAGAGCGAGAGAGTAAACGCTAGGAAAGAAAAAGATAGCGCGAGGTGAAGGAAAGCGAGAACGCAAACAGTAATTATTTTTCTTTTTTCTTTTTATAATTTTTTTTCTTTTTTCTTTTTATTATTTTTTTTTCCTTTTTATTATTTTTTTCTTCCTTTTTATTATTTTTTTTCTTTTTTTTCTTTTTATATTTTTTTTATATTAAATATTAAGTTATTATATCTAATTATATCTAGTATATGAAGGAAGAAGGATGGGATAGATGAAGGAAGCGCAAGCAAGCAATTATATGTGTTTTAACATAATTTTTTTTTATTTAAAAAGTGTGTGTGTTTATTTACAAAAATCTGTGTGTGTGTGTGTGAATTTAAAAATAAAAATAAAAAGAAAAAAATATAAAAAAAAAATATATATATAAGAGATTGCACGCCGATGGTCGAGCGGTACGGCACGACGGCGACTGCTGCTGCGAGGCGCTGGAGGGGATGACCGGGCGGTCGTGGTGGCGTCCAGGTAGGGCTCCTGCATAACAGAAAAAAAAAAAATTTATTAATATTTTCATAATTTGAAAAAGAATACTTACACATCAAGGATTACTTACAATTACTGATCAGAATCAGTATCAGAATCTGGATCATTGTCGATAACATGTTGTAGATACAACATGTTATCGATATGTTGACGGATTTCCCGATGGATTTCTTGTAACTGCTCAGGACATGCTTGCCGATTTCCGCCTGGTAAACAGCAATTCTCGCAAGGCTTTCCCCTTAGTCTGTTGTTTTCATTCGTCCATATATAACTTTGTAGTTTAAAGATCACTGTTGAGGAATTTTTTATGTCAAGTTCGCGATTTCGTTGAAACTCCACCACCGCATTCAATAGTTTTTCGGTCACCATTTTTCACAGCACTTAATCCTAGCAAATGTCTACAAAAGTTTATTGCTGCGCACAAAAACGGCACACACTACATGCTATTACTTGGCACAGTGAGTGTCCACAATTATTACACGAGTTCCAACCGTGATAAATATATTGTCCTGTTTCATGTTTATACACAATTTTACCTTGTGCATATAAATCTTGAACTTCGATGAAACATCCCGAACAAAATTTTTCACTATTTTCCTCGTCGTTGTCATACTTTTTTACTTCGTAATAAAATATGATGTTACACATTTCCTGCCGTTCAGTTATAATTCGTAAATCTTCACGCACTAACGGCACTACTTGTTCATTCAAATAGTCTTCCGGATCACTCTCATAATCAGAGTCATTTACTATTTCCACTTCTTCATCGCTGTCGTCGATAATAACCACATCTTCATTGTCTTCATTGTCTTCGATGACAATCACATCTTCTATATCCATTTTAGTACTAAATCGAAAGACACTCGACGACTGTTGAATACGTTTTAACGCGGAGACAGATTCTCAAATTCGAGCAGCCGAATGTTGGCGCTGGTGCGTTGCATTCTTTCCTTAAAAATTCGGAAGATGTTTCGCTCCAGTTTTATGGGAGATTTTCCGCGAGGGTGCAAAGCTGCCGAACGTCGGCGCTTAAAATCTCTTTTTCCATAATATTCTAATGGTCATAAAATGATCATAAAAATTAGAAAAAAAGAAAAAAACACTTTTATGGTTTCTAAAATGTCCCCCGGCTATAAATCAACCACAAAGATAAACACCTTGCAGTTGCAGTTCTTTCCCTAAAAATTCGGAAGATGTTTTGCTCCAGTTTCATGGGAGATTTTCCGCAAGGGTACAAAGCTGCCGAACGCCGGCGCTTAAAATCTCTTTTTTCCATAATATTCTAATGGTCATAAAATAAACATAAAAATTAGAAAAAAAAGAAAAAAAACACTTTTATGGTTTCTAAAATGTCCCCCGGCTATAAATCAACCACAAAAATAAACACCTTGCAGTTGCAGTTCTTTCCCTAAAAATTATGGAACATGTTTCGCTCCAGTTTCATGGGAGATTTTCCGCAAGGGTACAAAGCTGTCGAACGTCGGCGCTTAAAATCCTAATGATATAATGACCATAAAATGATCGTAAAACTAGAAAAAAAAGTTTTACGACTTCTAAAATACCCCCGGCTATTAAATCAACCACAAAGATAAACATCTACTTTCGAACGTGTGTAGGACCCTTCCCCCCCTTCCCCCCCACCCCCCCTTTCCCTAACATCAGACCCCTCGCGCCTCCCAGATACCCCCGCCCCCGCACCCCCCTCAGCGCCCCATGGCTTAGAATCCCCACTATAACACTACTAAAGCTCTCCAGATAAGCTACAAGAATATGCAAAAATATATAGGATGTCCCATTTAAAAAATTCAAGGCGACCTTTATATGACCTTCAAACGATTATTCAAGGTTAAACTAATGGTACCATCTTATGGTCCCCTCGAAACCATATAACTTTTGTCTCAAACATTTTTTCGTACGATACGTATTTCTTCAAATATTTAAATGTCTCAAGATAAAAAACTCACCCTATATATATATATATATATATATATATATATATATATATTATATAAATTATAATATATATTATAAATATATTATAACAAAATAAAAGAAATATATTTTTTTCCTTCGACACGTTCATTGAACTTTTCTAGCGCGCAAGTTTCGTGTCTGAGCACGTTACCACTGCGCGAGAGTTATTGTCCGTCCGTGCAATAAATATATGTACACTGCGCGACAGTGATTTGTTTTGTGACACCTCTCGCGGGGCAATATTATTAGCGCTAATAGCGTTTCCTCGAACGCACCCACTATCGTATGACCGGTTACTTCTACCGCGCTTTCAATGACTCGGATATTAGAAATCTTTCCTTATTTCTTTATTATGAAAACAAACTGAAATTTATGTTTCACATTTTAGCGATGAAAATAATATAATAAATTATTTACATTTTTATAATGACACGCAACATAATCTATAGAAATTTTAATTATAATGTATGTTTTATATGTTTAATTTTTCCGATGTACATCGTGTTTGATGATATTTTTATCATAAAAATTCTAAATGTATGATTTACTTTTACACATATGTTTATATATAAAATATAAGAGACACTGAAAATTTAAATAATATTTATGACAAGATTATAAAGGTCGTTTGAATTGTTGTTTTTCTTTCTAAAAATTGACAGTTTCGTTTAAAAACTCATGGTGACATAACGTGTCTCGTTGTTTGCGTTTATTTCAATTTATTAACCGTTGATTTTAACTAGTGAAATGTTTAATTGTTTCACAATTAAGTTCCACCTTTATACATATCCCATTGTATTCTTTCTTCTTTTTCTTAATTTACGTGTGAGTAGACTAGTTTTTTAATGATATTACATTGTATTGTTTGCGTTAAATTCGGTATTAATTGTATTCATATATTTTTTGATCCTTTGTATATTTTCTTTATAGTGACACTTGAAAAGGACCACAACCATATGGTCGAAACGTCGTGTTAATAAATTAAATGATTTTGGCTAGTTAGGTCGTTTTAATTAACCCGTTGTTTATAAAATAGTTTCTAATATAAAGCTTTCTAATATAAAGAATATAGCTTTCTTTATAAAGAAAATATAATATGAATAAAATAGGATAATACAAACAGATTATTTATTTTATTGAATTTTATCTTACATCTTACACTGACAATGAGAAGGATCTAATCAAATCGTTCATCTTACAGTTCATCGATGTAAAATATATTTTTGTATACGTGTCTATTTATTACAATTTTTATGTTCGAATTTGTACTATTGTTTATTCAATACATCTTACAATTGCTCCTTATATCTTTTTGTATTATTCTGTTTGTTGGAGATTTGAATCTCGCGGTATCATTATCCCTAGAGCCACGGCTGGAGTCTTTTCTTAGTTACTTTACTTACTTACATGTGGCAGCACTGTACCCTGTTGTGCCTCCGTGAAGGGGCACGGGATTCGTCGGGATCGTTTGGGAATGTCGGGGATGCGTCGGGCGGTTTTCTCCTTTTTTATTGTATTACGCTTTTCCTTTAAATGTAATCTTTTTATTCAACTACTTTCACAACTTGTGTAATTCTTTTATATCTCGCAAAAATATATGATAGTTTAAGTAAAGTCAATGGTGTGATATTTTGTCACTGCTCCCAGCGAACGTTATACTACTCGCGCTTGCTATCGGTTAGAGTGAGAGAGCGGTATCTCTCGTATACACCGTCGTACCGGTAGTCTGATACGCGTCGGCTTATCTCAGGTGCGCGTATATCTCTCAGTCATGCGAGTATGACTTTGTTGAATCTGGTCAGTAGCTGCTCGTGGCGATTATTACTCGTTCGGTTCTAATTAGCGACTGCCTGTCGCTTCATCGCGGCGGGTGCTGAGCTTCCCTCCGAACTGCATGGTTTTTCGGAGGGGGTCCCTTAGCAACATGACCAAATATGGTTATGTTGCTGAATTCGCGTTTTAGTGCAGACGAGGAAGTTCAGAGTCGAATTTCCTCGCTTGTACTTTTAGCAATTCGGCGACACCTTTCCGGTGCGTTTCTGAGAGCGCTTTCCGGTTTCGCGTTCGCGCTCGGTCTCGGGCGCGCGTGGCTCGCTGCGTCAGCGGCTCGCGCGATTATCGCTTCGCTCGCGATGCATTCCTGCATCTATATGATTATATGTATATATATATATATATATATATATATATATATATTTATTAAATCTGTAGCCTTTTCTGGGGCTATAACAACCCTTTCCTTATATTTAACAACATCGTCGTGTACTCTTAACGGTTAAAATATATGCAAGTTTGTCTATTCATATATCACTGTTACTCGTTGTTATTCCACACGCCCTCAACAGGTTATGGGCCCAGAAGATTAATCGAACCATCAAAGAAGTCGAAGCGAAATATTCACCCAGCGTACCGCGAAATCTTCGAACAGCCATTCTTTCTTTTCTTTCCGTGAGCTCGATCGAATCGAGGAAAGCAGAAATGGCCATATCAGGTATTACAAGGATAAATACTCTCAATCGAGAAAACTACGATATCTGGAAGATGCACATGGAGGCGCTATTGATAAAGAACGACGCTTGGGGTTATGTCTCGGGCACAAAGACCAAACCGGAGGTTATACCAAACGACAATACAAGCAGAGCAGCACACAATGCCTGGATGATTAACGACCGGAAAGCTAGATCCGACATTATTTTATTGATAAGCTCCACTGAGCTTAAACAAATTAAGGGATGTGAAATTTCCCGAGACGTGTGGCAACGTTTTAAAGAAATTTATCAATCAAAAGGACCCGCGCGAAAGGCCACGTTATTGAAGCAATTGATCCTCACACGGATGCAGAAGGACGACGACGTGCGCGAACACTTGCGAAAATTCTTCGACGCGGTCGATAAGCTAGCCGAAATGGAAGTGGAAATAAATGCAGATCTTCTCGCAATTTTATTGTTATACAGTCTTCCGTCCACGTTCGATAACTTTCGTTGTGCGATAGAGTCCAGAGACGAGTTGCCCAGCCCGGAGACTTTACGAGTCAAAATCATCGAGGAAAGCGACGCACGAAAACACGATATGCAAGGAGACATCTCGAACGCAATGGTCGCAAACAAACACAATGGCAAACCGAGCAGAACGCACAAGAAGAAAAGCGGATTTCCAGTTAAAGACAGTTCGAACACAGTAAAATTAAAGTGTTATCGGTGTAAAAAGATCGGTCACAAAGGATCCGAATGTCGACAGAATCGCGAAAAGACGGAACAAAACGCGTAAAGTGCCGAGCACCATTTATTCTACGGCGTCCCCGACGCGGTAAATGGAGACAAGGACTCACTCAAACCGACGCAAGCATCATATAACTCATTTAATGATTTCATGAACTCAAACGGCATTCAACGACGCTTAACAGTGGCCAACAATCCTGAGCAAAACGGAAAGGCAGAACGTCACAATAGAACTCTGGTGGAAATGGCCAGATGCCTACTCATTCAAGCCAGGCTGCCAAATTCTTTTTGGGCCGAAGCGGTCATGGACTGCAAACTTTATCAGAAATAGATGTCCCTCCAGATCACTCGACGGCAAGACCCCCTTCGAGATATGGCACAGAAATAGACCAAACGTAGATTTCTTCAGAGAATTCGGATGCAAGGTTTTTGTTCTCGACCGAACCTCTCAAAAAGGGAAATTCGATTCCAAAACGAAAAGCGGGATCTTCCTAGGCTACTCGGAACAATCGAAGGGATATCGTATATGAATTCCCGAGGAACGAAAAATCGAAATAGGGAGAGACGTAAAATTCCTGGAGGACACATCTCCTTTGACGTTCACATCCCCGAGATCACTGTTGCCGGGAAACACAGGACGATATGTCGAAGATCGACATTCCCCTAATCAAAACAATCCCAGACGACATCCACATGGACGAAGAAGAGGATGTAGAACAGTCCCACACAGATGGCGACGAAAGTGCCGAAGAACAGATCCAGATAGACGGGACGTTGAAGAGGGGCTCCGGCAGACCAAGAAAAATCAAAACAGGCAAGAAGGGACGACCTTCGAAACAGTATTGCACCGTCGAAGCCAACTATGGTCATGAAGCGTTCTTAGCTGAAATCCCTAATGGTCAGGCAATTTCGAGTCCTCATTCTCACGAATGGTTCGAAGCAATAAGTTCCGAAATGAGAAATCTCATCGAGAATGAAACATGGGACATTGTGGATCGCCCTGTCGACCGTAAGGTAATCAGAATAGTATTACGCAACAAATATGGATCTGACGTATCGTTGGAGCGTAGAAAAGCAAGAATCGTGGCACGTGGCTTCTCCCAGCATCCAGGAATCGACTTCAGTGAAACTTTTGCCCCAGTAGCTCGACTAAGCTCGGTTCGTATTGCAACCGCGATCGCATCAGAGTACAACATGATCATATTCAGTTTGACGTAACAGCCGCTTATCTCAATGGTTATTTGGATGAAGAAATATTTATGGAGATTCCCAAGATGACCGAGGAGGCCTTGAAGCAGATCATACGTACTGAACGGAGTAACAGCAAAATCAAAAGAAAAGCCAAAGAAGTGCTTGAGGATATAGAACGTAGAAATAAAGTATATCGACTCAATAAGGGCTGTATGAGCTCAAACAATCTGGACGTCAATGGCACAAGAGGCTAGATCAAGAACTGCGAAACTTGAACTTCACACCGTTAAATTCAGACCCCTGTGTGTACTCACTCAATCAAGGGGGAGCCCTAATGCTGGTCGCAGCATACGTCGACGACATATTGATTATATCAAAAAGCAGAGACGACATCAAGATGATTGGAGAAAACCTCTCGAAAGTTTTTAGCATCCGCAATCTCGGTGACGTAAATTGTTGTCTTGGGATAGAGTTTATTCGTCGTAAAAGCGGATATTCCATTCATCAAAGAGGATTTATCCTGGATGTTATCGCACGTTTCAGGATGACCGAATGCAAGACCGTCTCCATCCCTATGGATGTTAGCACAAAACTGAGTCGAAGTACATCTATGGACGACAAAGAAGATAATAAAGTACCCTATCGCGAGCTCATCGGTTCTCTGATGTACATAGCCATGGGTACAAGACCGGACATTACTCATGCGGTCAGTTATTTAAGCTATTACAACGACTGTCACCGACATGCTCACTGGATTGCAGCTAAACGCGTGCTACGTTATTTGAAAGCTACTTTGGATCTCGCCATTACCTACGAATTAACTGACAAACAACCTCTTGTCGGATTCGTTGACGCAGACTGGGGAAACTGCCCTGACGATCGCAGATCATACACTGGATACGCGTTCATTCTCGTTGGCAGTTGTATTACCTGGGAATCGCGAAAGCAACGGACAGTGGCGCTATCATCTACGGAAGCCGAGTATATAGGAATCAGTGACGCCTTCAAAGAAGCCATATACCTGCGCAAGTTCCTGAAGGAACTTTGATTGGAAGCCCTAGGAGATGTCACCGTCATGTGTGACAATATTGGAGCGCAGAAGCTCGCAACAAATCCAGTATTCCACTCTCGTACTAAACATATAGATATTAGACACCATTTTGTACGTGAAGCGTTGAATTCAGGGCTCATCAAATTAGAGTATACCCCGACAGACGACATGGCAGCGGATGTATTAACCAAAGGTCTTACTGGCATAATAAATGCATAAAATTATTAGGGATGGACAAGCTCTAGACCTAACGAGGGGGAGTGTTGGAGATTTGAATCTCGCGGTATCATTATCCCTAGAGCCACGGCTGGAGTCTTTTCTTAGTTACGTTACTTACTTACATGTGACAGCACTGTACCCTTTTCTTATTCAACAACATCGTCGTGTACTCTTAACAGATTAAATATACGCAAGTTTGTCTATTCAGATATCACTGCTACTCGTTGTTATTCCACACGCCCTCAACACTGTTTTATTTACATTATATATTATTTATATAAAATTTTCTCTATATTGGAAATTTTTATTCTTTACAATCTTTTATTTTTCTAGTTGTATGAAAATAAATAATGTATTTAGAAATTTTATAATAAAAATATCAAACACGACATAGATCGAATAAGTATTGCTATAATATCTAATTTATCTAATCTATTGGCCAGTATTCATAGTCCGATCTTATATTCGTCTTCATCTTTAGATACTTTGCAGCTAATGAAATGGTCCGTATAATTTCTAAAAATAAACTTGACGATTATAAGATCGAACTATGAATATCGGTCTATGTCGTGTTAGGAATCATTTTTTTCATATCGCGGCAAAGGATCTGCCGCGATCATCATGTTCGCGCGTGGCTTCCGCGTAAGCCCAAGTCTACAATAGCTATAGTAACCATAAGAAATTAACTAATTACAATTGAGCTTAGAGAAGAATAATAAATATGATTGGTTCATTTCTTATTGGTTTACTACAGCTATTGTAGACCCGGGCTAATGCATACACGGCACGCGACTCTAGTCTATTGCATTTGTTTTCAAATAGTCGAACGTCGAATAGTAGATTGCTACTTTTGGGCTGCTGCCTGTAGAACATTCTGCGCAGCACATGTACAAGATTGCATTTGTGTGCGGCTGTAGGCAGTAGCCCAAAGCGATCTAATCGAGCAGTGAGCAGTGAACGAGTGAACCAGTGAACGAGTGAACAGTGAATATATGCAGTGACGATTGTTAGTGGCGAGATGGTTCGGAAAAACTGTAAGTAATGTGAAATTTATTCTCACATTTATATAATTATGGAAGTAATTATCAAAAATTATTTGCATAATCTCTCTCTCCCTCTCTCTGTCTCTCTCTCTCTCTCTCTCTCTCTCTCTCTCTCTCTCTCTCTCTCTCTCTATTATAAATTTGTAATACTTTTTTTTAGCACGAAGCGAAGACAGTTTACCAATAAAGGCAAAAACGACGATGTCGACACCGAAGACAATGATGACGCCGACGACGCAGATGCCACCGATGGTATCGACACCAGCGACGACGATGTCGATACCGGCGACAATGATTTACGCCGACGACGCAGATGCCGCCGCCGCCGATGACATCAACATCGGCGACGATGATGGTGCCGACGATGATGATGCCGACGTCGCAGACGATGCAGATGCCACCGGTGGAATCGACAGCGGCGACGATGATGGTGCCGACGATGATGGTACCGACGATGATGGCGCCAACGATGATGACGCCGATGACGCAGATGCCGCCGCCGCCGATGACATCAACATCGGCAACGATGATGACGCCGACGGCACAAATGACGCAGATGTCACTGATGATATATATATATGTACATTTCATGTGTAAGACATCCGTAAAATGCGCGATACATACAGAAATATATAGATGTATGCGTACATAATATGTATGTATATACAGGGTGTCCCGAAAATGCCGGTAAATATTTTAATGGCAGGTTCTTTAGAACATTTTAAGGCGAAAAATTTAATCCAAAATGTTGAGGCTACAATAGTTTTCAAATTAAAAAGATTTAAAAATCACGAATGACAGGACTAGAATTTCACGCGCTCAGGTACGGAAAAATAACAAGTGATAAAAGAATTAGATAAGTTAGATAAATTCATAGAAGCACTTTTATCACTTGTTTTTTGCTGTACCTGAGCGCGCGAAATTCTAGTCCTGTCATTCGTGATCTTTAAATCTTTCTAATTTGAAAATATATTATAGCCTCGACATTTTTGTATTAAACTTTTCGTTTTAAAATGTTCTAAAGAACCTGCCATTAGAATATTTACCGGTTATTTCGGGAAACCCTGTGTATATGTTGTGTGCAAAAATACTAATGTTATTTTTTTTTCAGTGCATAAACGACGCAGTTCGGCGGGCAGTGAACCGCGAAAAGATAAAAGCTTTGAAGACAAATCGGGGGGAAGGGGGAGGTATGCGAGCACTAGGATACATGGTTGCGCCCCCCGCACCATCAAGCGGATATGTTAGTGCACCTGCACAATCCGGATATGTTGCTGCAGCTACACCATTCGGATACGTGCCTGTACCACCAGCATACGCACCCGCGTCATCTGGATGGCATGTCCCATATAAATAATTTTATATTTTTTTTTGATAGAATTATATGGATATATAAAAGTGTAAAACGTTTAGTTCCATTTAGTAAATATATATTTTATATTTATATAGTATATATGTATATTATACATTTATATATTTTACATTATCTTTTTCAAAAAATAATATTCATCTTTTTACTAAATGGAATTAAACATTTTATACTTTTCTATTCATATAATTCTATCAAAAAAAATTAGATATAAAATCATATCAATTTTTTAAAAAAATATGTCAATTACTTTTGTAAGGGTGATTCCACAATGAGTCATTCGTTGTAAGTCGTAAGCGAATACATCAATCATAGTTATTTAGAGAAGAAGAATTGAATCTTATAGGCGTCGTCGGCGTCATCGTCGCCGATGTCGGTAGCAGCGACGGTATCTGCATCATCGACGTCATCCGCGTCATCATTGTCACCGATGTCGATGTCGATTCGCTTACGACTTACCATTGTGGAATTACTTTATAATAAAAAAAAAGTATTTTTATATTTTTTTTATAATTAATATAAATTATAAATATATATATATATATATATATATATATATATATATATATATATATATATTACACGCACACACACACATACAATTTTATAAAATAAATACAAAATAAATATATATGTATTTTCAGTTTATATATAATTTTATTCCTTGTTTTGTAATAAGATATTCTCTCTCTCTCTCTTTCTCTCTGCTAAGCTCGTTATATTTTTTTATTATTATAAACGTTGTTTCTGCTATCGTATTTCTCTATAAAAATAAATTTGTATGCATTTTATTTATATTGCATACGTAAAAAATTCAATATGTTACATTTTTCTATTTTACTATTTTATAAATACATATTTACATTGTATATATATATATATATACAACCTAGCAAGAGCGCGCGGCACAAAGAAGCCTCCCATTGTTACTTGATACTAAGCGCGCCGACGAAGCGGTGGGAGGAACGCTCTGCATTGACAACCTGAAGAGTCACACACATAGTCACACACACATATCGGCGCGCCTAGTATCAAGTAACAGTGGGAGGCTTCTTCGTGCCGCGCGCTCCTGCCGGGCGCCGATTGGCTGATCTCTTATAATTAATATCTCATTAACTATTGCGAAAATTACAAAATGGTACATAACTTTTTTACTCAGTTTAACCTCTACCTGCATCTGACAGGTGGTTCGCGAATTATGGGACACCCTGTATATTTCTCAAATTAAACATTGTAGCATATTTAATTCCTATTTATTGCATGTTTGGCATATGCAAAACCATGATATAATAAAGCTATGTACAAAATGAAGTAGACGTGTGCAAAGTGTCTAAGAGATATCAAATATGATAAAATATTTATTTCATAAATATATATAATACTATACATTTATAAAATTAAAGAAAAAGTTTAACAATTTATTTGTATTTATTATATAGAGATAAAAATAAGTATATAACATTAGACGTACAATGTTATATACACATAATTCTTAAATAATTAAATATTTTGTTTATATTCATTGCACACATTTTGCATGACGATTTCTCCCGCACATGGCTTTGCATGGCAATAATTTTGGTCGAACAAAGAAATGCAACAGAATATGAATATATCATTTGACATATATACATATGGAACGTCAATGTGTAATTAACAAAAAGAAACGTATAATGCCAGTACACGTTAGATCGCCCCTGGCTTTATATATAACATATATAATATGAAAGCTGATTGAATGATTAATCGATTCATCGAATTCGCGAACTATATGTATTAGAATGAATTTATTCGAACAATAAAATGTAAATGAATTACAAAAGTAAAGAACAAAGACTCTATATAATGAACTCTTCCTTGATAACGATTCCTTATTCTGATTGACTCCCGAAACCACGTTGATCTCTTCACGAAGGAGAGTGCCGTCGCTCGTTCGCGCTCTCGATCGACTCTCTCGCGGAAAGTTCTCGATCTTTCCCCTACCATACTTACTTGCGCACGCAATCAGTACCGTCGTAAGTGGTAACTGACGGTTAACCCCTTACATCTCGGCCCTCCTGGCCTTACGTTTCGTCCCGAAGCTTTCGTAAGCGCGCAGTTCAATTTTCCGGTTATACTCCATCTACTTTTTACAATGCGGTAAAATACAAAATCGTCTTACATCTATATCGGTAATATCTTAGATCTAGCCTTAACCTAATATTTTTTTTATTTACAAAAGAAAATTTACAACTAACTTAATTTTTATAATTCCTTAATCCAGGGTTTAATCCTGTCGGAGGATAATACGTGTTAAGTGGCCTAGGCCCCTGATTATACCCAGGTATATCCTTCGCAACGGTCGCTACCCAGGATCTTATCTATTACGTAAGGGCCTTTATAATTAGGTTTCAGTTTTTTATTGATTCTTGGTTTTACGCTTTCTGTCTCTAATTATTACATATTGTCCCTCTCTATACAATGTTGGTTTCACAGTTCTTTTATCTTTATACATTTTATTATATTGTCTGATTTTCTCAGTCGCTTCTTCCACCGATTCTTTTACTTGCTCTCTCTCTTTTTGCAGGTTTCTATTTAAAAGATCTTGTGTAAATTGAGCAAACAAGTGACCTGAATGGCTTTTCTGCGCATATCCTAGCATTAATCTAGATGGAGTGGATTTAACTGTAGAATAGTAAGTATTGTTTATAATATACTGAACTTTTCTTAAATTTGCTTTTCAATCCGAAGGAGAATCGATTAGTTTAGTTAACGTGCTTTTCAAAAACCGACTGACTCTTTCTACTAAACCGTTTGCCCACGGTGCTGCTACTGCCACTTGCCTATGCTTGATATTATTTCTATTCATAAAATCTTTAAATTCTGCTGGTGTGAATGCAGTGCCCCTATCCGATACTAATTTCTCCGCGTTACCGAAAATACTAAAAATTCCGTTCAAATTATCTATTGTTTCTCTACTACCGGTCGACTTCGTTAGATAGAGCCACGTAAACCGTGTAAACGCGTCTACTACCATGAATATATGTTTAAAGCTATCCTCGGTTTCTTGTAACAGACCAAAATGATCGACATGTAGTATTTCCATGGGTGAATTTGGTAACGGAAAAAGATGTGTTTCCCCTTCAAATCTATTACTCGAATTATTCGCCATTATACATAAAAAGCAATTTTCTATATATCCGTGTACTTTTCTCCTCAGATGTGGAAACCAATAATTTTGTCTAATACCTTCTACTGTTTTTTCAGATTCGCAATGACCCATTTCGTCATGGAGCTCTCAAAATACTCGTCACCATTGACTCAGGTACTGCAAACCTCAACATATTACCATCTTTTTTATACACCATTCCATCTACTAATGCAAACTTGTCGCTATCTACGTATTCTAATTCCTTGCTTATCTCTTGTAGCTTGGGATCTGCGAGTTGTCGATACTCCAGCTCCCTTTCTAGAAGGGCGTTGACGTACGCGACGCCACGGCTGAGCGCGTCGACGTGAGACATCCGCTTTCCTGGTCTATGCGCGACGCTCCTGGATCGCTGCTACCGATGTCTCCGCTGATGAGTCCGCTGCTGTCTCCGACAATGCCTCTGCTGATATCGCCGCTGCCGTGCGAACCGCCGTTGATGGCCCTGATGCCACTGCCCTAATTCCCTTCTTGAGGCTGAGGCAGTCAAATTTTCTGTGGCCTCTCTCCTTGCAGTAAAAGCAGGTCAGCTCACCTCTGCAAGCTTTGTGGAAATGGCCCTTTTTCCCACAGTTCCTGCAGGACTCCGCTTCCTTCTCCTTGGACGCCTTACTGCTTGGAGGCTGCTTCCGATCTAGATCTGAAATGCCTTCCGTTATTTTCCTCATTTTGTCCATAAACTCTTCTAACGTCTCCGAATTTATTGATAATGCTACAGCTCGTAGGGAGCTCTGACTTATACCGCCTATTATTAAATTAATTGTATCTTTAACTGACAGATTCAGGCGTTAAGTGAGGGATACTTTATCCACGATGTATTGGTCAAAGGTCTCCTTGGCCTGGTTCCACTTCCTGACCAATCTTCTGCATCATCTTGTAGAAAGGTACCTGGCGCTCGAACATCCGCGTTAGCGCCTGGCGAAGGCCTATCCAGGATTCCATGGCCTCTCCGGTCTGCACCTCGTACCACTTTCTCGCCGGATTTACGAGTCGACTCGAAGCCGCTAACAACGTGACGCTATCTAATGCCCCGTGGATGAGTGATACCTTTTCTACCCGGCGGACCCAGGTAAACACGTTCTCCTCCTCCGTACCCCCGAACTCTGGAATCTGCGACGCTATCCATTGGATGCTGCTTCCAGGATACTGACTCTCGGAGCGCCCTTATGACGGAGATGACCCTGACGACGAACCCTGTCTAGCCGCCGCCTGATGCTCCGGGATCTCTGGCTCCGCTCCGACCGCTCCGTCTCTCCCCGGTCTCAACAGCTGGATTAGCTGCTCGAACTGCTGTTGCTGTTGAAGGAACTGTTGCTGCTGTCTCACCCTGTCTCCCGCTGTTGTTCCCGAAGGAATTCCTGCTGCTGGCGCTGGAGAAACTCCTGCTGCTGTTGCTGCATCGCCAACTGCTGTCGACTAATATCTGCCGTCACTGTGGTGAGGACTTCCTTCAGCCTCTGGGCCGTCACCGGTTGCTCGTCCTCGTCTCCCTCGGAATGCTCTATCGGTGCTCGCGTCCGTTTCATTTCACTCGCTCCTACTCCTACCGGTTGATCCACCTCCAGCAAGTTGCCTACCGGACCAAAGCTCTGAAGATGCGCCAGTATAGAGTCTATGAGCTTTCTTTTATTCTACTAAAGACACGTAGCTGATATTGTAACGCTTCCTGTTTTAGTTGCTCAAGCGTTAATGTGTGTAGACGTTGCCTATGTTGATCCATCGTCCGTTGTCTTCGAAGATTTTGGCCGTTAGTTTGAAATTGATTTTATATTTTTCGACCCGCCAAAGGTCAAACGCGAACGATATACGCGCGTCCTTTATCCCACTTCTGATAATTGAAAGCTAATTGAATGATTAATCGATTCATCGAACTCGCAAACTATATGTATTAAAATGAATTTATTCGAACAATAAAATGTAAATGAATTACAAAAGTAAAGAACAACGACTCTATATAATGAACTCTTCCTTGATAACGATTCCTTATTCTGATTGATTCCCGAAACCACGTCTGGCGTTGATCTCTTCACGAAAGAGAGTGCCGTCGCTCGCTCGCGCTCTCGAGATCGACTCTCTCGCGGAAAGTTCTCGATTTTTCCTTTACCATACTTGCGCGCGCAATCAGTACCGTCGTAAATGATAACTGACGGTTAACCCCTTACAAATATAAAATATATTTATAGAATATTTTATATATAGAATAGGCGCCTTCCATCGCTCATTCTCGTAAAACGCAACCATAATGTATGTATTATTTTCGTCTCTCCGAGTACAAAGAAATCAATAATATTGAAGCGCCTTTTTCCAATGATTCATTGGATTACCATTTTGGAAAAGGCGACAGTTCATTTTCTGCTATAATATTAAGAAAATATTGCCTCATGTATTCCATACAATTGGAATATTTCTCGTTACAAGGATTTCCTTCTAATGCTACAGCTATGGCGAAAGCTGCAGCATAAATTCCACAACATGTGCCATCAGGTTATACTTGAACCTTTGCAAATATTATATCATTTGCACTTATTTGGGGATAATGACGATGAATGTAATTTTTTTCTTTAGACGCCAATTTATCGTATGTACAACCGCGTAAACTGTCGTACACTCGAAGTTTGGTGCTGTCAAAAAATATACATCGCCAGTGATCACTACAATTTCCTCCAATAATTTGAAAGCTTTTGTCGCTATGAGTTGCTTCAATTAAATGAGGATATTCTACATATAGCACACTTTGTGTTTCAAAATAAGATTTATTTCTTACGACGCGTAAAAATCGGTCCAATAATTTGTCGTTTAGTTTGTAACGTACAGGTAATACATTGTCCCTTACTAAATTAATAGCCCAGTAAAATGGAATTTTTTTGAAGAAATAATTGAACAAATGCTGCAATTTCGTGGAGAGGTGTGTTTTGGGGTGCTTTGACATATCAAAAGTCTCCATGCGTGGAAGCTACGGAAAACTCACAGTGGTGACAAAAAGGTCCAAAAAACCGGTTTTTCGTAAATAATTCGAAAAGTATCAAGTTTACGAGCAAAAACATGAATAACAAAATTGTAGCTAATAAAATTCCGCACAATTTGGTTTTTTATAGAACTCTATACGACCAATAGAAGCCAAAATAGAATTTTTTAAAATATGGATCATTTTGTTACGACGCGACGAAAACGCGCCCACGCGTCGTGCATTTTTCGTTAATATCTCGAAAATGGCCATTTGGATCGCAAAATCGTTTAAATGAAAGTTGTAGAGCATTAAATTGCGAATAAATTGCGTTTTTTTTTATTCCTGTGCGATCGATATTTGCGGAGATACGAATATTTAAAAATTTTTTGAATGCGCTGTTAATAGCTAAAACTACAATTTTCGTGTGAAAAAGTCGATTATAACTCAAAAAGTACTGATCGTACACATATAGCATGTATTATAAAAGTAATAGGGAATAAAATTTTGAAACTTTTCATGTATATTTAAATTCACTTTAGTAATGAGTGTATCAGATAAAGGCAAAAAAGTTGCAAAATTTGAATTTTGAAAGGTATTTTACAAAATAGCTCACTTCCGGTTGGCTGTAGGCTATAGTAACATATACATTAATTAAAGACAATTAAATTATTTTTAAAATGAGCCGTGGCAGACCCTTATCTACGATAAATAGTTTATGAATTATAGGTGTTTAAAAATAAAGGCCAATATACATTTTTATTAAAAATTACAGTTATAGTGCAAAAACGTATAGGTAACAATTTTTTAAAAATTAGTTTTAACCTATTTTTATTAGTTCATGTACATATGAAAATGGTCCAGCTGCGTAAGTCCATCACGAGATGTGTTTTACTAAAAAAACAGGCATTGGAAAAATGCTGTATTTCGGATAAATTATGCCAAAATTGCATTTTCATTCCTTTTCTTGTCTTGTAAATGCACAGGACCTAAATTGAAGGTAACAAAGTTTCCTACAATTTAGGTCCTGTGCATTTTCAAGACAAGAAAAGGAATGAAAATGCAATTTTGGCATAATTTATCCGAAATACAGCATTTTTCCAATGCCTGTTTTTTTAGTAAAACACATCTCGTGATGGACTTACGCAGCTGGACCATTTTCATATGTACATGAACTAATAAAAATAGGTTGAAACTAATTTTAAAAAAATTGTTACCCATACGTTTTTGTACTATAACTGTAATTTTTAATAAAAATGTATATTGGCCTTTATTTTTAAACACCTATAACTTATAAACGATTTATCATAGAAAGGTCTGCCACGGCTCATTTTAAAGAAAATTTAATTGTCTTTAATTAATGTATATGTTATTATAGCTTACAGCCAACCAGAAGTGAGCTATTTTGCAAAATACCTTTCAAAATTCAAATTTTGCAACTTTCTTGCCTTTATCTCATACACTCATTACCAAAATGAATTCAAATATACATGAAAAGTATCAAAATTTTATTCCCTATTACTTTTATAATACATGCTATATGCGTACGATCAGTACTTTTTGAGTTATAATCGACTTTTTCACACAAAAATTGTAGTTTTAGCTATTAACAGCGCATTAAAAAAATTTTTAAATATTCATATCTCCGCAAATATCGATCGCACAGGAATAAAAAAAACTCATTTATTGCAATTTATTTGCAATTTAATGCTCTACAACTTTCATTTAAACGATTTTGCAATCCAAATGACCATTTTCGAGATATTAACGAAAAATGCACGACGCGCGGGCGCGTTTTCGTCGCGTCGCAAAATGACCCATATTTTAAAAAATTCTATCTTGGCTTCTATTGGTCGTACAAAGTTCTATAAAAAACAAAATTGTGCGGAATTTTATTAGCTACAATTTTGTTATTCATGTTTTTGCTCGTAAACTTGATACTTTTCGAATTATTTACGAAAAACCGGTTTTTTGGACCTTTTTGTCACCACTGTGAGTTTTCCATAGCTTCCACGCATGGAGACTTTTGATATATCAAAAAGCACCCCAAAACACACCTCTCCACGAAATTGCAGCATTTGTTCAATTATTTTTTCCAAATCGTGAAATATCGAGCAATTTTACTGGGCTATAAAAGGAATAACCTGTTTATCGAGAAATTCTTTATGTTTCGCTATATCATTTTCAGTTAGTTCTTCTTTATTTTGTGAATAACTAACAATGATGCAACCGTCATCGGTGTTCCGCATTTCAGAACAGTAACAGTAGTATTAGTTGCTTCCATTGGTAAAATATTGGATTCGCAACATTGACTTTCTTCGATAATATTTTCGTCTATATTATATTGTCGACGACTTTTTCGATCAGTAAATTTTGGGCTGCTTCTTAAGCTTCTATCATATATTTAGGATTTCTAATAGGCATATGTCTATTATGTCGACTATTCAAGATTTTGGGCAGCATGCAATCATAATAGAAACGTGTTAAAAAGGGCAGCATTTGAGTATTCCAAAATACATTGTCCCTATTAACACGTACTATTTTTAAGCTTCTTGGCGTCCACACAGTAAAAATACAATATTCTCGCTGCGTTACACTTAACTGGCCTTGAACTTGATAAAAAAATCGATGTTTTGAATTCATCTTATCTAGATTTTTCTTATCAAAAACGCTTTTTAATTGAGTCAGCGTCTTTATAGTCTCTTTCGCTGTTAAATGTTCAGCTGATAGAGGACATTTTATTTCTACCAGGCCATCTTTATCTATGAGCCCATCAGGAGAAGCAGCCAAACATGGATTTTTTACATCAATGAATAATCCGCTAGTTTTAATCTCTTTTTTCTTTTTTTTTGTCCAATTCTTTTTTTGCAATTTTTTCCTCTCGCAACTATATTTCATAGCCGCGGTATCGATAGAGGAAGGGAACAAAATGTTCTTTACAATTGCAGCGCAAAATGTCAGATGCAAACCGCATCTGGTATGAAATATTGCAACCAGCTCACGAATAAATCGTCTCTGGGATTATTTTTTAACTAATGCGCACTTGCAAACCGCATCTGGCATAAAATGCACCAGCTCACGAATAAGTCGCTTCTGGGATTATTTTTTAACTAATGCGATCATGCAAACCACATCTAGTACGAAATATTACAACCAGCTCGTGAATAAATCGCCTCTGGGATTATTTTTTAACTAATGCGCACATGCAAACCGCATTTTAATAATAGACTTTATATATACTATTTACATGTTTTATTTAGGAATTGTTTTAAAGATATAATTTGAAAAAAAATGTAGAACAATTTTCATAATACTAATATTTTAATGGCCTTTATGGAAGTCAAATTACCAAATATTATCGTTTTCAAATGATACAAGTCATCACTCAAAAAGTGTGATTAATGACGTCAAAAATCCGTCTTGTGTTAATAGAAATATTTGGATTTTTAGATCAATGGACAATTTCAAGAACATTATAACATTATTTTATTATTTTGATAATTTGATTATTAGAGAATAAAGTATGTGCTTTATAAAAGTGAAAGTGTCAAATGGAACATGGTAAGTCTCTCTATATATTATGTTATTTAAATAATATTATATATTATTATATTTTCTATGTATATATTATTTATATATAACTTATGAATCAAAATTCATTTTTGATAAAAAATATAAATTTATTGGAAAATAAGATCGCTCTTTGAGTAATGAAATTTTTCATTCAAAAACGATATGCCATAACATAATTGGATAATAATATAATAAACAACATATGACATAACAACATTAAAACAATTCCTTTTATATAAATGAAAATACTAACCTTTTCATCCAGCCTTTCTTGAAAGAAACTCTACGTTGACAGAGAGACAAATATTTCCAATTGTGCTGTT
This sequence comes from Anoplolepis gracilipes, assembly GCF_047496725.1. Taxonomy (NCBI): domain Eukaryota; kingdom Metazoa; phylum Arthropoda; class Insecta; order Hymenoptera; family Formicidae; genus Anoplolepis; species Anoplolepis gracilipes. Next base: position 3,495,928 of record NC_132980.1, on the reverse strand, counting down.
GACCCATTTTTTAGAGACAAATAACTAACACTATACAAATAACTTCACTACATAAAACTACACTAAACGATATTAGAGCGTGCATCAGTAATGCCGAATCAGATGCATGGCTCACTCTCCGTATGACGCACACACAAACGCGAGTCGTTTATATGTGGCGCCGCGCCAAGCTCACATATAAACGACTCGCGCTTGTGTATGCGTCATACGGGCTGTGAACCGGTTTGGCATCACCGGCGTGTATGTATGTTACTCTGTACGCATGAAACAGACAAGGATAATACTATTGTCTTTCCTTGTCATAGAAAAAGATTATAGCTCTGACTATCGCGACACCAGTCAATCTGCTGGTGCACTAATCTACTGCTCTTTTTTACCCATTTATCCTCGATTTCGTATGATACATATGCACGAAAGTGTACTCGACCAAAATTATTTTTACTAGACATCAAATTCATTTTCTACAAGTTTACATATATTCTGTCATGCATTTCCTTAGACGAAGTGAACTTATTTTATACGTGCAAATTGCAAAACTTTTATATTAATAAATATAGTTACCCAGATAACAAAATACTTCCACAGTATCGGTACGGTGAGCGTACGTCGTACTTTGTGCATCAATACCCAGATAACCAAGCGTGCAATTCCCACACAAAATACCGCTACTGTACTGTTACTGTATCGCCACGAGATGGCATACGGAGTAATCTTATGGTAACAGTACAAAACGAATACGTGATATTATAGTACAGCGTACCATCATTATATCTGTACTGCGTATTAGTGCATATTTTTGGTACATATCGTACAATATGAACTGTACCGTACCAATACGGCGTATACCGTACAAATATATCGCTGGCAGCATTAAAATGATTTCCCTAATTTAATATTAATTTAGTAATGATAATATTTTTCTCAAATAATATAATAGGAGTCTAAATTGTATCAAAGCTTCATTTTTTTGCGCGTGCAATTAACACAAGCGCGGTTGGACAATATATCCCATCATCCACATTGCCAATTGGCCAGTTTTGGACTAGAATGTTCTGATTAGTTAACTGTGCTGGCGCCTTAAGTCGCGCATGATGTGTGCAATGACTTAACGAGGCCCTCCTAGCGCGGCAATTTTGTTTTTTCGTTATTATTTTGTTCTTTCTCTATACGATAACGTGAGCCCGTACGGACGTATATTTTGTGCTTCCGATATTTGCTGAATTATCTCGAGGAATTCCATACTTTCTACATATTTTCATTTATCAAATATCTGCAGTGAGTACTTAACACCATGTAACAATTAATTTGATCATTTCTTTTTTATTTAATGATGATTAGAAATTATTCGAGAGAAAGAGACCGCGGTTTCTTATTCCTATTTTCAATTTTCTATACATTTTATTAATCTCATATATTATTTCTTGTCGCAATATATTTGTTGCGTTTTTTTGCATTAGACAATATATAATTATTGAGTGATTTGTTAAATAATATAGAGAGATCGGAATTGTTGCATTATTTGGCTCTATTTTCGTTGCCTAATCTAGCAAATCATATTTTCTACATATTATTTACATTTATCAAATACAGTCGGACCTCTTATCCTACGACCCTTTTATACTACAAAACCTCTTATCCTCGACAAAAAATCCTCTCATGCTACGACCGCGAAAGGGGAATTATTTCCCTACTTCTCAGATTTACATGACAGTGTCGGCTCATTAAATTTTTGAACCTTGAGCAGAATTTAGGACTGTAGATTGCACTTTCGAACCTTAATAACAAAAAAATGTACAATTTATGTAATAATGAGTTTATTTTATTTATTTATTATTATTTATGATCTGTTTTTGTAATTTATATTTTGCCTTTATATATATTAGTACATGTATAGTTATAATACTGTTAGAAATAGTGAGGAAGGAATGGGCGAGCGAAATAAAAATTCTTCTCTTTTTAATTTAATATCAATTAGTTGAAAAATATCTTTAATGCTTGAAATCGTAGAGATTATAATATTCAGTCTTATATATTAATTTAAGAAATATAGATAATTTTACTAAGTTACTTTTAAATATATTACTAAAATCTTCTTAATTATAAGAGTAAAAAAGATAAAATCAATAAAAATTAAATTCAATGTAACAACAAAGAATAAAGAAAGAATCTCGTCACTGGAGATATCTTTCCCTTTCCTCTCTGTTTTTGGCTTGTAACTCTCTCGTATTCGGTCGCAGAAATCTTAATCTTTTTGGAAAACTCAGCACAGCAAAAAACTACCAATATGGCGTAAGTTCGAGAACAGTAATGCCGAGAGAAAGAAGCCTCACTCCCGAAAAAAGGAAGGGGTAGAAAAACTTAAGGACCGATCAAAGCGCCGCGTAACGGCATGACGAATTTCTCGGAAGGCGACGTCTGCTTGTGGAGGCGCGAATTTCGAACATTTCCGCCCGCCTTCGTTAACGAGAGTTGACGAATAATTAGAAGCATTATGTAGAGATTGGAATCTTGCAGAGTTTGACTACAGGCCGTTTGAAAGTGAACACTTGAGTCCGAACCGTCACAACTCGCACTAGTCCATCCTTCCCTGGATGTAGTTGGCAGACTCGACCTAATGGCCACTTTGAAGGAGGATATCTTTCGTCAATGACGAGAACTAGCGTTCCTATTTGCAAAGGAGTAGACTCTCGATTCCACTTGTAGATGGAAAGGTAGCGTTGCAGACACTCCTTCGACCAGTGAGACTAAAAACTCTCTAACATCTGACGAATTAATTGCCAGCGAGAAAGATGTGAAACTTTGATTGACTCGAGTGATGGTTCCGGAAGGGTGGTTAAAGGACCACCAATCAAGAAATGAGCAGGAGTAAGAGCTGAGATATCGTCAGGGTCATCAGATAGAAGATATAATGGTCTCGAATTTAGCACCGCTTCTACTTGCGTTAGAAAGGTAGTCATTTCTTCATAGGTCAGCAATTGATTCCCCATGACTCTTCGAAGATGGTACTTAACCGATTTTACTCCGGTTTCCCATTTTCCACCGAAGTGTGGGGTGGCCGGCGGAATGTATTTCCATTGTGCGCCATCCTTGGCTAAAAGCGCAGCTAGTTGTCCCCAATCCTTCGAAGAAGATGAAAACAGCCTTTTGAACTCGGAATCCGCTCCTTTGAAGTTTGTTCCGCAGTCGCTAATCAGTGTTGAGCAAATTCCTCTTCTCGAAATGAAACGTCTATAGGCTGCTAGGAATGCTTCAGTCGTGTAATCAGTAACAAACTCGATGTGAACTGCAGAAGTAGAAAGACAGACAAATAACACGATATATCCCTTGTACGTTCTTGAGTTTCGTCCTCTCCAATTTTTGAGTAAAAAGGGACCGGCGTAGTCTACGCCTGAGGTGGAGAACGGGCGAGACGGAGTAGTTCTTTCCGGAGGAAGTTGTCCCATGAGTTGTTGAGCTCGTTTCTGTCTGTATCTAGTGCAGCGAACACACTTTAATATAAATGAGCGAACGGAAGTTCGTCCGCCGACTATCCAATAATTCTGACGGATGTACGACAAGGTCAACTGAGTGCCTTCGTGTAATGTGCGTTCGTGCGCATCTGCAATTAGAAGAATCGTTAATGGAGAATGTCGCGGAATGATTAAAGGATGCTTAGCATCGAGCGACAAGAGAGAAGAGTGAAGTCTTCCTCCGATACGGAGCAAACCATTAGAGTCGAGAAACGGGGTCAGACGTATCAATGGGTTCTGTCGCGGTAAAGGTTTCTCATTGGAAAGAAATTGAATTTCCTTCTCGAAGAAAATTGTTTGGATCGTGCGAATCCAATAGGTTCCTGCTTCATTCATCTCAGAAGTTGAAATGGGAGTGGTTAGTGATGAGTTTTCCGCTCGGCGGAAACGAGAAATTGCTCTTTTACATAATGCCGTGATGCGTAAAAGTTTGTTGTAGCTTGAGTATCTGTGGATAAGATCCCAAATTCTGTCTGGCTCTGCTTGTGTAATGAAGGCTCGTACTAGTCTCTCCTCAAGATTTCCAATGTGAGATGGAATTTGTGGCTTCTTTGGCCACGACGAAGAATCACTTGCTAACCAAGGAGGTCCTGACCACCACATGGTGTGGTGTAAAAGTTGCATCGGAGTTATCTCTCGGGTTGCACAGTCCGCTGAATTTTCGGAACCAGGAACAAATTTCCAGATAGCTTGAGGAACGGTTTCTTGGATATAACAGACTCTGTTTTGGATAAAATCCTTCCAACGAGATGGATGATTATTGATCCATGTCAGAACAATGGAAGAGTCAGTCCATAATGTCACTGAAACGTGCTGAAGATGTAGTACCTGTAAAACTCGAGAAGTTAGTTTTGCAAGAAGGACCGCTCCTGAGAGTTCCAGACGTGGAATCGTCAATTTCTTAATAGGAGCGACTTTCGTTTTGGAACAGATTAAATGAGTTGATATTTGTCCTTCTTCACTAATGGATCGTATATAGACTGTCGCACAGATCGTAAGCTGAGATGCGTCGGAGAATCCGTGAATTTCTAGATCATAGTTGGCCTTGATATTGATCCATCGGGGGAAAGTCAGCTTAGGTATCTCTTGAGATTGTTCTATGAAGTTGTGCCATCAACTGATTGCTGACGCAGGTAACGGATCATCCCAGCCTCGCTTAATGGACCAGAGTTCTTGTAGTAATATCTTTGCTGTAATGATGAGAGGAGAAATGAGTCCGAGAGGGTCAAAGATCCTTGCTATGGTAGATAAAATGACTCTCTTAGTTATCGTCGTGAGCGTAGGAAACTGAATATCAAAATGGAATATGTCCGAGACTGAGTTCCAACGAAGACCAAGGACGTGCACAGTTGGAGAGTCTTCAAAACGTACAGATGTAGATGTATTTCGATTTTCAGTTTGAATGGAAAACAGGATCTCAGGATTGTTACTGATCCACTTTTGAAGCGGAAAGCCGCCCACCATGCACAATGACTTTAATTGTTGCATAATTTCCCTTGCTTGTTGAATGGAGTCAGCTCCTCCGAAAATGTCGTCTACGTATCTTCCTTTTATTAGAGAGGAAATCGCAAGAGGATAGTTTGAACCTTCGTCCTCAACTAGTTGAGCAATGGTTCGGAGAGCTAGAAAGGGGGCACAAGCGAGCCCATAAGTGACTGTTGTCAACTGGTAAGTGAAAATGTTATTTTTCTTATCGAACCATAGAATTCGCTGAAAGTCCCATTCATCTGGATGTATCTTAATTTGTCGATACATTTTCTCGATATCGAAAGAAAAGGCGTATCGGAACTGTCGGAACCGAGGACATCAGATACATCGCCTTGTAGCTTAGCTCCGGTGTGAAGGTCATTTAGAGAAACCCCGGTGGTGCTGCGGCTGGATCCGTTGAAAACTACTCTGAGTTTAGTGGTTGGACTGTTTTCACGAAAAACTCCATGGTGTGGAAGATAGTAATTTACCTTAAGTTCCGGCATTGAATCATCAACAAGTTTCATATGATCGAGTCTTTTATATTCCTCCAGAAATTCAAAATAAGAATCTTTGTAAATCGAATCACTACTGAGCTTTCTGGATAAGTTAGTAAGAACTCGGAGGGCCTTGACTTGAGAGTTTCCTAGAGTTGAATTTGCACGTTTGAATGGTAGTCTAACTGTGTATCTTCCTTGCTGATCACGAGAATGAGTCTCCCTGAAGTGTCGCTCACACTTTTGGTCGTCGGTAGATAGTGAGGACGTGGTTGAGTTTGGAATTTCGTCAAGGGTCCAGAACCGTTGCAAAAGATTATGGAGTTCCACATCAACTGACACATGATGTCCATGAGCTTGATTCGAGGAAGAATTCATGTCGGTAGGTCCTGAAATGATCCAACCTAGTTTCGTGCATTGAGCTATGGGGGATTTACCTTCTCCCCTTTTGAATCCGTCTTCGATGATCAATGCATGAGCGTCCGCTCTTAAAATGATGTCGATTTTTCCAGGAGTTTTATAGTGAGTGTCAGCGAGTGCAAGCCCTTTTAAATGTGGCCAATCGGTGTCTTGAACCTTGATTGACGGAAGCAGACAGGTCAATTTGGGTAGAATATGCGCTGTTATCGAAAAGTCAAATTGATTAACATGCGATCTTAGATTTAGAGTCACTGCGCCTCGAGTCTGATTAGCCTTTGTTCCTACTCCTATGAGAGAAATAGTTGACCGATTTCTTGGGAAATGGAGACTTTGAACAAGGTTTTCAGAGACAAGAGAGATTTCGGATCCTTGGTCAATCAATGTTCGAACCTTTCTTGATTCTCCGTTGGAGGACATGACAAAAACTTCGGCGGTTGCCAATAAGATCGATGAAGTCAATTGTCTATCTTGGAATGCTGAATGAAGCACATGAGCTTCCGTTGATTTGGATCTAGTGGCAGCAGCAGTTTCGATTATTGAGGATGTGGATTCAGATGTCGATTGCTTCGGAATGAATTTTTGATGGATTGAAGTATGATGCCTTTTACCACATTTAAGACATCGTTTGGCAATGCGACATTCTGAAACTTTATGCGGGCCTAGACAATTGAAACAAAGCTTGTATTGTTTAAGGACGGCTAGTCGTTGTGGTACAGATTTTGAAGTATACTGGGAACAGTTAGAAACATAATGGTTGGAACATAATGAACAGGAGCTGGTTTTTTTTGAATGATTTTCTTGAGCCTTTGATTGAAAGTGAATTTTTGCAGAGTGTTGGTTAGAGAAATTTGAGGGTTTTCCTGCTCGAGATTTTTCAAAGGCCTGTAATGATAAGAGTCTGGTTGTCAAAAATTCGGTGAAATGGAAGGAGCTTCCTTCCAGGAAGGAGGTTTATTGGATGAACCTAAATGCTGTTCCCAAGACTTTACAGAATCCGCGTCGAGACGTTGTACGGCTATAAATACGAGAAAGTCATCCCAGATATGTATCGGCCTCTCGAGTGTTTCTAATGTGCGATAGATCTGCATGAGATTTGTGTAGAGATGCTCTAACTCACTAGCTGATTCCTTTGTCAGTCGTTTGAGTGTTAGAAGAGAGTGAAGTACTGCGTTGACCAGAAGTCTTTTGTTTTCGTAAAACGTAAAACGAGGTTAGTGAGTCCCAAGCTTTCTGAAAGTTAGCGGAAATGAGCGAAGTATTTTTTAATAGGTGAGAGGCGGAACCAACAAGACTCGTTTTTAAGTATTGTAACTTCTCTACCAGAGACAATGTCGGGTTAGATATGATTAGAGAAGAAAATAAGTCCTTAAAGGATAACCATTCGGAAGGGGATCCATTAAACTTCGGAATGTCAATACGCGGGAGGCGCGCATGATGAAAATATACTGGCGTGTTTTGAATTTGAGAAGAAGAAGAACGGTTTTCAATATTGCCTTCGGACTCGTTCTCGGAAAGAGCAGTCATTTTTTCAATAGCATCGAGATAGGCTTCATATGTCGTTGAATATATGTTTTCCGAGAAGTATGCATGACAATGCAATTGTGATTTTTCATCAAGAGTTGTCTTAGTAATAGCAACATTGATGGCGTGATGAATCACCGAGAATGTCTCCCAGTTTTCTTTGAGAGCTCGTAAGCGAGCATTGACTCGTTGAGAAGTTATATTTGAGTAACCAACCTTGGTTAAATTATCAACTGCATTTACAATGAAATCCTTTAGAGTGAGCTGTTGTTCTAATCGATTTACGATATGTTCTATCCTCATGTTTAGATCGAATCTCTATATATCTCACTAATCCGGCGAGCGAAATAAAAATTCTTTTCCTTTTAATTTAATATCAATTAGTTGAAAAATATCTTTAATGCTTGAAATCGTAGAGATTATAATATTCAGTCTTATATATTAATTTAAGAAATATAGATAATTTTACTAAGTTACTTTTAAATATATTACTAAAATCTTTTTAATTATAAGGGTAAAAAGGATAAAATCAATAAAAATTAAATTCAATGTAACAACAAAGAATAAAGAACGAAAAAGACATGAAAACAGAATTGCGCAGGTTCGAACAGAAAGGAGAACAGACGTAAAAGTGAACCTTACGCGAAATCGTATCTTTATATTGAAATCGATTATGTTCATACGAACAACGAAATAAGAACAAAGAGAACAGTTGAAAATAAAGCTGCGTAAGCTCGAATAGAAATGAAATTGCAATAAATTGAGCCGTACGCGAAATGCAAATCTCTCTCTTTCTTTCTTAAAGTTGCATAGGCTCGAATAGAAATGAAACTGCAATAAACTGAGCCGTACGCGAAATGCAAATCTCTCTCTTTGTTTCTCTCAAATCTCGGAATAGAACTCTCTCTCTTTTTCTAAAGTCTCGAAATTGAGCTTTATAGAAATCGAATACTTTCTCAGATGTTTGTCCGATCAGTCCTTTAGGCGATTAGTCCTGCAGGATGAAATCTGTCTCATTGATCAGCAAACGAACACTTACTTGCTGCCAATTGTAGTATATAATTGTAGTATATAATAGACAAAGAATATTTAGAATGAAAAGAACTTTGAAGGAAACATCGGTCGCAAAGGCTCGCCTCTCGGAATAGAAGCGTTTCCAGCGCTCTGCAGGGATGCCCAGATCCACGGAAAACGTCCCTTCTCGTCACTGGAGATATCTTTCCCTTTCCTCTCTGTCTTTGGCTTGTAACTCTCTCGTATTCGGTCGCAGAAATCTTAATCCTTTTGGAAAACTCAGCACAGCGAAAAACTACCAATATGGCGTAAGTTCGAGAACTGTAATGCCGAGAGAAAGAAGCCCCACTCCCGAAAAAAGGAAGGGATAGAAAAACTTAAGGATCGATCAAAGCGCCGCGTAACGGCATAACGAATTTCTCGGAAGGCGACATCTGCTTGTGGAGGCGCGAATTTCGAACAAATACAAAGTTAATAAATTTTTTTAAATTTATTCTAAATATTTTTGTATTGTCAATGATATTTTTAATTTTAATTTTAAATAAATGTTAAATGTATATTTAGGGACAGGGAAATTAAATATACAAACTTATAAATTCATATAATTATATATATTTAACTTTTATATAATATTTAAACATTTTTTTAACATTTATATATATTTTTTATTAAACATGTTTATATATTTATACATATGTATTGCACGCGAATACATACTTATACACTGGCGGATCTGGGGAAGAGAGTTTTAAAGTTAAAACCTGTCCTTCAAAAAAATTATTTTTGTCGGGTTTGTTTAAAATAAAAGCTAAATATAATAGAAAAAATAAAATAAAAAAATATTAGCATAAAATAAAAAATCAAATACTGTGAAAACTATGATCAATGATATCAAAACAAAAAAATAATTTTGTCGTTTTGTAGAAAACACAAAAAACTTTTCCTATTGTCGATGTCAAGATCCGCAGTGTACTTATGTGTATTTACATTCATACTTATTTACTACTTTTTTTTTCTCCAGCTCTCTTCTATCTCATTGCAAATACTTGTGGCAAACTGATGCATTATCTTTAAATATATTAAAAGATCTACTTCCGTTGTGTTTTGTTGAATTAGCCATTTATATACCACATACATATACTTGTAAGTTTCTTTAATAGATACATGTTCTTCCAATTCTTCTGCATTATCATTCGACTCTTCAGTCACATTAGTTTTATTCCGAACCTCAACTCCTAAATTTTGATTTATTAAATCCTCGATTAGAAATTATTTGAAAGAGACCGCGGTTTCTTATTTTCAATTTTCTATACATTTTATTAATCTCATATGTTATTTCTTGTCGCAATAAATAATGTCGATAAATAATGCAGAGTCTACTACAGACACATTTTATATTAAAATATAAATGTATTTAATCAAATAAAAAATAATTTTTAATAATTCAAAGAATAACAATTCAATGCAAAAACATTATTTATCTATCTGCTTTATGAGTGTTACAAAAGATTCGCAAAAAAAAGTTTCTTTTTTGAACCGTCACAGTGTTGATCTCCTTTAAACAATTAGCATTTAAACTATGCTATTTCTATATAAAAGTTCTATTAAAAATTTACAAGTATATATAGCTTCATTATGTCATAAAATTGTTTGTTTTCTTGAATTTTTTTTGTTTATTTACACATTTTTGTTTTTTCTTCAGCAATTACATTCCTACATAATTTTATCATATAACAGAGGTTCATTATATAAATATTTGCATTTGTACATGGATGTTTAAATCATGTTTTCATTTGTTTTGGAATAAATATACACCCTAGTTTTTTAAAATCAGTAAAATTTGCCGGAGCACATCACAAGTAATAGATCTAATTTTAATACCACTGTTATATAATTTTTCGATTGCAAGTAATAGCAATTTTTTTTAAGTTTTGGCAGATGCTTTTAAAGTTTGTGCAGATTCCTTCATTTTATCTGAATAATGTTGATGATATTTTGAAATATTGTTATTGTGAAGTTTATTTGTAAATATTTCCAAATCAAAATCTAAACTTTTTCAATAAAATATCTTCTGAGCTATCTGTGTATGTACCTTTTTCTTTCAGATGTTTTTATAACTCAGAAATCTTTTTTATTTATGATTATATATATATCTATATATTCACAAATTAAAAATTTCCTGACAATATGTATGATTTTAAATTAAAATATATATATTTATATAAAATATTAATTATTAATTGCATTTTGCGATTGCATTTGTGAGATTCTGATATTGGCTATTATATATTTAATATATTAAATAAATGAAATTAAAATATATTACATATTTAAGTACTATATTAATTATTACAATTATTAATTGCATTTAATTGCAGAAATGGAAGATAATAAATCATCGGTTAAAAATAATATACTTAAAATAGCTAATAAAAAGTAATATTTTACAAACAATGTGTATTAATAGTGAAAACAGTGGAAATGAACAGGATTCAAATCAATCGACAATAAATATGGTGGATGTAGAGAACAAACCACCTGCGAGAAATGCATCACTGGCTAAGTGTAGGTGTAAATATTATATTTAATATTTCCTAATGTAAATTTCTTATATATATATAGGGTGTAACTAAAAAAACATACATGGCAGATTTTCTGGCCAATTTGGAGACGATTTTTCCTCAATGAAAATGTCAAAAGAGCTCATTATTTTTTACAAACTACCAATTTTTTGTCATTACATAATTTAGTAACTAAGTCTTAATTAGAATTTTATTAAAGTAAACTCTACCTGAAATTAGCTGAAGAATATAATTCTGTTAATCTTTTAATTCCACAAAGTTTAGTTTGCAAGAAACCCATTTTTTCAATCGTTTTTATAACTCCAAAATTACTGATGTCTCAACATTTTTGTTGAGAAAAAATCGTCTCTAAATTGGCCAGAGAATCCGCCATTATATGCTATATATGTTTTTTTAGTTGCACCTTGTATATATATGTATATATATATACATATATATATATATACATATAATAAAAATATTATTTACAGATTGCAAAAGAGGAAAAAAAAGGTTCCAAAGCGGATTAATAATATGTGATGCAAAACTGGCAGAGCAAACCTGAATGGTTGGGATTGCTGGGAATGCGAAAAAGTAATATATATTAATATTACACCATTAATATATTAATATTACAATAAAATATATGCAAAAAAAAATTATTTTCTTGATAAAAAAAGTATTAATTGTTATATATAATTTTTAGTATTACAAGGCTCTATCGCTATCGGAAGAAGAATTAAAAAAGCGAAGAAATCAATGCGCAAGGCATCGGCATAAGTACGAGAGACCGCGTACGCCAGAAGGTACCAATATATATTTAATGTTTCTCATTATTTCATATATATATACATATAATACATTGATTTTATAAAATACAATAATCTTTTTTTTCTTAATAGGTTTTTGGGATCCAGATTTTCCTGAGATGTCTCCATCTCCATAAAACATTGTAAAGCAAAAGGAATATTATTTAGAAAATGCGGATTACAATTATATATATATATATATATATATATATATATATATATATACACAGAAATTAATAAATAAATGTCCTTATTAAAAAATAAAAGTCCTTATTACAGGTTATTTCATTACTTCAGCATATCATTCAAGTTTCTCCGAATGTATTAATTAAATTATACTGAAGTAGTAATATACACAATTATAAATATTATATTATAATACTTGTCTGGGTTTTTAAATAATTTGCTGCAATTAAATTAATTGCTTGAAATTAAATTGTAATTTGTAAAAATTCAATCAATCAATTAAAATTTTGATATGAATTATTTTTATTATTCGTTTTAAAATCGTTAATAGGCGCACCACGCGGGGGGTTATAGGGATCAACTTAAATAATATTATACGAGTAAACCCTAACTTGCACGCGCTCACGGAAACAATTTTGCTGTTAGATCTTTTGCAAATCAAGAGATATATGTATATTCTGCTATTATTAATTCTATAATCCGTATGTAAATGCAATTGCATTAAATTTAAATAAATTTGTTCTATATTAGCATGCTAAGAAAAATACATATATTCTATATAAATGCATATTGTTTGGATTCAATATATAGTTTTTAACTGTGTGAAAATCACAATCATATTTAAAATATAAGAACTTTTGAAGCTGAAAATTCGTGTCTGAACAACGCCAACAGCCTGAACTAACAATTTGTACTTTTCATTGTTAGATTATCTTACCTGTAACAAATAGAAAAAAATAATTCGTAAAGGAAAAATTTCATGCATTTGTATAAATATATATATTATAAAACACAAATTTATTAAAATTTTTATCTTTTATTCTTGATATAAATTTTTTGAAATTTAAATTTTTGATATTTTGAGCTATTGCTCCTCGAAAAATCCTTAAACGAAAATTGCCGGTTATAACTAATTATCGTATATGATGTTTTATGCAGCACAATGTTTTGAATGATATACTTTTCAAATTCTCAAACACGTGTGGCTTTCTAGCATATATCGTTAATCGCGGTATCATTTGTCCGGACATGTTTTGCAGTGAGGTTGACGAATGATGGTTGCAGCTTTTTTGTCATATACACATTTGTGTACACGCTTAACCCGACGCTGATATCGCATTTTATTTATTATTATTATTTTATTATTGTTATTATTATTATTATTTTATGATTTTATTTATCTGTCTAGCTGTATCCAAATACACTAGCACACAAATATCTTTATTTATATGTATGTATTTTTATTCAATATATGCCATACACTATTTCTTTTTTTCTTAATTCACAGTTTAGACTGCTGACTGAGATATTAATATTGCGATAAAAGACGAAGTTTGTATAGTATAGTATTGTATAAGTAGTATTGTATAATTTATATAATTAGTATTTTATTTATTTTTTTAGTATTTTTTTAGTATTTTTTTTTTAGTTATTTCTGTCTTATTTTTATTTATTAAGTTATGTATGCACTTGTTTTTCTTATATATTTTATTTAAAGTAGATTCCTAATATATTTTCTTCGCTACTCTATTTTCTTCTATTACTTTTAAATACACATTATTACATAATTTAATTCTTTTTTCTTTTTAGGTTTCATTACTTGTCTTTTTTTATTTCAGCTTTTTCATTTCAGCCTTTTCATTTTTTTTTATCTTATTATTATTTTTTATTCATTTTTTTCGTTTATATTTTAGTTCGATATGTTTCGTTTAGCAAAAAGGCGCAGTCGCAAGCCTTTTCATTTATTATCTAAAGTTCATCGTCGTCATTTAGAAAAATTAGAAAGAGATGCGCGTAATGAATATCAATTGCAACAGGAAAATTTAGAGATTGCCAATGCTAGAGCCGATTCAGACTTTGTAGACAAAGATCAAATTCTTGGGGAATTTAGTCAGGCAGGAAATGAGGAAATTGCATCTTATTCTAATGCATCATCTCATAATATGCAATTTGCTGATGAAGCATCAAGTTCTTCAGACGCTGTTGAATCTATTGCAGATAGTAATGATGCCTTAGATATTGAGCCTCAAAATACTCGCGATAATTTTCAAGAATGCCTTGCTGAAGCCTTCGTACGTAGCAATATGTTTCATGCGCAAGTAAATGCGGTTTTACAAGTAGTTCGAACTCATCCTTGTTTATCGATATTGCCAAAAGATTCTAGAACACTTTTAAAAACTCCATGGATCATGCATCCCACATTTAACATTGCAGGAGGAGAATAACTTCATTTAGGGTTTGAGGCAGGAATTCTCTGTATTCTTCAGCAAACTTCTACGGATCTGATTCCACTAGACACTTTAATGATAGACTTTAGTACAGATGACGCGACATTAGATGGGCAGGGCAAAATTCAAATGTGGCCGATACAAATTAGAATTGCAAATATTCCGCGAAGTAAACCTGAAATTGTAGATGTATGGCGAGGTATATCAAAACCAAATAGCGCGAAAGAATTATTTCAGTATTTTGTAGATGAAGTTCGAGATATATTAAATCGTGGAGGAATTATTTTCCGTAATCAACTAAAAATAGTTTAATTAAGATGTTTCATAGCTGATTTTCTTGCGCGAGCTTTTGTTTTGGGTCATAAAGGTCACGGTAGTCTATTTCCGTGTTCAAAATGTTGGATTCGTCCTGGATGCGTGGCTTATCGTGGTATTCAGCATAGGCCCCGTACAGACAAAGAATACAGAGATAACATTGATGGAGAACATCATACAGAGTCGGAATCTGCTCTGCTTTCTTTGAAGATGAGATTAGTAACTCAAACAGTTTTTGATTACATGCACACTGTTTGTCTTGGTGTTGTTCCCAAAATAAATAGCGCTCTTGTTGATGGAAAATTTAATTCAAGTCTAAAACTTTCAGCCAGATTACTTGAAATTATGACTACACGTCTACAGCAAGTTAAGAATTACTGTCCTAAGGAATTTTCACGAAAACCGCAATTAATGAAAAAATATGGAGGATTTAAAGCTACGGAAAATCGTCAACTTCTTTTATATACTGCCCCAGTTATTTATTACGGACTTATAAATCCTGCTGCATATAACCATTTTCTTTTATTACATTCCGCCATTCGAGTTTTACTTAGTTCTTCCTTATCAGAAGACCGTCTTGATGTTGCACATAAGTAGATATAATAAGAGAGTTCTAATACAGGGATCTGAGGGGGGTGAGGTAAGCGGGGAACTGATTACCTCAGCCCCCGGTACTGATATGAGGGGGAGTATTAAATGTCCCCCCAGATTGAGGGGGAAGGGTGGTACCAAATGTCCCTCCAGATTGAGGAGGAAGGGTGGTACCAAAAACCCCCCTGATTGAGGGGAGGGCATACATATGGTTCCGCACGTGGAGGGAGTGCTCCACGTGCGGAACCATATGTATGCCCTCCCCTCAATCAGGGGGGTTTTTGGTACCACCCTTCCCCCTCTCCAACTGACTGCGGAGGTCTGATGGTGAGAGAGAGGAATGTCAACTGTTATAGATAAAATAATCACCCCACTATTTATCCATAATGTATATTAGCAATAAATAATTACGTTCGCAACGCGGTAGAGGGAGACGTTCGCAACGCGGTAGAGAGAGACGGTGCGATAGACGTTCGCAACGTGGTAGAGGGAGACGGTATTATAGGCGTTCGCAACGCGGTAGAGGGAGACGCTGCTATAGGCGTTCTATATAGTGTAGGACAAGGAGAGTATGATGTCGTGTGAGAAGGAAGGCGCTGTATGTGTATGACAAGGGAGTGCATGATGATATGAAAAAGGAGAGCATGGTAGGAAAGAAGATATAGGTGCGAGAGAAAGAATAGAGAGGAAGGAGGATAGCGGAGGTGCGATAAGACGGAGGCTAAGGCGTACGCGAGAAAAAAGATAATTTTTGCATGTTAAGTTTTTTTTATAATGTTAAATGTTATCTTATTATCTAATTATATCTAATACAGAGGAAGAAGGATGGGATAGATGATGAAGGTGGATAAGTAATAAATATATATAAGTTTAACATAAATTTTATTTAAAAAGTGTGTATGTGTATACATATAAAGTGTGTGTGTGTGTGTGTGTGTGTTTTAAAATTAAAAAAGAATAGAAATTGTAATAGAAAATTTAAAATATTAAAATAGTTATATGTTTAAATATAAAAATATAAAAAAGAATTAAAATTATAGTAGAAAATTTAAAAAATTAAAAATCTGTAGGGGCGATGCGCCATGCAAACTCGTCATAGCTGCGTCTGTAACAGGAAAAAAAAAACATTTTTATTAGTACTTTAAAAATATTTTCTAAAATGATAAAAATTATAAATACTCACAATCTATTCAGAGTCTCTCTCTCTCTCTCTCATCTGACGACCTGGAGTCCTCCTGCAGAGTTTCGGGGGCTCGGTTCCTCTGTCTCCCACACCTCATACGGTTCCTCTGTCTCCCACACCTCATACGGAAGCTCACCAAAGAGTTTCCGCAAACAAAGACGATAAACAGAAGATCCTTTGAGCCTTTTTCAGTTTTTTTTCAACACATGTGTGTGTGTGTGTGTATCAAATGAGTTATGTACAAATCGCTTTCTTCTTTCTTCTAAAAAGGCTTTCCTTCTTATTCTTTTTACCAGTCGCAGCCTAATTTTTTTAAGATACCTCATTTCCGGAATATGTTTTAATCGCGTACGTTCTATATCGGTATTTTCATCGATCAAATCACATAAAAAATCTATTTCGTCACGGATCTCGAAAAACAGTTTTAACGATCTTGTATAAGTCTTTGGTAAACCAATTTCACGATTTTGTAAAAATTGCACTACAGAATTCATGGCACTACCGAAGGCGTTGTAGTTTAGGCGATACTAAACTATTCAAAAGCTCGAGCGCCGTGTGTGTGTGGCTGTCGTATGATGAAATCTAATCAAATATATACGACGATTGAAATATTCGGTTACAAATGTATACGCCAAAGCGTGAGATAAAATTTTTGGCTAAATGATAACATAAACAGACCGTCGACGGTACGGATGTTTGCGCTAAAGAATAACGTGCCGCATAGTGGGTGGGCATTATCATGTATATTTGACTATAAATGTAAATAATAAATATAATCAGGCGTTCTATAGTACGATGTGGTGTATGTGTAGGACAAGGAGTGCATGACGATAAGAAAAGGAGAGCACGATGGTAGGAAAAGGAGATATGGGTGCGAGAGAAAGAATAGAGAGGAAGAACAGCGCGCATGGTGAGAGAAAAAATAGAGAGGAAGGAGAGCGCGCATGGTGAGAAAAGGACAGCGCTATAGACGTAGGACAAGGAGAGTATGATGTGTAAGGAAAGGAGAGAACATGATGGTAAGGAAAGAAGGTGACAAGTAAAAGAAATATATAAATGTATAAAAATTCCAAATTTATTTAAAATTAAAAAATTTAATTACAGAATATAGAAAATAATACTTGAACTATAGTTTTTTAATGTAAATATGGGTTGATTGAACCTTCATGATGATGATTCGACCACCAATTGAATATTTTAAATACATTTTGTAAAGCGCAATTTCGTACATGTCTATCGCAACGCAGAGTAGCATCTAATTTATCTAAAGCAGGAACGTCATCATAGTCGTTATCCAATGTCTCGATAATAAGACCGATTCTCGCATCGTC